>NC_139230.1:63053382-63492382 GCF_977018435.1 Lepisma saccharinum | reverse complement strand
TATTTTAAACTTGCAATTCCTTTTCGGTGCCATAATGAACTAACCTGCTATTTCACAATGTCGAAACTTTATTTGAGAACTGTGGACTGAACAGTGTGGGCACCCAATCACTGACTGTTTACCAGGGACGTTGTTAGGGGGGGCCTGCAGGGCCACTGGCCCCCCGAAACATTCATGTGGCCCCGGCAAACGGTTCTACATTTGCTGAAAATTTTACTTTGATGACAAATATTGCAAAATAGTATTTTGGTAAATTTTGCTTTCAGTTTGAAACACTGTTCTTCAATTTGATTTTCAAGAACCCCCAAGCAATATATTTCTTTCGAAACATGGTTTGATCTTGGGTCCCTTTTTCCAAGTGCCAGGCTCTGTGATTGGCCCACTCAATGTTACCCCCCTCCCTCGAAGTAACCCTCTCTCCTGTCCTTTTCATCTGCTACTGTGACATAAATAGGGACTGAAAATGTTATAATATTAATGAAATGAAAGCTCAATTGGTCACGGTAAATAGAGATAAACCTGCGATATGCAATAAATTGCATGAAATTTTGATTGAATGATTCGCTTTATTTTACTTCGCTCTTCGTGCCACTTTTGGCTAATTTGCGAAGCTGGGATGAGTGATGGTAGCGTGAAATTGATGAATGGACACACACAAACATCCATGCCCAGGCCGGGATTCAAACCTGGGACCCCTGACGTCGCAGTGCGATATGTTAACCACTCCTGAACGATCTGCGTAACCGGATCACTGCTGCCCTGCACTCGGTAACAGCAAATATGCTTACGCGTGTGTGAAACGAGTTTGGCTACCGCGTCGATGTTTGCCGTGCAGCCAATGGTGGCCACATTGAACATTTATAACAGTTACAAACATTGTGGTAACAAACTTTGATCCTTCCTCTTTCCATTGGTATATAGCTTGTTCACTTTGGATTTGTACCTCAATAAATATGATGTTTTGAAAATGGGTCCATCATTTATAATAACCCTGTATTTGTAAACCCATTGTTAATTCCACCCAAATAGAATTATTTACAGTAATTATTTTATTTGTGGCATTTTTATGTTTCGTTTCAACCTCCGTGGCGGAGTGGTTAGCGCAGAGCATCACAACGCCAGGGATCCCGTGTTCGATTCCGGGCAAGGGCATTAATGTTCTTTGCGAGTGTCCCTACATCAATTTCGCATCATCAATCGTCCTCATCTTCGCGATTGCTGAAGGTGGCAGAAAAGTGAAGTAAAATAAACCAAATCATTCAACCACTATTATTACTCGATTCGCTCGCACCACATGCAATATATTGTGCTACGTATTTTTACGTGAACAATTTTACTTCTACAATGCGATAGGTAGGATTATAATGGACACTCAATTAAGAAGCTGCTTATATTAAGTGGGGGGAGCGGGGGGCGATCACATTTTACTCTTAAGCTAATTGCTACTTTTAGTTTTAGCCATCTTGGGAAGGAGTGTCGAATTTATGCAAATGCAGAGAAGGAGTAAGGGGGTTCCAAAACTTTCATTCTGCATATTTTATTTTTTTCTTGAAAGTTTATTCACACGAAATTACAATACCAATATCACTGGACATTTTATCTAAAAGAAAATTGTGTAACACGGCCACTATAGCCGCTCAACTGAAAGAATTGGCGGACAGAGCGGTTTGTGCTGGGGGAGGGAGATGCCTCAAAGTGTGACCATCTGTTCATTGGATCCCAAAAAGGTTTATCCGTGTAGCAACCGGTAGCAACACTGCTCTTCCCCCCCCCCCTTGAACTGGAGACGGAAAGTCTGGGCTTCCTCAAGTCCATTCTTTGGCCGGGCAGACTTTACTTGCTTGTTGAACACAAACATAGCCTATGTATTGGTAGGAAATGCCGTTAATGATTTTATGACCCGGCCTTTCAAAAAAGTCTGAGACCTTTTGAAAATGCACTTTCCCTTCCTGCACACCAGGGCCCTTAGCCAGGTTAACCCCTCCCTCTCCCACAAATCTTCCTGCTGTGACATCTTCTCTTCATTTGGCTCCGGACTGGCACCATTCCGCCGTGCCGAAACAGCACAGATTTAGCTGCAGGTGGCTAGGACTTTCTGGGTTAATTATTTTATGGTGCTAGAAGGACATCCCCATGCTTTCAAATTGCAAGAGACAAAAATTCTACCGACTGTCCCTTTTCTGGCACAGTGACTAATGACAAAGATGCTGCCAGTCCCCAGGTGGTTCCTCCACGCAACCCTTGTATCGATGACCTGCGGGAAAAGACCATTCTCTGAAAATGTAGAGAATAGGTCGGTCGATTGCTACCGTGAAATTCATTTGAGGGTTGGGGTTTTATTGCTTTGGCTCAGTTTCAGTCTGTGGTAAACTAATAAGCCTGTGTAATGTAACGGCTTCACATCCTTCCTGGATAACTTCCCACTCATTTTCAAGATACTTCTGCCTCTTTTTGCCCTACGCCATTGGTGGACACTTGATGAATGTTTGGTCAGAGCGGTGAACGTGAGAGGGTAGGATCACGGAGTGTTTGTGATCTCGTTTCATACATTGCCGAGTGAAATCTCGAGTGTGAAGTTACCAGCTTCTTTTCCTCTGGAAAAATTGATCAGGATTGACTGATCTACCAAATGTTCGACACATTGACGATCTAAAAGGGTGTCCGACTACCACACAGGAGCCCGGGTTTGACTCCCAGGGCAGTTAATCTCTCAAGTAACGAAGAATATGTTACGTTCCACTTGAGGAAGAAAACGAGGTATGTAATAAAATGTTTACAGTGGTCTGCATGCTCTAGAAACATTATGTTTCAAAATTCTGCATATTATTCTGACTTTGTGATTTTTCTTCATTTAGCCTCCACCCACAAGTGCAAACGCTCTGCCGCAGCTGCTTAGGTGGCAAAGTTGAATAGGCAAACAAATAAAATTAATCCGAAGTTATAGAGCGAATAATACTTACTTACATAATATAATCATCAGATATGGAGAACCAAATTACTTTTCAAACATTTTCTGTTATTTTACCCTATTCTAGTGAGAGTGAAAATTTTCTGTCCATGAGTGATGAACTCGGTTCCTGCAAATTCAACACAGCATCTTCTCATTTTCATTTCTATTTGGGCCGACATCTCCATTGTGGAGTGGTTAGAAGGTTGCGCTATGACACCAAGTGTCCCGGGTTCGAATCTTGGCCTTTGTGATGGTCCTTTCATCGATGTAATACAACCTTAGTGACAATGAAGTTCGACTAGTCACAAATATAGGAGTGCATTGTGAAAGAAGGAGAACACATGCATATGCTGAACATATTTTATTCAGCAGGCTACATAGAACAAAGGAAAACATAAATTTCCGCTGCAACGCAGCAATGTATGGTGTCCACACAAAATAAAACATTTTCGTCAATCTACATGTGACATTGAAGTTCGACCACTGTTAGAAGGGATCCTGTTTACCATGGTGTGACGCCGTCCCGTCGGCGAATAACTGTGGCAATGCATCGGGGCATGCTGCGGACGAGTCGTTCAAGGTATTCCACATCGATGCGGTGCCATTCCTCCTGCAGGCAGGCGATAAGAGCAGCCACTGTCGTGGGTCCCCTCTGTTGCACACGTCGCTTAAGAACACGCCACACATTCTCAATGGGCGAGAGGTCGGGACTCGATGGTGGCCATGGCAGAGTTCGCACGTGATGGCGAGTCAACCATTCTCTTGTCAGCCGTGCTGTATGAGGCCTGGCATTGTCGTGTTGAAAGATGAGACGCCGCCTGTGGAACAGGTGCCTTCGCACTGTGGGAAGATGCCGCTCCAGTATGCTTGTATAGGCGTGTGCATTCACAATGCCCTCACAGACGTGTAGTGGGCCAACCCCAAATGCCGTCATGCATCCCCATACCATCACTGACGCAGGTTTCTGTACCCGACGTGCATAACATTTTGCTTCATTCTGTTCTTCCTTCTGACAAATGACTGTTTTCCATATTTTCCCGTACACAACATTGAAAATGGATTCGTCCATCCACAAATCCCTGTTCCACTGCCGAAATGTCCATCCCCGGTACATTCGTGCCCACCGTAGTCGATTGCCTTTGTTCAACATGGAAAGGAAGGCTTTACATTTCGCCTTGTACACTCGGTAACCGCATCGCTGTAGGTAACGGCGAATGGTTCTGGTTGACACTTCAATGTGAAAGCGTTCTCGAGTCCACAGTCGTAATTCGGCCACGGAAACATGATTGTTGGTCTGGATATAGCGCCTAAATATCCGTAGGTCACGCATGCTCAGCAGCAGGCATTTACGACCGGGGGCCTTACCTGGCTCTGTAGTACCCGTATTTTGGTAGTGTTTGATGATGCAGTGGACGGTTGACTTGGGTAAGTTCAGTTGGCGCCCTATTTCCAGTTCACTGAGTCCATCCCGTTGCAACTCCACCACTCTTCTCCTCACGGTCTTGTCAATAGGTTTGCCCCTGGCCATGGTGATGATGCACTGCGGTTCCTCGGTGTACAGCACGTGCTTATATACGGCGGACTCCCTTATCGTGTCCGTGACGTCATGCTTCCGTCGAATGCGCCACTATCTGGAATTTCCCGTATGGGTCTGGTGCCTGGTCGAAGTTCAATGTCACGCGTATAGTTCCCCGTTTTCGTTCTTTACGTGACCTTGGGTGCAACATGCTGCGATCACGATTCTTGCCTGCTCACACGCCTCCTCTTACACACATGCGTCACTTCTGTGGGTCACCCATTCCACCGCCTATGCCTCTGTGCATTTTATCACGTATTCCTTTCTGGTCGAACTTCATTGTCACCAAGGTTGTATTATCATATGCCGACCTCTGTGGCGGAGTTGTTAGCACATCGCGCTGCAACGCCATGGGTCCAGGGTTCGAATCCCGACCTGGACATGGGTATTTGTCAGTGTCCTTTCATCAATTTCATTATAGCATCATCATACCCATCATCGCGATTAGATAAAAATCGCAGAAAAATGAAGTAAAATAAGTCAAATCAATCAATCAAACAATATTATCATAATTCCTCCTCATCTTCATGATTAGCCAAAAAGTGCCAGAATAGTGAGGTAAAATAAATCAAATCAATCATTTCTATTTGATTATTTTACGCCTCTTTTCTACCTCTTGGGTTAAATGCGATGATGAGACTGAATGAAGACCCGATGAAATGGCGATGCGACAGACATGATGCAACAATACCTGTCCAAGGTCCTAACCTGGAGCCTCTGGTTTCGTAACCGTTTATGATCACACCAGGGGTACCGGTTCAAATCCCGGCCTGGACATGGGTATTTGTATGTGTCCTTTCATCAATTTCATCATATCATCACTCATCCCCATCTTCGCAATTAGTCAAAACTGGCATAAAAGCGAAATAAAATAAACCAACTCAATCAATCAATGCAGGAGAAAATAATGTTCCCTTCCAACAATATATTTATATATAGTATATATATACATACACACACACACACCTAAATGGTACATTATATTAATAGCTTGTTAATTGTTAATGGTTTGATAGAAAAACAATCTTACGTTTTGGTTTTGCCCCCCCCCCCCCAAACTGATCAACTTAGCTACGTCCCTGCTGTTTACAGTAAACAGCTTACTATGAACTTGCAATTAAAATTCAGTGATGCTAGCAGACGCCGGCAATATCGTGGTCAAATATCTTTGCAGCATCTTCTTGTAAATCGATAACTCTTGCATCATCGAGAGGGAGTGGTTCAATGTGGAGTTAATTCTTAAAATGAGTATTTTAATATTACCCACTTAATTTGAAGAAAGTATAGTCTTAATCATTTCTTCTTTCCTACCCGATTCCAGGACATTTGTGCATCCCGAAGAAACTATTCGGGACACCAGGACAAATAATATCATTCCGGGATTCATTTTTGGAATAAGTTGTTGCAATTTTGCAATGTGTTCAGAGAAACGTAAGATCAATTCTACTACAAAATGGTCCAAAAGTGTACAACGAAGGTTTACCTTGTAATAATCAATTGTGTTCTCAGGTGGTGAATTAGGCCTCCCCAATGGCGTAGTGGTAGCGTTGTCACCTTGTAATCAAGGTTGGTTGGTTGATTTAGTGTTTTAAGTCCACTTTATGCACAGTAAGGCTAATCGGGACTGGACCTACAGTTTAAAGTGGAATTTCGAACCACTATGTGCCTCCACCGGGTATCAATTCCGGGACCCCTTGATTACAAGGCGATGACGTTGTAATAAAGGGTTTGATACGTGGTGGAGGTACTTAGTGGTTTGGATCCCACTTTAAGCTGTAGGTCCAGTCTAAATCAGCCATACTGTGCATAAAAGTGGACTTGAAACACCAAATCGATCAATCAACTGGTGCATTATTCCTTGAGATTTGATGACTGTGTGTTCATCATAGTGTCTAAGTAAGTAGTTTCTCTGCTTTGGAATAAATTTCATTCAAGTTCTCAGAACTCTCTCATTATTATTATTATTTTTAATATCTCTGTTAGAATACTGACAGTACTGGAACAGTTAATTTTGATGTGCAAACATGAAAACAATTTGGTTAGAACAAGTGGGGATATTTTAACTGTGTTCATACTTTTCTGTCCATCTTATGTCAAATAACTTGAGAATGTTAAGGTGTTTCCCTGATTTTCTTGCACTGCCTATTTAAAAACCAAATTGCTTTAAGAAGACTTGAGGAAAAAAATATAACTAATTTGACAGTCCCAATGCAGTTTATCACAGAAATTCCAAAACTATCAGGAAATTGCAGACATTTGGCCTGCGGTCCCATCTGGTGTGTGGAATTACATAATTTTCTTTGTCATCTGTATCCCGTCGCATACGTCTCTAATTTTTAGAAGATTAAAATAAGTGCGAAGAAATTTTTATGAACAAGCTGATAGAACAGGTAATCTTACTGGACCTAAGGGAGGGGGGGAGGTTAGACCCGTTGAACTCCCCTTCAATACGCCCATGGATACACATCTACATACATGCCTATCTGAGCATTGAAGTCCACAATTACTACTTTTATGTAATTTTTTGGGCAATCATCAAATGATTTCCCTAACGCATCATAGAAATCTTCTTTCACGTCATCTGTGGATACTTCTGTGGGTGTGTGGGCATTGGTTATACTGTAATTAAAGAACTCTCCTTTAACTGTTAATGTCGATAATCTTGAACTTATAGCTTTAAATCCTATCACTAGATGTCCAAGTTGTTTATGTTTTATAAACCCAGTTCCAAGCATATGCAGATATTCATCACAGCTATAGAAGACAGTTGCTTCTCTCTTTTCCAAAACTCCTTTTCCGATCCAACGTACTTCTTGCAATGCCACTATCACAGGCTTATAATTATTTAGTTGATACAGCAATATCCTCAATGCGCCTGCCCTATACAAATGAAACCACATTCCAGCTCCCAACGTCAAGATCCCCTCCCTTTCCATAATTTGCTCATCCATTATTCACTCCAGTCAGTCGCTGGTAGATCTGTCTGGCTACATTTCCTCGAGGTCTTGTAACGTGGTTCTTTTTGTGGGATGGGGTTGTCGGCCCAACCCCCATTCTTGGAAGACCAGGATTTGTTTAGGGTTTACTCCCCTAGGTCAGCTGGCTTCAATATGCCTTACGAGTCTGCCCCACCTTTGGTTTTCTGTCAGTCAAGGTATCCCTCCCCTCCCTGCAAGGCAGCAGAGGCTGAGTTTATTGAGTGGCGGCTCTCCTCGCCACATTGCAGGATTTTCTTCGGAGACTTGCAGTATTTACCGAGATGAAGTTGCCACTCCACATCTCACCGACTCCTCCAATCCTGCTACTGCTTGCCCGCGACAGTTTCCAGCTAGCCAACATATTTGCTGGCCGTTCACCTATTCCCAACCTGGGGACATGACTGGTGGCATACAGTTCTGCCTCTGGGAAGATAACCCAGCAAATCCCTATTTTTTAGCACCTAAAAATCCGTTCCCTAGTCATAAGCCACATTTGTGGTTTTCTGCAAATTATTAGGTGCAAATTACAGGAAGAGATGGACTTTCAGGTTTATTGATTTTATGTACAATAAACAACATTTTGAGGTGTATATTCATCTCAATCCTGTATCCATAAATTACGATGCTCATTTATGGGTGAATGTGAATCATTCAATTGACTGCTAAAAATTGTCTACTGTCTTATGTCAAGCATCTGTATCAATTGGAGTCTTTAACAGATTAGTATTGGTATCGGATTAAAGTAGTATTGCCTTAGCCCTATGAAAAACCGTTTTTAGTGCATCATTATTACAGTAAACTCTCGTTAACACAAATCCCAAGGGACTGAAAAATCAAGAGTTAGTGTTAAAAAAAATTCGTGCCAACCAGGGACTCAATTTTTGTTGCAATACAGTTCTCTCTACACATTTAAACATTTTCAATACGTATTATGTATGTCACCATAGAAAACACTACTACAGTACTACATTAATTAACTTTTAAAAAAAGTACTCGCAGATCATTTTCTGGTGAAAAATCCCTGTATATTGCGCTGTCGCAGATGGAAACACAAATGCCTGTTAACTTTACGGCCAACTGTACTCATAGATTCTGTAAAACAAGCGATCAATTCAGATGTTGCAGCAAAAAGTTCTAAAAAGTGTCCCAAGGCAGTTAACACTTCCTGGAGGGTGGGCGGAATGATATTGTCCTCCTCACTTTCTTCTGATGACATTTCTTGCACCTCACACACAACTTCTTGTACATCAGATTCCACTGGAGCACACACGGCAACATCGTCATCTGCACTAACGAATTCCTCAAAACTACAGTGCCTTGAATAACATAGTGTGGAAAATGACCCAAGAAACTGGTTCCCGAGACTGATGAAAACACAGATGGCAGTGCGATCAGTATCGGTGCTAATTTTCTTATGAAAGTAATGCGACTTTGTTAGTTTTTGGAATATATTATGTAGATTTGTTTATCTTGAAAGGTGGTACGTGAATTGATGGAAACAGTTACATTTGTGGAGTGGTTTGCAGTCACGAATGGCATTAATTTGGAAAGAAAAGTAAAATAAAATTAATTAATAAATAGTATGTGTGCGTAACACAAGAAGAAACATCGCAATGTGATTCTGGATGTCAGGTCCTGGACTGTGTATTAGAGTTTACTTTTCTATGTTATTAGAATGTAAATAGTATCCTGAGAGACATTTCATACCGAGGCGACAAACCACAAGTGTCACTTGAAAGTGAGCAGTCTGTAATCAATGCAGCCTTTCGAACCATAGGGACACAAGCTCTGACTGCAGAGTTACTGGGATTTTACACCAAAGCAACACGGGTCCTTCGCTCCAAGGCAACTTTCATACCGAAGCGAGACGCGACACATGTCGCTTGGAAACGAGCCAATCAAGAGCAACATTTCACATTGTAAAGGCATAACGGGCAGCACAGGCCAGTGTTCAGTTGGTGAAATCTTCAAGCGATAAGTGTCGCGTGCCGCTTTAGTGTGCAATATCCCTAAAGCAAGACACTCATTGCATGAGCGAACAACAAACCACCGCGACACGTTGCAAGCTATTGAGGAAATGGCCCAGTTTGAGCGACAAAGCAACATGTGGCTTATCGTGTCGCCTAGATCTGTTGTCAATTAGCAGCAAATGCTTGCTAATAGACTGAAGTGACGCTTCAAGGCTGTCGCTTGTCACTTAATTGGGAACTCCCCCTGTAGCGAGTCGCTTCTGTCTGAGAACCCTTCCTTTAAGGAGCTTTCCGACCAAAGTAGCATGCGAATACGACATATGAACATGTAGTTTGCTGTTTCGATCCTCATGCACAATAAATGCTATTTTACAGTCTGGAAGTGTCTGTGTCACTAGTCACATCGGTGTAAACATCCCGTGTCGCTTGTCCCATTGGTCTGAAAATTTCCTTACACTCATGTCGATGGCATTAAGGACTTCTTGTGGGTTTCCTTTTGTCGTTTCATGCAATTATCATCATTGCCGCGATTAGTTTAAAGTGGAAGAAAAGAGACAGTAAATATAAAAAATATAAATGCTTCAGTGTGCATATCTTTAAAAGAAATGATGATGATGATGATAATTATTAACCTAATTCATACACAACTATTTAGTTACCAATAGCATTCCACACGTATTTTTTCTCTCGTATTATTAATGAAAGTATAACAATAACAGGATGTGGTCACCTGTATAGAATGTTTGTTAATATATTTGTGACCACTGTACTAAATATATCAATTATCACATTCATAGAAATGCTTCATGTAAAAGAATCAGACATTGCAGCGAAAACTCCATTTACTTCCATTACAAGCAGACAAATACCATGCACCGAGACCAACACCAACGCCTCTAGCAGTATCATATTCGAGTGGAACCAGCCAGAGCACCCAGAACCAATCCGTTTTCCACACTAGTTTTCAAGGTGCTGTATTCAAAACCAACTCCAGGGTTCACAACGTCTTGTAGAATATCCCATTCGTCAGGTGAAGTAGTACCGATGTCACCATCTAACTATGTTTTCAAGGTGTACTCAAAACTAACTCCAGGGTTTGCAACGTCTTGTAGAATATCCCATTCGTCAGGTGAAGTGGTACCGATGTCACCATCTAACTTGTCAACATGATTAGAGTCACTATGTCTCCAGGAACTGCTGAAACAGTTCTGTATGTGTTGTGATGACACAGATTCCCAGGATGTGGCGATAGCTTTTATTGCATCAAGCACACTCGAACTTGGGGTTTCAGTCTTCTTTTCAGCAGTGTGAATTTCAGCTCTCAAGTCACTTGCGATAAGACCTCTTCACAAGAGCAATAATGCCTTGATCCAAATGTTGAAGATGACTTGTTGCATTTGGGGGAAAAAAGTGAACCTTTACACTGGTTAAGTTCAGTTCATGTATGTTATGGGCTGTACACCTGTCCAGTGTCAGAGGAACATGGCTGTTCTGAGCCACCATTGAACTGTTGAAATGAAAATGCCACTTACGCAATGATGAGCTGTCGATCCAAGCTTTCTTATGGTGAGAGTAGATGCAAGATAAGAGTATCCATGTTTATGTTCTTAAAACAACATGGTTTCTCGGACTTACCGATCACCCATGGACGGTGTTTATCACTACCGTCTGCATTACATACAAGGTCAACAGTTAAACGTTGTTTACTACGTGCTCCACCATGGCAATTTTCACCTTTTATTCCGAGGGTACGACTTGGGAAAAGATTGTAAAAAAAAGTCCAGTTTCATGCATATTGTACACATCACACAAGGCATACTTTTCTCTCACTTGGTCAAATTCATGCAACCAGTTGTTTGCTCCTTCATCAACTCTAGTGACTTGTGGTGAAGCTAATAATGATGAAACTGAGTGTCTCTCTTGGAACCCGTACATCCAACCAGCGGAACAACTGAAATCTTGAATGCCTAAATTTTTGGCAATCTCACTTACTTTTGACTGAATTATAGGTCCACTTAAAGGTACATTTGAAGCACACATATGGTTGAACCATTCTAGAAGTAACGTTTTGACATCTTTGTACTTAGCACTGTGAAGTTGCTTAGATTTGTTCCCGGAACCTGATGCAGTAGCATTAAGAATTTTTTCACAATCTTTATTGTAGATAATGTAGATTTGGCAATTCCATACTGTTCAGAAATTGTAGTTTTGTTCAATGCACCATGGTCTACTTCCTCTAGGATTTTCAGTCTTGTTTGCAGATCTATGCCTGTCTGCTTCCTCTAGGCCATGCCTCCTGTCTTACTGCTTGCAACTTGATGTTACTCATACTGGCTACGTTTTAAAGAATAGAAAAAACACATCTTAACACACAACTGAATTTGTTTGTTAAATACGTATAAGCCTGATGTTGACGCGATGATCGGGATTGTTGAGCAATTGCACCCAAGTTTTAACCTTGATGTTACTCGTACTGGAAAAACTTTGAAAGTTTGTGTTAAATGAGATCTAATGATGCAACGGACTAAAAAAAAGTTCGTAATTCGTGGTAACCGATAAAAAATTCTAAGATATAATACATCCCTGCTGAGAAAGAACATTTTGTTCATGTTAACCAAGTGTTTGTCTTAATCGAGTTTGTGTTAATGAGAGTTTACTGTATTACAATAGTAAATGGGCAATGAAATTTGCATTTTTATTATATTAATTTGCTACTTTACCTATTTAGGCTAATTGTGATGAGGATAAATGATGATCAGATAAATTTAAGTAACACTCACCAAGGGACATACATGACCAGGATGAGGCTTGAACACAGAATCTTTGGGGCAGAAGGTCTTAAACTATTCACTCAACTACCAAAAATATGATGACTGAAACATCGTGGAAAAATAAAGATTCCAAAATGAAATATCAAAGAACACTTTATTGTACTCTTCAAAATGTGACATTTTGTATTCTATCTTATATATGTACATTTATAGAATGTATTACTAGTTTATTAAAATATTTAAAATATTTTTTACATGTATTGCACATTTTGAACTTTTGTTGTGCATAATGGCATTAAACACAAACACACAAAAAATAATTAAAATACTGAGATCAATCACATTATTTCCATACTCATTAAATCCAGTGCATGAATATCATTTCACATTCAGAACCACATTGAAAAATGACACTAGAGGAACCCAACTAGAAACGTATGTTCACTTTATGTATCTTTATATGTAGAAACAAACATGCATCCTTTATTTTTTGCTCTCTAGTTTCACACATTTTGAAAATATAAAGGCACAAAATCCTTACAAAAACACATAACATACTTAAAACACCTGAGATCAATCATATAGTTCCATTCTCACCAACTGATGGTGGATCCTTGTAATTGTTTATTCAGTAGCACCTTAAAAAATTGCACTTTAGGAATCAAAGCAGGAAATTGTGTTTCATGTATGCTTATTTTGTGCAACAGAAAAAAATATGAACATTCAAAAATGTTTAAAAACAATAAGAAATAATAAAAAAATGTATTAAAACTAAAACCCTGTTTGCTAAGTATCTCACATTTTAAACTTTTGGTGAGAATCAAGTCTTTACAGACAAATGCACATGGCTTTGTGCTTTGGCTTTACTTAAAGCACTGAAATGAACCATAATTTTCACCCCCCTGAAAATCATTTCAATTTCTCAACTGATGTTGGACGAATGTAATTCTGCATTCAGAACCAGATTGAAAAATGGCACTATAAGAACCCAAGTACAAAATTATTTTCATTTTATATATATTTATATATAGGAACAAACATGTATCTAATAAAATGCTACAAATATCTTCTTCTCTCCTTAATATCACATATTTTGAAAGAATAAAGGCACAAAATGTTCACATACACACATACGATACTTAAAACACCTGAAACCAATCACATAGTTTGCACATTCAATGAAAACAGTTACCTTCATTCTCACCAACTGATAGTGGATCACTGTAATTGTTTATTCAGTAGCACCTTTAAAAACTGGTGATAGAGGAACCTAAGCAGAAAATTGAGCAAGTTTTATGTACCTTTATGTATGTTTCTTTTATGCAATAGAAAACATCTGAACATTCAAAAATATATAAAAGCAATAAAAATAAAAAAAATGTATTAAAACTAAAACCCTGTTTGCTAAGTGTCTCACATTTTAAACTTTTGGTGAGAATCAAGTCTTTACAGACAAATGCACATGGCTTTGTGCTTTGGCTTTACTTAAAGCACTGAAATGAACCATAATTTCACACCCCTGAAAATCATTTCAATTTCTTAACTGATGGACAAATGTAATTCTGCATTCAGAACCAGATTGAAAAGTGGCACTATAAGAACCCAAGTACAAAATTATTTTCATTTTATATATCTTTATATATAGGAACAAACGTGTATCTAATAAAATGCTACAAATATCTTCTTCTCAACTTAATATCACATATTTTGAAAGAATAAAGGCACAAAATGTTCACATACACACATAAGATACTTAAAACTCCTGAGACAAATCACATAGTTTGCATATTCAATGATAACAATTCCCTTCATTCTCACCAACTGATAGTGGATCACTGTAATTGCTTATTTTGCAGCACCTTTAAAAAATGGTGCTAGAGGAACCTAAGCAGAAAATTGAGCAAGTTCTATGTACCTTTATCTATGCTTATTTTGTGCAACAGAAAACATCTGAACATTCTAAATGTATAAAAACAATAAAAAAAAAAAAATGTATTAAAACTAAAACCCTGTTTGCAAAGTATCTCACATTTGAAACTTTTGGTGAGATTATGTGGGTTTGTGCTTTGGCTTTACTTAAATCACTGAATTGAATCATATTTTTCACATTCCTGAAAATCACTTTTATTTCTTTAACTGACTGTGAATGAATGTAATTCTGCATTTCAGAACCACCTTGGAAAATAGCACTAGAGGAACCTAAGTAGAAAATTATGTTCACTTTACATATCTTTACACGCTCTTTTTGGTTTCAACACAAAACATCTGAACATACAAAAATCACTATCATTTCGTATAAAGCCTTTTAATCAGTTAAAAATACGCTTAACATGTTTAAAGCACCAAGATCAATCACAGTATCCACATTTATTACCACTTCTAATTCTTCTCAGAAGCTGATGGTATTTCAATGTAGTTTGCAATTTGAAAGTATCTTGAAAAATCTTTCTCGAGGAACCTAGGTAGAAAATTACATTTCCTCAGTTTGAAATATATACATTTGATTAACAACAGTATTTTATAAAAATTACACTAAATGATAGCATACTTGTATGTGCGTAATTGTACACTTAATTGGTTTGGATTGTATTTCAAACTATAGGATCAGCTCAGATTAGCCTGTAGCAATTTTTTCTATGATCGTAGAAAATTTTTGTACAATTTTAGACTTCAAGAAGAGATGAGCAATTCATCCTCTTGAAATCATGCAATGAGTATGAGAAGAAAAGTTGCAAAAAAGCTGCCTTTTTAAATGGATGTTTTCTCCATATAAAAAGCAGGCTTTTGGGGAAAAACCTGGAAATTTTGGAGTTTTACCAATTTTGGATAACCAATTTCTCTTGCAGTATTACTTAAGAGTTTAGAGGTTTGTGATGTCATATTTAGGAATTAGCTAAATAATTGAATCAGCCAAAAATACACATATTTGCTACTTTTCCTACAGGATGACCAAAAAGTGATAAGACATGAATTTTTCACTGCCTATGAACAATGTCAGTCGAAGAGAATTCTACTGATCACTGATTCGTTGTTTCTCAGCACATATTTTTAAACAATAAACTATAAAATTATGTTGTACATGAATGTTCAGTATGGGGAAAAGTTACTAAGGTGTAAAAAGTTTTTGAACACGTATGGAAAATGTTTGTGTGTGTACTGATGGTCTCTGGATATTTACTCAAATGATAAAAGGATGCCAAATTTTTACACATTACAAAAAATGTAGAGTTAATTATGGTAAATTCATAAAAAAAGTATGTTTTTCTCTTAAATTAAGAGGAGTACTAGCAACATTGGTCACGTCAGAGGGCCGTACCAGGTGTGTCCGACATCTGGCTATGTTATTCAATTAGTGTACAGATGAAAGAAAAGATTTGAAATATATCATATATAAATATAGGAGGCACACCTGATACTGCCCTCTGACAAGACCAATGTTGCCAGTACACCTCGTAATTTTTCTAAAAATCCATACTTCTTTATGAATATGCCATAATTAATCCCATAAATCATCTGTAATGCGTAAAAATTATCATTAATTTATCAATTCAATAAATACCCACAGAGGCCATCAAAAACAGGATATGTTATTTTTGTATACAGATGAGACTGAGAAACCAAAAGTCACAGATTCAATATTTTGGAAAGATCTTTCGTATACTTCATCAAATCATGTTGCACTTACTCACACTGTAAATGAGTGACATAAAATGATACCGTGATATATGTTCATATAAAGATTGGATAAAAGTTATAAAATGTAACAAAAATTACAGTATATGTAGAAAATGGCTTCCACTTGCAATATGATAAATATTTTATTCATTATTTTATGTTGACACAATACTTTGGATTGGACCGACAAAACACACTTCCACGATTCCTGCACAACTATGTAGTGAAGTGATAATGCTCTGAAAGTCACCTGCAACCTGCCGAGTTAGAGATTGGCTGAATCCAGCCACACATCATATTACCATATTAGGAGGGCTAAATAATAATTAATATATAGGGGCATGCATATTTCGTTTTTGACGAAAAAACGAAATTTGAAAAAACACATTGTAGTGTTAATTTTTCATGTTTTTGAAAGGCGTGAGATGCATTTTGTGACCATGTTTTGTCACGAAATAATGCGAAATGAGCTGCAAAAAGCGAAATTAACTCTTAAACACGAAATTTACCATTTATATACCGACGCGACACTTTCTTAAGTCTGAAGTATCCTGTGAGTTATGCAATTCCCGAAAAATTTATTAATTCTGCTGTTAATATTGGAGAAGCAAAAATGGACTCCTTTACACAGAAATAAACTTAATACTCTTATAACTACATAAATGTGCTATTAGAAGTGAAATGTTAATTCTGTGGAATAAGTGTAGTTTTTAAATCAAATTTAGGATTGTATTCACAATTTTAAAACCAAAATGTCTTTTTATATACCACTTTTGATCCAATTTTTCACCGCTATAACACCGATATTTTATTTTATTTACCGCTTTTGAACCCAAAATTGACTCAGTTTTTATAACGAAATTTTGCTTTTTATTTACCAAAAATATGTGCCTCTATTAATATATCTAGTCATACAAGAGATACACTTGTCAAACTTCTGGATTTGGATTGATTGGGTCATATAAATGGCTTTTTTTCAATTTCATTGAATTTGCAATTATGCATTTCAAGTTTGTATATTTCCCATAAATTTCCATTCTTGAAGTATCTAGTAAATATATGCATGTGGTTTTTCCATAGAAGTCCTAAAATTATCAGACTTCAAGTATGCAAAACTTTGATATTATGTCTACAGTTGATTATGAACTGTAGGGTGTTAAGTTATGCCTTCTTGTAAATTGAAGTTAAAAAATATTTTCAAATAATGCTTATCAAAAAATAGATATTTAACCTTTTGAGTACCAAGCGTCTTGGTCGAGATACCCAAATGTAACTCTCGCAGTCCCAAGCATCTCGATCGAGACACTGTGTCAAGGTCGTAGTTTTTACGTTATAACTTTTCTATTTTTGGCTAGAATTTCGATTTTTTTTATATATTGTTCCTAACACATGTATTTAATAGAAATGTTTCTTGCACTTTTTTTTTCTTCATGAAAATGGAGGAGAAAAGGTGGGAAAGGGACTTCTCTTTTGCGTCTCTCTTCAAGGGAAAATTTTTGCCGACAAAGGAGGACCGGCTTTGTTGTTCTAAAGCAATGCTTTTCACTCCCCCCTGGTAACTGCATTCAAAGGAAGCTTGTTTATCAGTATCCGATGTCAATATAAAAGTTTTCAATGCCGGCGCAAGCAGGGTGTGGGGGAGGGGGAAGACTGGTTGTTGAATCTGCGTTGTGAGAATGGAATTTCGAGGCACGCTGAAGGAAACCTTTATTTTTGAGCACAAGTGTTCCACAAGTTGCAACACAGGTTACCCTGCATTGTCTAAAAATAGAATTTCAAGCAGCTGCAAGAATCAGCACTCATTTTTCACTGCGTTCTCGCTTTTCCTCCATGAAAGTTGTGCGTAGGTGTGTGTCATTTTGTGCCCAAGTGCGAGGATATTTTTTGAGTGAAGCGACAGACTTCCAAGGACTTTGTCATCTACGTGTTTTTCTTATGGTGTGAAAAGTGTGCTAGTGTCGTTTGTGCCTACTGTGTCCCCAAAAGGCTTATAGTCGACCATGGATGCACCTGGTGATCTCCGTTCTGATGAAATCCGAGATGAGCTGGAGGATATGGATACAGACTCCGAGTGGGATGAAGAAGAGCTTGACATTCCCTCTGATATATCATCAGAATCTGATTCTGATGATATGTCATAAAGACGTTCCCCTTCCCCTCCTGCTCCATCCAACTGGCAAACCCCTTCCTGAACTGGTAGAACTGCTCCCAATCCCCAACCTTTCCTAGGACAGACTAGACTGAAGGTTCAACACATTGACGATGCATCCTCTTCCTTGGACTCTTTTTCCTTGACTTTCTCCAGAGAAATCTTCCAGCATCTGGTGACTGAGCCCAACAGGTACTACCACCAACATATCACAAAGCACCCAATGACAAAGCCGTGACGTGACCATTGACGAAATAAAGACTTTCGTTGGTTTGACAATACTGATGGGACATGACAGCAGATTACATTGGCGAGACTACTGGTCCAGAAAACCCCACCTTCACACACAGATTTACAGACAACAATTTCATGTAACCACTTTTATCACTTGCTCCGATTCCTACACTTTGAGGACAACATGAAGAACCCCCCCCCCCCAAAATCCCGATTATGACAGGCTGTGGAAGATGAGGTTTGTCCTTGACAATATCAATGAGCTTAGCTCTAATTGCTACTATCCGACAGAGCATTTAGCAGTTGATGAACCTATGGTCTTGTACAAAGGGAAAGTCATCTTCAAACAGTATATTCCAAAGAAACACAAGAGGTTTGGGATCAAGATCTACAAACTCTGATTCTTTGGGATACACCTATGACATGACCGTATATCTGGGCAAGGACAAGAACAGAGCAACTGCCATGACATCAGCGATGCATGGTTTAGTTGTAGCGTCGAAGGAGAAGGTGAAGGGAGTTGGTCATAAATTATTTATGGACAACTACTTCTCTTCTCCAGAGCTATTTGATGATCTCGCAACAAGAAGACCTACGTGTTCGGGTGAAGAATGACTTGACTGTGATATGTTGGAAAGACAAGAGAGAGGTGTACCTGTTGACGAACATCCATCAGTCACCAGCTGAGGGAAATTTCTTGGATGACCATAGCAACATACTCAAGCTGGCTATTGTATGTGAATACAATAGCCTCATGGGTTACGTTGACAAGGCCGACCGCATGACAAATTCCTACGGTGTCCAACGAAAGACCATGAAGTGGACAGTCAAGCTCTTCTTCCACCTACTTGACCAATGTATCCTCAACGCCTACCTGCTCTTCTAGACATTTCATCAGAACATGAGGCACTGTGAGTTCCGTGGGAAGCTGGCTATAAGTCTTCTGGGGACAAGTGGCAGGCAAGGCACTCGAACCCCAGCTCCCCAAGGTGAGGCACAACTTGGTCCATCATCAAGTTAGTCTCCATCCACCAACACGTGCTACGAGGTTAGTGGCTTCCGTCACTTCCCCACCATGACACGGGAACAATGGAGATGTGTGCTGTGCGGGCCACGAACTTCACGGTGAAGTAGATGTCGCTACATTACCTGCAAGGTGCCCCTGTATCTGGAGCCATGTTTTATGGAGTACCACCAGTAGGAAGGCATCATGGCTCCAGACCAAGCCTGGGAGCTGGAGCAGCAAAGGTAAATACAAAGAAACCTTCTTATTTGTACTCTTCTTCCTATATTTTTTTAAAATTATTTTTGGGGGGTTTCCTACCTTTCCCCTCCATATATACGCCGAATTTGCATGAATTTTGCATTTGCGTACAATGTTATATTGTTCATATTTCTAGGGCATTTAGTTTCTGAGCTATAGTCAGTTACATTGGTCATATGACAATTATGCAAATATTTTTCTGTTTCTTACATGCCAGCGATAATTTCTATGTGCATTTTGAACTTTTCATATCATTTTTTCGGAGTGGTGGGGGGGGGGGAGAAACTCCATTTTTTTTAAAAAAAAAAGTTATTTTTTAGTGGATTTTCCCCCTTTCCCCTCCATATATACGCCGAATGTGCATAAATTATATATCATCTGAATCTGTGATTCATTCTGCATACAACGGTATATCTTTCATATCTCTAGGGCATTTAGTTTCTGAGTTTTAGTCATTTCAATGTAACTCTGCATTTCGCTCAATTCCGAAGCTTGAGACAGTGGCATACAAGCCTTTCATTTCAGGGGTACAACTCACGTTACATTGGTCATATGACAATGATGCAAATATTTTTCTGTTTCTTACATGCCCGCGATAATTTCTATGTGCATTTTGAACTTTTCATATCCTTTTTTTTTGGAGGGGCGAGGGGCTGGGGGAGAACCCCCTTTTTTTAAAAAGAAGTATTTTTCAGGGGATTTCCCTCTTACCCCCTCCATATGTACGCCGAATGTGCATAAATTATATGTCGTCTGAATCTGTGATTCATTCTGCATACAACGGCATATCGTTCATATCTCCAAGGCAAATGGTCTCCGAGCTAAAGTCATTTCAAGGTACCACTGCATTTTGAAGCTTGAATCAGTGGCGTGCCGACCATTCCTTTAGGGGGTACAACTCACGTTACATTGGTCATATGATAATAATGCAAATATTTTTGTGTTCCTTACATGTCAGCGATCATTTCCATGTGCATGTCGACACTGTCATGTACTTTTTCCTTGGGGAGAGGGGGGACCCCATTTTTCCCCACAAAATTTTGGAATTTTTAGTTAACTCCTCACCCCCTGCCACATATACACCGAATTTGCATAAATTTCATATAGTCTGAATCTCTGGTTCATTCTGCGTACAACGGTATATCACTCATCTCTCTAGGGCAATTAGCCTCCGATCTACACTCATTTAATTGAAACTCTGCATTTTGCTCAAAATCGGCTTGGGACCAAGGGGGTTACATGTGAAAATGGCTTTGGGACTCAAAAAGTTCAAGGTTTCCAGTGAGGTGTATTTAATTATTTTACTACCATAGACTACAATTTTACTAGCAAGCAAACTGAGGGCTCAATAGTTTTGATGTGGATAGTAGTTGGTATCGGCACAATACAGCTATGAAAAAGCAGGGATAGAATAACAGAACAGCAACACTGCTGTTTGTAATAATCTTGATTCATTTTTTATATATATATATATATATATATATATATATATATATATATATATATATATATATATATATATACTGGTGCTATTACTTTATACGCAACTTTAAACTTTGGCTGCCAGATCTCTCGCGTGCCTGTATTCTTGTTCACCCCAGTGTATTTTTCAAGCGTATGCTCTTCAAACTTGCCTCGAAATACGAAAAAATCTTAACTCCAGAACTAATTGTCATAGACAGATGAAAATGGTATTGTTTTCTTTCTTCAAGACAGGGCTTTTATTGGAGGTAAAATGTATACATTGTGCCTCCCAATAATTAGTGTTAAACGAAGAAGAAGAAGGAAGTTGATTTTTTTTTTAAAAGCTGGAATACGGCATGCCCTGTACCTCCCTCAATAGACCGAAGTGAATGAAACTGGAGTATGTAGTGGTGGAACATTCCTACAACTGTGCAAAGTTTCGTTGAAATCAGACTGATACTTATTGATTAAAAGTATAACATTATATAAAGCGGCAGTAGCTTCGGAACAATGCCCGGCACTTTTATTCTAGAATCGGCCCTATGGATGAGCCAAATTTGGAGGGAAGCATGACAAAAGACAACTCTATGAGGATATGTAATTCACGTGCCATAACTTTGAAAAAAAAAAGCGTAAATAATGGGGTTTGAAAATTTTGCGTAATTACAGAAAATTTCGAATTTTGGGCCTTTGTCCCTGCTCCCCCCCCCCTGGATCCTTAATTTTCGGATTTTACTTCAAATGTTGCTTTTTACTCATTCTTACATTTAGAATTTAAATTGATCAAAAAGATGTAGTAGTTCAGCAGTTACAGCATTTTATCTTCAATTTATCCCATAGTAACAATGGATGTACTGTTTTGTAATTGCAGTATATAACACCTAATGCAAACTAATGAACAAAAAAGACAGAACTGAAGTATAGTGTATAGTTTTCAAGAAATGATGCGTTAATTGCCGCCGTGTGCCGACAAAGAACATTTTGCTCGAGCGGGTTATCTTAGCAATAGCGAAGAATGCAAGCAAGAAAAAGGAAAACAGGGAAGAGGAAGGGATTATCTACGAAGTGAAATGTATAGAATGTCAGAGTGTGTACATAGGATAAACGAAAAAAGGCTGAAAGACAGGTTGATACAACATAGGGATGATGTAAGACTTAAGAGAGAGACATGCAATATTTAAACACATGAGAGAAACAGGACATGACAGAGTGGGATGAGGCTAAGCAGATAGGAAGGGAGAAGAGAATGCTAGTTAGAAAATGGAAGGAAGCCAAGGAAATAAAGAAGAAAGGTGAAGAAGACACAATGAACTTGAATGGGGGACTGAAGTTAAACAAAGAATGGAAGAAGGTGTTAGAAAGAGTGGAAAGGACAAGAGAGAAAGAGGAGAGGAGAAGGAAGAAAAATGAAGGAAAAAGAGGGTGAGATAAAAAGCCCAACCACATTCTATATGGAAGTAATTATGTTTAGCCTTTTAGGTGAAAGTACAGTTGGCAAGTGAAAGTCACCTGCTAGAAAGTTCCAAACAACTTTCTAATAGTCTGGAGGGAGTAATGTTTGTGTATATATAATGCCCTGTTTTTGTATCTTGTTACATTTGTACTTGATACAAAGTCTGAAGAAGACCTAGCTAGAAGGTTGAAACGTTAAGTTTACTTTATGTTTTTAATAAAATAAATTACTGCCTTGGTCAGCATATTTAGTTTTTCATAATCATGGAAACAAGGCTTAATGGTGTTATATTTCCTTTACCATGTGCATTTCATACTTGGAAAGGACACGAAATTGAACTTATTCATATAAAGGAAGTTAATGAAGAAAGGACTATGGTTTCGCAATGCGTATCATTTTGAACTAAGATTATTTGAGATATATATTGTATAATTAGATTTATTTACATCAAGTATAATTATGATTTTAATATATTATTTCTAACTATCTGTGCCATATATTGTAGGTGGGTGACTGACAGCCACATTCACTTTATAAACACCTTACCAATGGAAGATGCAACTGCTCAGTCTTTATTTCTTGATCATGTTAATATTTGCTTATCAAATTATAACATTGATAATATGAAAGTATCCAAGTTGTGGTATCAGTTTATCCTCTGCATAAAGATGTTGAACCTCACTACAGCACAATTACTGGAAATCTGGAATTCCAGAGATAAGACAGATTTGCCCTGCACGTGTTCAACAGGGTGGCTACAAACTAGCAGAAATGAAATTCCCTGACTTTTCCAGGTTTTCCAGGACAAAATTTACATATTTCCCTGACAAATACAAACTAAACTAAATCGATCTTTTGCAAATAGAAATAATAAACTCACACAGATCCACGTATGGTTTTGTTAAGTACCAATATCATCCTCTATGAAATTGACTTAATTTATCTATTCTCTATGATTTGAATCCAAACAGCAAAATAGTGAATTTGGAAAATTATTACAATTCACAAGCTAGGGAAGGATTATGGAATTTTGTCATACGCAGTAAGTTTAAAATAAAATACTTGATTATTTTTAAAGTTACGACTAAATGAGATAAGAGTGAAGAGCGAATGATTAAGAAATACAATTTGTAATTTATCAGTCTCCTTATACATTCTCGGTATTATATGTTGATATTTCCACTGAGGTTTGGAACCCTCTGCTTGCAAGAACCATGAGTGCGGACTCAATTTTCAATGCATAAAGCTTCTTCTCTGTAAAGCAAACAACTTAACTCTTGCATATAAGTGAAACAATTGAATCGAACAAAATAAAGTGTATTATTTCCTTACATTATCAGTGGGATTTCTGCATCAGTACAGTATATACAAGTGAAGTACTGTGAAACTGACAACATGCAGTTATACCATTAATGCTGATGAAAAGGGTATGTAGGTATTAGAAATTTAACGCAAGGAATTTATAGAATTGCATTGGATAGGTACCTGATTTAGCTAACCACACATTAAAACAGGAAAACTCTAATAATAAAAGCTTCTGAAAGTTCATATACGAGGATCATCCTGAACAAAGCTCCAATGGTGCCTATACGCAGCACTAGTGGTCGGAGAGCGACACACACACACATGCAGGCAGAAAGAAGTGGCATGTAGCTGTAATCTGGTACAGTCGCAATGCAGCCGTTTTAGGACAGTTCTAGGTTAAAGATTGCAGCTCTCATACAGTCTCCCACCGACTGTGATGTAGCCTACATTGCACGCTCAGAATTAGGCACAGTGGCACCAGCAGTCGTGTGAGGTGTGCAGACCGTACGTCGTGAGTGATAGTATGGTCAGACGATGGTGCAGACAATTCACAGAAGGCCAATCGAATGTGCACAACCCCATACAGCCGAGTACACACGGGCCCTTTGCATCACTTCAGGTGAGAGATCTTGGACCACTCCCTGTACCGACTTTCATCTCTTTGTTTAACTGAAGAGGTTTCTGGCAGGGCAAGGATTTGACAGCTACACTGTGGTAGAGATAGTTCCAGTTTTTGCTGTCAGACACATATATACCATGGGCATAAAAGATTTAGTGCCATGCTACGACAAATGCCAGAAGAACGGTGGTGATTATGCCGAAAATTAGGTTAGGACTGCATGTTACTAATGAAATAAATTACAACTGATATTCGGGGTGTAAGGGGTGACCTTCCACGTAGTACACCCAAATGTCAACCTCACTTCCACGTTAGTACAACCTGGACTGAAGACTAACGAGGCTCTGGCGATTGGCATTATGGCCAGTATAATTTTGTTTGTATTGTCCTGTTCTTTTGTCCTTATGTGTGCTGAGTGCCCCTTTACAGCCTCAGCTTTTAATGAGTCAGAACATTTTAATATTTTATGATTTTAGTTGCAACGATAGAGTTGTTATTTGCAATGATAAGGGGCTGGACCCCGTATAATGTGACGGGTGCAAGATAGCCTTAGTGCTGACGCACCCACAATTTTAAATTCAAATTCAATACAACTGATATTCTTGTTTTATTTATGCCTAATCGGTAGGGACCTTACTCTTTTGTTATTTTTTTAAAATTGGTGTATTTTCTCCTTTTTTATTTTTTACTATACGGTGTTATTTTTCCCAAAACTCACATTTTCATTTTAGAGCATTTTCTGGCAAATATCTGAAATTATACCTTCATGGTGTTTTTAAACTACTGTTTCAAATTGTAAGTCACATGGCTTACGTCTCTTCGTGAGAGTTCGATATCTTGAAAGTTATTTTCCATATATTTTTTTTTAAAATTTTAAGGTAAGAATTTTAGATAATGGAATTTTTCCCGTATATACTGAAGGATGCATAATAACTAAGTGGCGACGCACCCAAAAAATTAAAATCAATCAATCTCACGTGACAGATACCGATATATTATGGCACCAAAAATTGGCATTATCATTTCTTAACTTGTTAGTGTTAAGTTTCCCAAAATTCGCGTTTTTGTTTTAGAACATCTTTCTGCCAAAAATACCAGAACTTACATTTCATACTTCCATTGTGCTTTTAAGCTATTTTAAATTGTATGTCACATGGTCTATGTATTTTCGTGACAGTTTGATATGTTGGAACAGATTTTTGAGGAAGTAAAAGTGAAGTGCTCCCCTGCATTTTTCCATGAAGGTGTATATTAGGGGTGTGGAGTTAGGGCCCCACACTTTCT
The DNA here is from genome assembly GCF_977018435.1 of Lepisma saccharinum. NCBI lineage: Eukaryota > Metazoa > Arthropoda > Insecta > Zygentoma > Lepismatidae > Lepisma > Lepisma saccharinum. The sequence goes on along the minus strand of NC_139230.1, from coordinate 63,466,690 downwards.
TGATCAAGGCTGAAGGTAGGGGTAATGTGATCAGCACCCTGCTCCTGGCTATCTTTATCCCTCCAAGTTTCCTCAAGGTACCAGCTCATATGATGCTGGGTGGGCGCCGGAGCAGTTTGAATAGGTGGAAAACATCACGATTCTCCCCCGCAAGGAATCGACCCGGGTCTCTTGCATAGTAGTCAGACGCCCTAACGACTGAGCTCCATTATTATTCGCTCGACAAATGCCAATGGTGCGCACAGAGCTTGGTAATTCAAAACATATCTCGTGCGACAAATACGAAGATGTGGTTCCCGTGTGACGGTAGATACACAGTCGATCTCCTGTTAGAACCCTGCCACTTTGGTCTGTGATGCAAATGGTTTTGATAGAAGTTGAAAAAATCGTGGGAAATACGTGATTTAATGTGGCTGTCGGAAATATTCCATGTACGTATAACTCTATAGTTTACTCTTGAGTAAAATGTTGGAAAACTTGCATGTTCTATGTACACAAACATGGCCTAGAAAAGACAAGAATGTTGGATTTCATAGAATTTTTCGTTGCTTTAGGACATTTCTTTTAAAAAAATCGCTAAAAACGCCAACAATTTGCATTTTATGCCAAATTCGCATTATTTCAAACGGGCGAAAAATGTGTCCAGACATCACTGCACATTCCTAAACATTACTTCGCAGCAATTACCATTTTTCACGGTGTTGGCATTTGCGAAAAATCAATGTCCCTACTAATTGGAAATAACTTTCTGGCCACCCCTCGTATAAATCAGTAGATATAAAGTGAAAATTTAGCAGGGATGGCAGAGAAAAGTCAATTCTTGAAGAAAGTGATTTGCTTTTATGATTGAATGATTCGAGTAAATATGATATTAAAATATTTACGTATTATTATTACTAGAGCCCGGAAGTTCAGGCATTTATTTTCGTTAAAATAGGCAGGCAAAAAGGCATTTATAATGTGGAAAATAGCCACTAAAATGAAAAAAAGAGGCAAAATAAACAAAAAAAGGCACATTTGGAAGTCGCTTACTTTTATCTATAATTTCTGGCAAAATGTTAAAATCTACATTGGGAAGAGCATTTCAATTTTCACCAAATTCACGCACGTAACCATGTAACTTACCACTTAATGGCACACTAAATTTCGGCATGATGACAACTACACAATCGTTTCCCTCCAAAGTGCAGAACTAAACTAAGGATAGAGAACTTGATTTTGGAATGCATGCAAAGACCCTTGGGCATTAGTGCTGTTTCTTGTCAATAACCTCCTAACACGGACGCTGGACGTGATGACGTAATTGTGCAGATGTTCTGCAACAGGTTTTCAGCAGTCAATCGTGCACAAGGAAATGTTAACCGAAAGCCAATATCCTAACTCAGCATGAAATACTTTTCTCTCACACTTTTCTCCTTCAGCAATGTTGAAACATGCGTGAGTTCAATATTACTTAAATAAAGCGAAAATTATTCACATAATAAACGCAGGAAAAATAAATGCCAACAACGTTTTTTTGGGAGAAAAATAATTTATATACACACTTTTTTTTTTAAAAAAAAAAAGGTCCAATTTCATTGAAAAAGGCAAAAAAAAGCATTATAATTAAAAATAGGCAGTGGGGTCCCAAATAGGCAAAATAGGCAAAATGAAAAGGCTTCTAAAAACATTCGAAACAACATAAAAAACGTATATCCGGAAAAATTTTATCAATATATGCAGTAGATAAAAAGAGGCATTTTGCCGAACTTCCGGGCTCTAGTTATTACCAGTTGGCTCCGCCAGGATCGCTAGTGTAGCAAAATGGCGAGTGACAAGCAGAAGGAAGATTGTGTGTTGAAATTGAGGGAACTGATTCGATCACAATGGTGCAAAGACATTTCAGCACGTAATGTGGTTGTTCCACCCATTCCGAAAGACCTGTCAGAATTACAACGGCAAATTATTAGTGCCTTCGAAATCGTAGATGACGACATCTAGTTTTGGATATGACAAGAGCTTGATTATCGTCTGGACGTTTGCCGCGCGAAACGTGGTTCTCATATTGAATCCTTGGAATGCAAGTCATTTGAATAAAAATCAATGTCCCTACTAATTGGAAATTACTTTTTGGCCACCCCTCGTATAAATCAGTAGATGGAAAGTGAAAATTTAGCAGGGCTGGCACAGAAAAGTCAATTCTATGATTGAATGATTCGAGTAAATACGAGTATGATATTAAAATATTTACGTACTTATTATTAGTATTTTATTTCATAATATTGGACATTAACCTTACTCAGTGAGAGATTAATGACCATCTCTCATGAGTTTAAACAGACAAGACAGAGAGTGGTGTTCATTGCAATACTAGTGTTGCAGTAAATTTGAGGTTGGGAGCATGCACTTGCCAATTTGTATAACGTTCACCAATGCAGATTTATGTTTCACTTTTTCGTGATAGTATTCAATACATATCACGTTTGGTTGGATTCTTCTTGATGTCTAAGAATAGTGCAATGTCATTGTAAACGTATGTTAACTTGTGCGAAACCAGTAATACGTCAGGATGAAACAAAACCTTCGTTAGCACTGCTACATTAAATAAGGTGAAGTGAGCCAGAAGAGTAATAAAATTCCAGCAGCATATTTGCAGTCTAAAGCTCTTCTTCTTTATGCATTCGATTTTTGTTGGATGTTGCAGTCCATGCAATTTCTGTCACCATGTTGTAGTGAGATACTTTGTCGGGTGGCGATATTTGACAAAAATCGTATGTATCAATGGAACCTATTTGTTTCCATGTTCCTTCAGTTTGCCCAACAAAATGCCTTACAACGACGTCCGACAACTATCGGATGGCGCCACCCGCACTTATCCCCTCCATCTGTTGACTACTCCCATACGGACAAGAAAAAATGATAATTCAATGCATTTTCCACGTAATATTTAGAGGCTTAACCTTTACTCCCCCGATGATACCATATGGTACCATGGTGCTGATTACGAAATGAATGTGCTTTTTGGACCTTCATACTCTTATGTTTGGGTGGAAACAGGTCTGGAGCAAGCCTGGGAAATTCATATTGATGACCTACCTCAACCCCTCTCCGCAATATATCCATGCCACATTTCCGAACAGAGTTTCACATTTTGGCTCATTATTCAACTTGTATGGCACCCAAGAACATTAAACATGTTTCAATCTCTTTGAAAACGTCCATTCTTTGAGGAGAATACTAAGGTTTGTGCTTTCTCCCCAAAATAGCGGGATAAGAGGGGGCAAACTAAAGATTTTTGTTGTTTTTTCCATTGAAATTCGGGGGTTGCGCCCCCCAAGCCCCTCTTCCTCGGTCCGGCGTTCTGAATTGTACACGGTTGCATGCTCTGATGTTCTAGCTGAAAAACAAAACTTATCCGAAGTAGATTGCTCCCATAGTGCCAGAGTTATAACAATTTACCTCCAAAAATGCAAATTACCTATTTTTCGTAAAAAAAAAATCACATTTTGGCTTATTATTCAACTTGTATGGCACCCAAGAACATGAAACACATTACGTTCTCTTAAGAAATGTCCATGCTTTGAAAAGAATACTAAAGTTTGCACCCTCTCCCCAAAATAGCGGAGGAAGAAGGGGCAAACTCGAGATTTTTATGTTTTTTTTAATTGAAATTCGGGGGTCGTGCCCCCAAGCCCCCTTACTCGGTCCGGCGTTCTGAATTGTACACGGTTGCATGCTCTGATGTTTTAGCTGAAAAACAAAACTTATCCGAAGTAGATTGCTCTCATAGTATACGAGTTATAACAATTTTCCTCCCAAGAGTACTCAAATTTAAAATTCCCGCCGAGAACACCCCCCCCTCTCTCTCTCCTCCTGCCATCACTGGTTTCTGGCGCCGTGGTTGTGTTGCGCATAAAAGGGGCCTAAAAGTTGAGGCCGAAACTTACGAACGAGATTTCCTGTTCCCGTGAAGAGCTCCATAACGATATCTTTAAATAAATAAATAAATAAATTTTTAAAAAAAGTCAATGAAGACGAAATTCCCTGACATTTCCCTGACTTTTTTTGACACCTCAAATTCCCTGACTTTTCCCGGTTTTCCAGGTTTTCCAGGTCTGTCGCCACCCTGTCAAAGCCCCTGCCTTGGTTGCAAGAAGGACAGTTTGGATTTAAAGAAAGACATTCACTCATTTTCTTGGAAATCGTGATGGTAATCTCACAGCGGGGACAGGAGCATTTAACGTAGCTTGAAGACAGCTTCGCAATGGGTATATACCCTTATCTGTGGTAGAAGCTCTTAAAAGGAGAAAATAAATTGATGTGCCATAAATTCCATGGTTATGTAGACAGAACAACAAAGTACAATAGTACTGTGCTAAGATTTTGAATATGTCAGTCAATTTCTAAAATGATTTTGCATTGATTCATGAATCGTTGACTGTATTGTGTCAAGCACACTCCGCGATATTCTAGTGAATACATTGTTATTTTGAAATCCAAGGATTCCACTTCTAGCTGGGGTACAATTTAGTACTTCTCTCATTGTAATTGTAGGTCCAGTAGATTTTAGCTTATCTGAGAATAAAGTTTACGTCTAACAAACTACACCTCTTGATATCGAATATAAAATATTACTTCCTTGTTGATGGCCAATGTACATTGCTTCTTTCTGGTATTTTGAACCGGCCCCCATTGCGGAGTGGTTAGCACATAGCACTAAGATGCAAGGGGTCCCAGGTTAGATTCCCAGCTTGGGTATGGATGGTTGTGAGTAGCCATTCATTAATTTCATCATATCATCATTCATCCCCATCTCCTGAATTAGCCACAAGGGGCACAAATTCGGAGTACAATCAATCAAATCGTACTTTGGCTTCTTTACGTTCCAATTATACTTCTCTAGAATAGCAACAATAAAGATACATGAATAAGGAATACATGAGAGAACACAAAGGAAAGCCCATATCTAGGCACATGAAACTTTTCATTTCATTTTCTCCCCCCAAAAAACTATTATTCATTTTTCTCAGAAGGAATATGTCATAATACACGATCAGTGTTTCAATTCCTATAACCACATTGTTCCATCCTGTGTTTAACAGAGTGGGCTATAGCAAAGAGACTACAAAGATCATTTGCTTCTGCTGTCTCTCGGTTTTAAGATAACACAACGTTGCAATTATCAAACATTTAGTTTATTTTCTTCACTGTCAAGAAAATTTGTCAATATGGAGTAGTTAGCATGGTCTCTGGTTCGAATCCCAGCATCGACAGGTGTTCTTTGTGAATGGGAATTATTAATTTCTTTCTATCCCATTCTCAATACCTTTCCCCCTGTCTGCATATTGTACAAGACCTGAGCAGTATCAGATAATAGCAACAAGTAAATCAACTGCCTAAAATTTAAAAAAAAATGAGGAACATGGATAAAAAGGACTGATGTGGGGTGCATGCAAATAATTATATATATATATACATACACACACACTATATATGAAATGTAACATACCCTAATTGAGGAAATATTTTGTTCATTAAAGAGTTCCTATTTATTTGTCAACTGCCAAACAAACTATTTTGGCCAATAGAAAAATTAAATATATGATTGTCATGCAGACATGGCGATGTTTTGTTTCACAATATCGAAAACATTGGCAGACTATTTTAGCAGGGTGGGCCCTGCCCAGTTTTCCCCATGCATTTTTTTTTTCCAGAAAAACCCACCAAAAAACCCAGTCAAAATGTGTTGTTTTTTTCAGAAAATGTTGTAAATTATTGCTTTAAATACTTGTGAGGTTCTACAATTGAATCACTCACTGCAGAAAGGCATCTAGTCCAATATTTACACATTTCCTTCTGTGTGACAATAATGGTTTGTAATAGCTCAATGGATCGTTTACCGCAGAAATGACACCTGTCCCCTCGATAACAATGGGCATGGCAATGCCTTCAATTTTCCGCTTACTGCAGAAAGGGAACTTGTCCCGGACTAGTGGGGGAAACCATAGTGACACATCATAGTTTCAACTGTGATGATCAAGTAATACAATAAATTTTTCCATGTTTAAGCATTACAAGGAAGGATTTAGTACATTTTATTGAAATGTCGTTAATTGTGGCATAATTAATTCTGAACACTCTTTAAATGATTTGTCTCATTTCTCATCCTACTGGGTTGCTTGAAGTAAAATGTTATTTATGTATGGTTAGGAGCTCTGTACCCACGTAAGTCATACATCTTCAGAATTACCACATGTGCATGAAACTTACAGGAGTATTATGTACTTGCACTATAATTTGACAATAAAATTACTAAATATGGTGCATAATTTAGGAGGAGCATGAGTTAAGGTGGATGGGCAGAGAGGGATGAGTCATATTTAATGACCATGATAACAGCTGTAAATTTAGAATCATTTAGGTAGAATAATTATTTCTGCAGCTAGAAATCTTGTGAGAAAAATTGGACAATTTGTTTCAAGGTGGTGGTTTCCCCATGTCTCTATGCTATGGTCTACGATGTTTTTTTAATTCTTTCAAAACAATCTAGAATACATTTTCAGAGTATAAGGAATTAAACAGTTATTTTAGAGATATCATTGGTCCGCAAATTTGCAGTAAAACTTTTAAAATAATATTTCATAGCTTAGGAGAGGGGTGGTGGTAAAATCAAAATGTTATATTTATGATATCTGCCATAAATGCATAGCATTTCAGTTGCTGGACAACTTGAAGGATTGGTCTCACATTGTATTTGAGAAAAAATGGTCAACGAGTTTATAGATAGTAGACAACAGAATGGTTTAACATGTCTTGCGAGAACTTTAAATTATGCTCATATATGACTAGGTTATATTTTCGTAGAAGAAACACAAGTCTCAGCAATGTTATAGCATGACTTGAGTTTATAGTGTGTATTTTAGGAAGGTTGGGGATAAGTCACCAATTTTAAGACCATGATAACTGCAACAAATGTAGAGGTTTTTAGCTGAAATTACTCACAACTAGATACACCTCGAGAATGATTTTATTTTTCATTTGCATTTGGTCAAAGTATTTCAAGATTGTAGATAAAAAATGGATTTATCATATGTTGAGGAAGATTTCAAATTCTGATGACACTTTAAAAGGCCTAAACTACATTTTTGAAGATTAAGAAAATAAACACTTTTAAGAATAATGTATTTTGAATTATAGTGCATGTTTGGGGAGTGTTGGGGAAAAAATTGAAGGTCACCAAAGTTTTGACGATTGGGAATTGCCATTTTCATAGCAGTCAGATATTTTGGAGGATGTATATGATATTTCTTATAAGATAAGGTATATAATTTGGTATGATTAATACATGGAGGTATTTATGCTTGAAACATTCAGAAAAATAATGGGAAAAAACAATTGTGATAAACTGTAAACAAACTGTATTGAACCAGATTTAAAAACCTCGTGTTGCATAGTATTATTGGATTACTTAATGGTTTATGGCATATGAAATAAATGGCACAACATTGCATTCATAAAATAAATTTGTTTCATAAACTGAAGTTGAGAATGGAATATTTGCTAGTATTTACTAAAAATGTACTGCATCTTGAAGAACATATACTTTAACATGCTTAAATGTGTTATTGTTGCAATTGTTTCTTTTTCCTGGAAAGAATGGTTCCGGCACAATTCAAGTTGATTTGTTATGTTTCTGTGTTGCTTGTTAATGTGTTCATCATAACAACTACTCAAAATTGTGTTATGTTCGTTAAGGATGATGCATCCAAGTGTGCACGCGCACCCACCCACACCCTCTCCCCCCTCTCTCTCTCTCATATATATATATAATTAATTTCGTGTGTGGTCACATTCTACACCCTCGATTTCGCAATGATTTTTACTTTTATGAAGATTGTGTGTTTCAAATTGTGAAGAACAAAATTCAGGAGAGCGGAAACAAGTATTTATCACTGTACAGCCGTTTAAAGTTGAGATGTAGCAGTTTTAAGTTGCGAGATGGAAGTCTACTTGCAGCCATGTTACTTTTGTAGCACCTGTACTCTACTTGTGGCCATGTTAGTTTCATTGCACACGTACCGACGGATATATGAGAGTCGGTTTTTCAGGGCTATACCCCAAGAAATTTCATAAAAATTGCTGGCTCCAAATTTCCCGCTGATTCCGGGCTCTGCCCCTCGGGCTCCCACCTGGGTTGGGGTTTTTTGGGGGGACAAAAAAAAAACTGGCAAAATGCCAAACCTGATTTTTAGATTTCTATCTTACTACTAGAATATTGATCACATCAATCAACAACTTCTAATAATGTTTACACTTGCCAGATCTTATCCATGACATCTTACAAAATCAAATTTTTCGTACACTGTATTTACAACTTAGTGGATAGATGAGTTCTTTAAAACTAAACTTGGCACTGTTAAGACAAACCAGGATCACCAGTTATGTTTTCTCCTCTTGTTACTTTGCTTTACTCGCATTTGACAGTGAAAGATTTTATGTTTTATGTATGTGTCACATGTTTGGCCTCTAAACCACTGGAATACTGCTAAGTTCTCATTTTTATTTAAGACACAATCAATTTATGATAAAATTACATTACTTTATTATTAAGGGATAAATGTTGAGAAATATGCATGTGTGAAAAATACAAAAAAATGGGTCGATATTCTCCATGGACATAAATGAAGGTAAATTGAAAAGATCAAAAGTCCACTTTTCAGTTTATAAACTGAGCCCACAAAACAATCAATATTAATGTGTATAATCTCTAACTATTAGGGTGCAGATTTAAAAGCACTAAATACCCCTCAAATATGAAGACAAATGGGCACAAAAATGACAAAAATAGGCACTTCAAAAGACACCCTAAAATCAAGACAAATTAATTTGCAACATGGGAAATATGAGGTGGATGTGAAAAAAAAAAACGTGCAATTGGTTATTACAGAGAATAAAATCAAGCAAGAAAATATTTACTTTGATGCTATACAAGTGCATACCCTGGCTATTTTCCTACATAGTCACCATGACGCTCCAAGCATTTTTGGTACTGTAGAACAAGTTTACACACACACTCTGCATAGAAATCTACTGCCTGGGATCTTAGGCAGTCGAGAACTAATCACTTGAGAACTTCACTATCATCGAAATGTTGCGAAGGAAGCCACTTTTTGAGATATAGGAACAGAAAGTAATCGCTTGGGGCATGATTGGGACTGTATGGTGGGTGATTAAAATGTTCCCATCGGAATTTTTGAATTGTCGCAACAGTACGGTTAGCTGTGTGTGGGCGGGCGTTGCCATGAATAAGCAGAATTTCAGACCGTAAAATTCCTCTTCGCCGGTTTTGGATGGCAATACACATCTGCTGTGATGGTTTGTCCCGGTTCTAGGAATTCCATGAGGATTACACCTTTTTGGTCCCAAAACATGGTTGCCATGATTTTGCGATGTGATGGTGTTTGCTTGAATTTCTTTGGTTTCGGTGAACCAGAGTGACACCATTGCATGCATTGCTGTTTCGACTCACCACTGACGTATGATATCCAGGTTTTGTCTCCAGTTACTATGTGAGAAAACAAGTCATCCCCATCCTTCTCCCAGAGGGCCAAAAAATCACGTGCTGATTTCATTCATCTTGGGAGTGTTTGTCAACATTTTTGGCACCCACCTTACACACAGTTTGCGATAACCCACATTGTCCATTACAATTCGGTGCAATGGTTTATCAGATACTTCAGGAAACTCCTTGCCTAGATCAGTAATGGTGAAACGGCGATTGGATCGCACTCTCTCATCAACACGTTGCACAAGGTCGTCTATCTGAACATCAGGCCTGACGCTTCGCTCATCATCATGAACATTTGAACGCCCTTCCCGAAAAGCACGGCACCATTGTCTTACCCTTGCTTCACTCATTACTGTTGGTACGTAAATGGCACACAATTCTCGATGAATGTCAGCTGCACTCAGTCCTCTTGTGTTGAGAAATCTAATCACCAACCTCACCTCGCATTTGGCGGGATTTTCTATTACAGCAGCCATTTCAACTACCTGCTACTCACACGGACGCACCTCCACACTAGAAATATACACCTGTTGCAGGCACAGAATACTAAATCATGCTTCCATGCATGTGCAGCTTCATCAGTATTGCCAGTCGCAAGTAAAAATTATTATCAGCCCTTTTTTTTTTTTTTTTTTTGAAATGTGCCTTGTATATGTAATTTTATGTAATGGCCTTATTTAAAACTATCAGCTGCTGACATGATTTTCAGTTACTCCAAAAACGTATCCAGGACAGGGTTCGTTTTTCTACCTATCACTTAAAAGAGCATAAGTAGTGCTCAAAGTGAGGGGGCATGGTTTTCTCCAGTTAGCAACATTTTCACAGAGCATCTCACCAGCTGTCCCACTGTCATCATGTCACCATGGTATTGCTGCTACAACCATTTTTTCTCATCATCATCTTCTTCTAAGAGATCCGGCCCATGCCCGTGGAGAAGTAGTTAGCACAGCATGCTATGATGGCACAGGTCTCAGGGTTTGAATCCCGGCCTGTATAGGTGTTCTTTGCGAGTGTCCCTTCAAAGTATCATCACACATCCTCATCTTCACAATCAGCCAAGAGTGGCAGAAAAGCTAAGTAAAATATAGTTTATTTATCAATCAATGGAAATTCGTATATTAGGGTAAAACTTAATGAAGAAGATTTCACGCTTAGTTCTGTTGCGTCCAGTGTGTACGATATTGAGCTACATGTGCAAGTTATATTTATTCTAAACAGATCTGCAAATGAAAATAGACTTCCTAGAGAATAACTTGGGTGATTGAGTGATTATGATTCTACTTGGAACCGTAACTTATGCGTACAAATCTTTGATAATCTTGAATGTTTTCCGATTTTCCTAAGACAAGTTGTTCTCTTAGACGTACATAATAACTAAATTTGGATCAGTAATATGAGATACCTGTTTACGTAATCATAAATTAACTGATATTGCCTTATGTTGAGCAAAATCTTGCCATGCAGGTATGGAGGTTTAAAACTCTTGTACCAACTGAAACAATTCAACACTGTAGTGTACGTATGTTGGACCAACAGTTTCATATGCTATCCAATATTTCTATACAGTCTTATTACAAATGATCTTTCCAATTACAAACTTGAATAACTCACATTTAATAACACTCAGATACATGAAAGTTATATCAATGGAAAGGGAAACTCAAAAAGTTTCAGTGGTTGGTACAACTGTCACGTAGTTATTGATTTCGTCGCTAGGGACGATAGAAGAGAAAATGGCTGCCAACGAAGATAGGAAGGCTTTTTGTGTGCTGGAATTTCAGGTCTGCCAGTCTGTTATCACTGTGCAATGTAATTATAGAAGGACGTTTGGTGAAGATGCACCCAGTGTGCCTAGTATCCCTAAGTTTTTATCTGACTTTAAAGCAAGGGGATGCATCTGCAAGCAAAAGTCAACCGGCTGTCCACCATTAAGGGAGGTAACTGTGGAGCGTGTGAGAGAGAGATTTGTATGAAATCCACAGAAATCCACCACCACAGCCAGCACAGAATTAGACAGCCCGCAAACCAACTGTGTGAAAGATTTTATGCAAACGTTTGCACTTCCATCCTTACCATCTGCAATTGTTGCAGGCCCAAACAACAAAAGACAAAGCCAAGAGACTGTCTTTCTGCGAGGTCATGCAAATCGAAATGGAAACAGTTTGTTTCATGGAATCATTGGTGTTCAGTGATGAAGCCAACTTCCACCTGTCGGACAAAGTGCACAAAAATAATGTCACGATCTGGGATCTGGAAAATCCTAGAGGTTATGTGAAGCATGGACGTGACTCCCCCTAGCTGAATGTTTTTTTTTGAGCTATCAGCCATGAAAAGGTGTATCACCCTTTCTTTTTCGACGAGAACACAATCACTGGGATTTTGTACCTACAAATGGCTTCTTCCACAACTGGAACAGGATATCGAAAGTTTAATTTTTAAACAGGATGGGGCACCACCTCATCTCCACTTAGATGTCATACGTGAACTGAATAGGAGACTACCAAAGAGATGGATTGGGCATGCTGACGATAGTGAACGTTTGCATTCCCCCGACCTTACACCATGTGACTTTTTTCTTTGGGGTTTTGTCAAACAATAAGTGAATCAACCACCTTTACCACCTACCATCCAGGATCTTCGTGTTCACATCTCAGAGGCCACTGCATTAGTGGATCGTCGAATCTTACATGTATGACAGGAATTGGACTACAGGCTCGATGTGTGACGCGTGACACAGGGAGCTCACATTGAGACATGTGATGTGATGTTGTGAACCAAACGTAATACGAAACTTTTTGAGTTTCCCTTTCCATTGATATGACTTTCATGTATCTGAGTGCTATTAAACGTGAGTTATTCAAGTTTGAAATCGGAAAGATCATTTGTAATAACCCTGTATATGTGTAAATATATGCACCTTTAATTTGCAAGTGTGGTAAATTTTGTTTAGATTCGGCTCTCCTTTAAAATTACACTAAAAAGATTTTCTGTGGATCCAAATACATACGCCCCTGTTTCGTACCTTTTGAACATCAATACAACAAAACAATGATAGAATATTGTTTTTATTTCCATAACTGAACTTTCATCAAAACCCCTCCCAAATCCTACAATCAGAGGGTCTGTGCATGCCACTTTAACTGATGATTCCCCGCCCAGGATTTTCGAAAGGCAAAATATTTTTTTTATGCAGTCACTCCTAATTTTGCTCTCTCTTCCTGGCTTTGATGTTCTTTTTTAAAGACTACTGGGTCAAAGGGAGAGGGGGGTTATGATACCCATGGACTCCCTCTTGGACACACCACTGATTAGTATACTTCGGGCTGTCTCAACCTTTGGCAATTTGAAACACATGATACATCCACAGACAACCACATTCCTTTCACAGGAACAACAAAGCAAATGAGTACTGCTTGACTCCTACAAGCTTTCAGGCAGGAAAAAGAAGGGGTGAGTTGGTGTCCTTATGTCCTAGTATGAGTCACCAATCAGTTGTCCAGTTTGGATTTTCCAAAGATGTGGCGTACTACCTTGCAACCCTCAACTGGAATACCAGATTTCGGTCAATTCAACATCCAAAGGCACGTAAAAACACCCCTAGTAAACAAAACTTGTAATTCATAATTGGGAAGAGACACGCGGTAGTATATAAATATGGAGAAAATAATACTCACTTTATCCGCGAAACTGTATTTTCTTCTTTGTTCTATTAATTTCAGTGTCCACTGCCACTATCCTCGTTGGAACTTGCTGTACTTGTACTTGACTTTGCCCTCACAACTCGCTTTTCACCCTCAAGGATTGACTTTGTCCTCACCCTAACGACTGACTTTCATCCTCACCCTCCCACACCATCATGGATAGACTTCTCCCTCACCCTCATGGCTTGCCTTTTGCCCTCACCCTCATGACTTGACTTGGTCCCCACCCATCTTTGGAGGGTGAGGGTGAGGTCTGCCCTCTGGAGAGTGACCACCTCTGGTGTAAACCACTGCATGCACAAGGGTTCAATATTAAAAAAAATGTTTCAACTACAAATCATATTATTATTAAAATAAACCAATAAAGTTAATTATGCTACACAACTATTACAAATTTCTTACCTGAGAAACTCATCAAGTTGTGCATAAAACGTGCCTGCCAAGCCAATAGGAACAAGGACCGCCAAGTCATCCATATCCTCTGTAATTAAAATTACTATATTGAAACTTTGCTTGCATACAGAAAATTCTTAATAATTGCATGATTTATTTGCTAATTTATCATGCATATAAAACCAAATACAGCTAACCATGAACAAAAACAACAACAAAAAAAAACATTTATTACTTAAGAATCTCCTACCCTGGTGAAGACGAACATTTTCCATATAAGCTTATGGGTTAACTATAGTCACAATTATCTTGTTTTCAAATTGGCATCTGATGCATCAACATTCTGAAAATTAATAAATTTTAATCTTGAAAGATAGGTTTTTTTTTTTTCCTTTCTTTCTTTTTCTCTCACTTTTCTTGAAAATGCAACCCTGCTGTCAGTTGGCAGACTCACCACAGGACATCACAACCACCTGATGAGCTGGAAGGAGGGAGGTTGGAACAAAGCAGGTGGTTTCGGTTTCGTCCCAATACACAACAGGTTTAGAAGATGAACAGAAAGCAACAAGTCTTTTCAATTTCTAACTGGGTAGCTTTTAACTTATGGACAGGAAATGGTGGAATGAAATTGGTGGTGAAGTGTGTTCCAAACCCACAAAATTAAATTTGGGATGTGGTTGTGATTTAACTTACCAGGAGGGTTAATTATGTTTCTAAAGCTGAGGCATTCCCGAAAAGGGGCTCATTGAGGCATTATTATTATTATTTCTAAAAACACTATTGCTGATTTCCCCATTATGAATGTAGATAATGACCATATTTTATGTGCATAAATAACACGAGTTTTGTTTTTAACTCTGTTTTATGCACAGAAAGGCTAGCCAGGACTGGACCTACAGTTTAGAATGGGGTCTGAACCACAATGTGCCTTCATCATGTATTGACAACATTACCACTACCCCATTGGGAAGGCCCGCATACACACATGCACTCATGTCCATAAGTTAAGGGATTTGCGAGATTCACTAGAAAACATTGGACCACTGCAATAATGGATGCATAAAAACGTGCCCTGGCAACATGTGTACAGTCACTGACACTGCGGGGTTGTAACAATTCTATTGAATGTCAATGTATTCCTTACAACCTGGCAGTGTCCGTGACTGTACAAGGTATACAGTCACACTGGAAATTGACAGTTAGCAGCACTTACATGGTGTGGTCTCTCTCCGCTGGTGGTATACATTTTATGGTGGACAGTGCTAGAACCAGTCAATACAGGGTGTGGTGACCCCGGACAGCAACACAGGTTGCACAATGGCTCGCTCCCCATACTGTGAATCAGGCCATCCAGAGTGTACTGTGGACACATTCCATTGCTGGACAAGCACGCTTCAGAGGTCCAAAATGGGCAATGGTGGCGGAGTTAGGGCTGCAATCCTTGGGCCTAGAGCATCTCATGCATGTTCAATCAGATTGAGGCCCAGTGAGCAAGCAGGCCACTCCAGACACGTGATGTCCTCATGCTGCAGATACTCCTCTACCAGGCATGCTCTCTGTGGTCTGACATTATCATTCATCAGATGGAATCCAGGTCCATATGCACCACAGAAAAGTGTTGCACACATCTCGCAAGATGTCATCCCTATAGTCCACAGCTGCCACAGTACCCTGTGGAAACACATGCAGTGGTGTACGTGCTCCTAACATGATGCCCCACCAGATGAGAGCATTGGCATCACAATATTGGCCCCTTTCCACAATATTGGGAGGGTTATACCATATCCTAGGGGTGCACAAGATGAACAAGCACGGAGAATCACTCTCCAGGTTAAACCATGACTCATCCATGAACAGCAACTACCCCACTGTTCATGGGCATACTCACGGTGGGTAGGTATTACACCATATTCGAGGAGCCACGCGCTGTCTTTGTGTGAGGGGAATGCATCGGACAGGTTGCCTTGCATACAGAGCAACCTCTTGAAGCCACTGGTTTCTAGCCAGTGCAGGTGCTGGGTTGTAGCATGTGGTTTTAATATGCCCATACTGTCGTTGAATGTTTCTGTCCACCTGGAACCACCTCCACAGACAAGAAATGATGTTACTGGTGACATTCAACTCTTGACCCACCTCTCTTTGACTTTGGCTGGCCTCTAATCTGCCGATGAACCAGCCATGCACACTGTCATCCAAATGTGTTTGCTGTGCCATCCTGTTTCCCTATGATTCGATCACTGTGAGCCAAAAGCACACAACACGCAGTCAGAAACACTTTACTCAACATATCTTCGCACATGGACTGTTCCAGCTGCACTAATTGGTATTGTACCTGTATGTCACATGTTTAAGTGTTGACAGGGGACGTTTTCGTGCATTCATTGTCACAGCAACCCAATGTTTTCTAGTGAACCTCGCAACTGCCTTAACTTATGGGCATGAGTGTATATACTAGGGATGGCCAACAATATAAGGTTAGGGGTACCTGGATTTGGATCCCAGAACCAAGTGTTCATTGATTGACTGATTGATTTAGTTATTTTACATGGCTTTTCTGCTACTTTTGGATAATTGCGACAATGATGATGAATGGGGATTAGATGAATTGATGAACAGCTACTCAGAACTCCAATATCCTGGCCAGACGCACAAAGATGATATATACACACATTTAATGTCTATAATACACATATACAAAGGACTATACAATACCTAAACAATATACACGAATGACTGTCTATTCTGCTGTACACTGTCTCTACAGCGCACTTGTAACCGTGCACGTGTGTCATGGTTCCTCTCATGATGACGACTGTTCTTTTCTCGTAACACCCAAGCAAAGAGCCTGGCTCACCTCTCGGGACATTCCTGAAGTTACTTGTGGGTATGTAAGTTCCCGTAATCAAGTATGCGGGAGGTTCCGCAGTCCACACACGTCACACATTATATAAAATCATTTTTCACTTGATGCTGATGCATATACACAAAAAAGGAAAACAAGATAAAAACAGTAATTATATACTTTGTTCACCGAACAGACTCCCCCCTCCCCATTGAAATATTAATTTCAACCACAATCAATAATTTCAATGTAGTACACTTATGTCTCCTTAGAATAAGGGAGAGGAGCAAGTTTCACAATTGGACGTCTGTATTGTTCATCAACTGTTCGCACTGTCACAGATCCTACTAACTTGTCTGGTCCAGGATGAACTTTCACTACTCTTCCTAGCTTCCATTGCTGTGGAGGGGTAGGTTCTTTCAACAACACCAGATCTCCTATCTGTAGATTTTCCTTCTTCTCCATCCATTTGGCCCGTTGCTGGAGTCTGGACAAGTGCTGTTGCCCACAGTTTCCAAAAATGTTGCGTAATGAGTACGTAAAGTCTGCTTGTGGAACAGCCAGTAACAAATCACCAGTTAAGAAGTGTCCTGGCATGAGTGCCGTTAGGTCATTTGGATCACTACTTAACTCCGTTAATGGCCTCGAGTTAAGACACACCTCTATTTGTGTCAATAACGTGATGAACTGCTCATAAGTGAGTAATGTTGAGCCCATAACTTATTCAAGTGATATTTCACTGCCTTCACTGAAATTTCCCATACTCCACCCCAGTGTGCTGCTCCCAGTGGATTGAAATTCCATTGTATGCCTTGAGAGGCCATAACATCTAACACCGATTGGATGTGCTCTTTTTGTCGCATGAATTGAAGTAGCTTTTTCAATTCTCTGTTTGCCCCTGCGAAGTTCGTTCCACAATCGCTGAAGATCTGGTTAGGTTTGCCACGTCTGGCTACAAACCTACGTAATGCAGCAATGAATGTAGGCATTGAAGTGAATTGCTTTGGTTGCAAGACACATGAAAAGAGTGACGTATCCTTTGGTGATTTTTGAAGACCTGAGTTGGCAACTCTTTATTGAAAATGGGCCGCAGTAATCTACACCTGTATTTGCAAATACTCGGCCTGGTTGATGCGAGGGGCTGGCGAACTACCCATGAGTTGAGATGCTGTCAACTGTTTTTCCTTAAAACATTCTTTGCACTTAAAACACGAATTAAGTCCCTCCCTCGTATAATCCAAAAACGTTGCTGTAGGACAGCAAGAAGCAATTGTGGTCCCGCATGTAAATGTTTCAAATGTTCATGTTTCACGATGAGCTCTGTAAGTTTATGTACACGAGGTAACAGAATGGGATGTTTCTTGTCAATTATCATTTGTGCATTGCGTAAATGTCCACATACTCTCAGAATTCCCTCCTGGTCCAGGAAAGGAGTCAAACTGAGTAATTGGTTGTTCGAAGGCAAAGGATTCCCTTCTTTCAAATGCTTCATTTATGTAGGGAATGCTGTAATTTGGGCTTGTTTCACTAACACAAGCAAGGAGCTTTGATAAGGTTGAATACTTGTTTACTAATAACTCCTCAACCTCGACCCAAGACTGTAACACGAGAAGACCCTATTTTCTCTCTCTCTCAACCTCAGCTGTTCCTGCTGCGTTGACCGTGCATGTACGATTGAAGGATTGATTATGTAACCACTGTGGGCCGGGGAACCAAATATCATGTTCGACCAGGGTTGAGGGAGAAATTCCTCTTGTTGCCAAATCAGCTGGATTCTCTTTTCTGCACACATGGAACCAATTCTCTGCAGGGAGAACGTCGTGTATTTTAGCAACTCTGTTGGCAATAAATGTATGCCAATTAAAAGGAGAAGAGTTCATCCAACACAACACTATTGTAGAATCAGTAAATGCAAGCATATCTGTAATGTTCAAATGAAGAGCTTCCTTTATTGTCTGCAGCAAACGTATGAGTAACACTGCAGAACAGAGTTCGAGTCTCGGGAGAGTCACTTTCTTCTGAGGCGCGACTCTCGTTTTGCTTGCTACGAGATGCACTTCAACACTGTCATCGGTGTATGTAGAACGTAAATAGGCAGTGACTGCATAGGCCCGCTCAGAACTGTCACAAAAGCCTATCAGTTCGCACGTTAGGGGTTTTGAAGACACGATGTGCCTAGGCACCTTAATATCCTGCAACTTATGCAACTCCACCCGAAAACTTCGCCATGCAATTTCTAGTTCTGGTGGAAGTACATCATCCCAGTCAAGTTCAGCTTGCCAAAGTGTTTGCATGAAGATCTTTGACAGTTACTGGAGATATCCACCCGAGGGGGTCAAATATTTTCGCGAAGTCTGATAGCAATATGCGCTTGGTCAATTGCTCATGAGTTGCAGGTTGCGTCACTGATACTGCAAATTCGTCACTTGCTGGATGCCATTCGATCCTGAGTGCCTTTTTATGTTGATTTATGCTCACATCCAATGGAAAGTTCGTTTCTCGCAAATGTACAGGGATTTCATTCAATACTTCTGAATTGTTCGAGCACCATTTCCGCAATTCAAAACCACCTCTTTGTACAAGTTCACTTATTTGTTTTCGTAACGCGCTAGCTTGTGTTACTGTATCACTGCCAGTCACTAGATTGTCTACAAAAAAGTCTCTGAATGTAATTGGCGCTGCTTCAGGGAAGTCTGCCTCTTCGTCGTGAGCCAGCTGTTGTAAACACCTGGTGGCTAAGAAAGGAGCACTAGCCATACAAAACGTCAGTCTCTCTAATCTGAAGTCTCGTATCTCTTCTTTCGGTGACTTCCTTCACACAATGCGATGATATTCTGCATCATCTGGGTGTATTTTCACCTGTCGGAACTTTTTGACAAAGTCCGAAGTAAGGGCAATTTGATACGTACGAAAACTTAGCAACAAAGGCATTATGTCGTTTTGTATCTTGGGTCCTACAAGCAACTTATCGTTGAGGGAAACTCGTGTCGTCGTCTTCGCACTGGCGATGTGCACGATCTGTAAAGCCATTGTGGAACTGTCCTTTTTGATGACACTATGGTGTGGAAGGTAGCAACAGCTTTCTTGGGACACAGGTAATTCTGAATTCGGAATGATGATCATGTGACCCAAGTCTAGGTATTCCTGCATACACTCGGCATACTTTTGTTGACGTTGCGGATTCTTGATGAGTTGTTTCTCCACTTGTTTGAGACGCTGCATCGCTAGAGGTCGTCAAGCTCCCAGAACACCACTTTGTTCTCGGAAGGACAATCTCACAACATAACTACCGTTGATGTCACGTTCGTGTGCGTTTCGAAAATGCTGTGCACAAAAGTTTTCTTCTTCGTTGTACAGTTTTACCGATGGCACAGTCTCTATTTCCCAGAAGCGCTGTAGGGTAGCGTGCAGACCACTACATGACGCATGATGCAATGACACTGCGTGCTTATTGCACGGAACGTTAATTCTGCCAATAAGAATCCACGCAAGTGAATCCACGCAAGTGAAGTACTTATGGCCGTTGGTGTACCTACTGGACCTGCCACTTTCTCAGGTCTTAAAAGTAAGGGAACAATATCTGCACCAAATAAAATGTCTATTTTCCCTGATTTGTTGAAGGACGGGTCGGCAAGATCAAGGTTATGTAGGTGTGTCCACTGTTGATCAAAAGTGAATTGCTGCTTGGGCAAATTATTTGCAATCTTCTTCACATCGATGGCTTTGGTGGTGTATGTTTCGTTGCCCGCTTTTGACCTAAACTGTAGGTCCACCATGGAATGAGAAGTACCTGTACCGGTTGCTAAAATACCGGATATGGCAAAACTGATGTGTTTCTTTCGAAGGCCTAATTGCTGACTACAGTCTTCCTTGACAAATGTACACTCAAAGCCCGTATCTAAGAGTGCATGAAAATGCTGAATGTTGTTGTGTCTATCCCTGATGCCCAAGACGGCTGTGGACAAGAGAACTTCCTGCAATAGAATGGCTTTCTTCTTGTTGGCGATGTGGGACGTTACTTGCTGCATAGAACTGGGATTTTCACTAGGAGAGAAGTGAAGGGATGTGTGGTGCTTTCTAAAGCACAACATACACATGCGCGAAGTACACTTTCCGACGTTACAATTAGATTTCAAACAGTTGTAGCACAGATCATTGGTTTTCAAAAATAGTACCAATCTCTCACAGATATTTGTTGATACTTCTGACAAGTATGCAACCTGTGGTGTCCATGGCATTTAACACACACAGTTTCAGCACCTGTGCGATACGAATTTACATTCTTCTTCACTTGACAATCAGTGGACCTGGGAGGGTGTTTGCTGGACATTGGAAGGCAAGAGGTCACCGTAGACACTGCAAGAGCTCTGGCATGCACATCCAGGAACGTACTCAAATCCTCAGACTTAGGCACTTCTGAATTCTTCAGTGAAAGTTCCCACTGTTGCCGAGATTCTGCATCCAACTTGTCGGTGGTGTGAAAGACTAATATTGCATCCCAAGCCTCTACAGGAATACCAATACCTTCAGCATATGCACACACTCAGAAGTGACATCAAAGAGCTTGCGTAATCCTGTGATTGAACTTGATGGCGCACAAAGTTGATTCAACAAGCATTTAATCATGCTGTTCACAATCTCTCTCTTGTTTTGGTACCGTGAAACTAGTAGATTCCACACCTCCTCGTAGTTTGCATCAGTTATTGCGATGGACTGGATTAATAATGATGGTTCACCCTTTAATGCTAAATTCAAGTATTGCAGCTTCTGAGTGCCACTGAGGTGTTTGTTGTCATGAACCGATGCCACGAATAAGTCCCGAAATGACAACCATTGATGTATGTCACCACTGAATTCTGGTAATGTTAGTTTTGGTAACCGAACGTCACTTTTTGCATCACTGTTCCCCACGACCGCGACAATGGGAGAAACGGCTTCCTTCTGTTTTTGGTACAGGAAGCCCAACAAGAACTCTAATCTGTCTTGCACCAGACTTAGTTCATCGTAGTACTCAGAGAACAATGTTTCTTCGCACTGTTTAGCAAGATTCACAAGTAATGCACTACAGTCTGCACTTAGTTGAAGGACCTTGTCTATGTAGACTTGAAGTGTCAGACTTTCCAGCGTTGGCGAAGCTGACTTGTTTTTAATCCGAGTAACTTCCTGCTTGAGGACTGTCTTTGATGCCTGTAACTGCTCCATGTTGACTTGTCGTACAAGAGACGCTAAACACATATGGCGGACCGAGGGTGTGGCACGTTGACTCTTCTTCTGGCTTGTTGATTCCCCGATGACGAAATACCGGAATACGGCACGAACACTACAACTGCAACACATCCGGCCCGGAGGACAATATGTTGAATGTCAGTTTCCAAAAAGCCCCGCACTACATTGGCTAACTGGCTGAACTCCACCCTGGCCCGAATTATCCTAAATTTGTCGGTTCAAACACTGTGTCTGGTTAAGTAACAGACACACAAAGACTATATATACATACATATAATGTCTATAATACACATATATGAAGGACTATACAATAACTAAACAATATACACGAAGGACTGTCTTCCGCTGTAGACTGTCTCTACAGTGCACTTGAAACCGAGCGCGTGTGTCACGGTTCCTCTCACGACAACTCTCTGATGACGACTGTTCTTTTCTCATGGCAACGCCCTAGCAAAGAGCCTGGCTCACCTCTCGGGACGTTCCCGAATTTACTTGTGGGTGTGTAAGTTCCCGTAATCAAGTATGCAGGAGGTTCTGCAGCCCACACACTTCACACATTATATAAAATCATTTTTCACTTGATGCTGATGCATATACACAAAAAAGGAAAACAAGATAAAAACATTAATTATATACATTGTTCACTGAACAGCAGGACAAAATTTACATTGTTCCCTGACAGTTATAAACTAAATAAATTACTACTGATATTCTTGTTTTATTTATGCCTAATCAGTAGGGATCTTGATTTTTAGTTATTTTTTTCTAAATTGGTGCCATTCTCCACCTGCCTGCCTAATTCACATTTTCATTTTAGTGCATTTCTGGGGAATATACCTAAATTTATACTTTCATTGTGTTTTTATAGTAGTTTCAAATTTTAGGTCTCATGGGCTATGCCTCTTTGTGAGAGTTTGATACCTTGGAAGTCATTTTGGGAAAGTTATTTTCCAGACCCCTTTTTAATTTTAAGGTAAGGGTTGTAGATAAGGGTATCTTTCCCGATATATACTAAAGGGTGTATATAATGGCCATACTTGGCGGCGGACAAACAAATTCTAAATCAATCTCACATGACAGATACTGATATATTAAGACACCAAAAATTGGCATTATCTTTTATCTTTTTTACTTTATAGTGTTATATTTTCCAAAATTTCTTGTTTTTATTTTAGAAAATTTCCCTGCTAATATACCAAAACGTACACTTCCATTGTGTTTTTGAACTATCATTTTCAATTGTAGGTCACATTGTCTATGTATTTTCATGACAGTTTAATATGTTCAAACCAATTTTTAAAGAAGTTATTTTCCATTATTTCTCACTCTACAAATGCCCATGTTACGACTCCCCTGTGGTGGTAGGTAAGCACTTAATCCCTGCCAAAATCACACCACTTAGCTCGGTAATTCAAAATACTTCTGGTGCCACAAATACTGATGATGCGGTTCCCATGTGATGGTAGATACACACTCTATTTCCTGTCAGAACCCCACACTTTGCTCTGTGGTGTAAATTGTTAAAAAATCATTGTAAATATGTGATTTCATGTGTATATCAGACTTTTCCATGTATAACATGAATTATACATATATATTTTTTGTTTTATCTGGCTTTATATTCTACAGAGCATTCCCTGACATTCGCTACGAGACTCTGCGGCAAGCGGCCTGGCATCAGCGCTTGTCTCTCCCGGTGAACGGGTCCACGACAGTCGCTTATATTAAACCTTGTAAAAAAGTTTACAGTAACAGGGTCAGTTCTGAATAAAAGTGGAAAGAAAAATGGGGAAATAAAGTATACAAAGACAATCCGCACACCAGCCATGAGTTGAGAAAAAATCGGGAGAATTACAGTAGACGAACTTGCACGTGTAAATGCCAATTTCCTTTGGAGATGCCAGGAATGTGTTGCAGCAGAGGAACATCATTTTCAACCCCTTCTGTAGTCAAGGTTAGTACACAATATTGAAAACTGTAATTTTAATAGAAAACTCTAGCGACTGTCGCTGACCCATTCACCAGGAAAGACAAGCGCTGATGCCAGGCAGCTTACCGCAGAGTCTCGTAGCGAATGTCAGGGAATGCTCTGTAGTTTAACGTCATAATTTGAATGAATACGTCAAATCAGAGGCATAACATGGAGGCAGGCGGGAGCCCTAAGCCCAAGGGGGGGGGGGGGAGTCAGAATTATTATGTCTCTTCTCATGTGAAACATTAATGCAAAAATTGCTTGGACATTTTTATCCATTTACTCTTTTCTTGAATAAAAATTGCTTTGTCTTGGCCTTTCTTCAGTCTCTTAACCTTGCATACCCGATTTTAATGTTAACAATAACGCACCTCAAACTGTCATGGAGCAAGGTGTAGGGCATTTAAATGCTTCAGTTGTTTTCTACTGAAGAAGAGCATGAATACTATTAGCAATTCTTCCTTCCTTCCTACAACCTCCGAGGCAGCGATTTCCCTCTGTAATGGGTATGAAGATGATTTATCTTTCGAATTTCCTGATGAAGTTCTAAATTTCGGGAATGTGCTTAAATCTGAAATCAAGTGCTTTGGCAAAATTTCTTCTCCTTGATAGCTCTACACTAGCTTCCAGTGTTCTCTATATCCTGTACCGCCTTCTGTTTGTTTCCTACTCTTCAAGTAACAACCACAAAAAAAGAACTATCTTTCTCAAAATTGAACCTTAGGAAAAACTCCTGGAAGGTAGTGTAGAATGGTATGATTCAGGCCAAATTTAGCGGACTCAGTAATCTCACTTTTGAATGTGAAATGAAAGATCTATTGCCAGGTTTCTGTTAAGCAAGGTGGTTTGATTTAAATCAGGCTGATTTAAATCTAGATTCAAATCAAGATTTAAATTATGGAAATCTCGTTTTTAAAAAGTACTTATTGAAATAACTTTAAATAAAATTACAGAATAATGTACACAAAAATTTTTAGATATCAGTATCACTTTTTGTGAAAGTACATTAATCTCAATCATTAAATGGTGTTTATTAGGATCTAAGAAAGGAAAGAAAGAAAACAAAACATATGTACTGATGGGGTGATACTCATATGAAAGGAAATGTAATATGTCATTTCCTTTCATTTACAATTCAACAATTTCTATAGGCCAAAATAGCAAATTTCTTGTAGAATAATATACAAAATACTAATCATGTTAAACCGTAAATAGTGTCATTATCATTAACCTGTATTTTGCTAAGATCATTAGAAACACCAAAATTCAGCTACAAAGAATAGAAATATTTTAAGTTAAGGGTATAGACTATGGCCGCCATCTTGAAAATTCGTTCCATTCATTTATATGGTAAATTGCTACCGTGATTGTGTAGCTCTGACATGGAAGTTCGATATTCTGCTTTAGGGCATTGATCTTCGTACTTGTCCCATGTTACTATAACTTTGAAGCATAGATTGCATAATTACATTAAGCGCAAAATAATAAATCACAAAATACAGCTCTCACGTCTTTCCACTTGATTTTCTCATTTCACAAGAAGAATATTAAAAAACCGATAATGTAGTGCACAAGAAGAAACATTTATGCTGTGATTGCCATACCTTTGTCACTGGCAAGATTGCGTATTATTGTACAATTATAATTATAACAACATTCCAGGCCTGCAACATATTTTTACCATGGCAAATTGTGCTGCCACCTGCAACACCACCTGGAACTTCCAGCCAGCAGAGTGATATTTGAGTTGGACAGCTTCTGTTAACTAAGAGTTTGTAGTCTCTCGCGAGTGTTGTGTTGTCAACATAAAATGAGAAATTACATCACTGCCAAGAAAGAAGAGAGGATTGTTTCTACAAGGGAGAAGAAAGAGAGCAGCAATTAACTTGAAAATTTGGCAAGATAACAAAAGTAGTATAGCTTAGTGAAACTGTCATTAATCACTTTCCTAATGCAGATAACATAAGAAAGTACAGCATGTTCACTTATACATATAACAAAAGAAAAATTCATAACTTACAAACAAACTGTCAGAATAGCGTGATTGTTATTTCATTTTAAATGAAATAACAGAAATGACTCAGAATGTTTCTTAGCAACACATTCAGTGGTAGTTGTGCATGTGCAGTAGCCAGAATGTCTTGAAAACTGATATTATCAGTTTCTCAGTAGCCAATCGTCATGTGGTTACCACAAGAAAAGGTGTTTTGTGTTCTAACGTTGTCTGAAGTGAAGTCTGACACTTGTGCAGAGACGATTTTGTGCACATTATGGTTTGGGTGCTAAAGGAGAAGTTCCATTGTACATTTCAATAAAGAAATGGGAAAAACAGTTACGTGAAACCGGTCCTTTGTTGCCGATAAGGGGTAAGCATTCAAAAAAGAAAGTGTCTGATGAGAATGTGGAGCGTGTTCATGCCTCATTTAGCCAGAGTCTGAGGAAATTCATACGCCAAGCTAGCAGGCAACTGCAAATTCCTAAATCTGCGATACACAGGGTACTCCACAAGAGACTGCACCTTCATGCATACAAAATTCAACTTCATCAACGCATAAAACCTGATAAGCCTGTCAGGGTTCAATTTGCTAACGAAATGCTTAGGAAAATTGATCAGGACAATTTATTCTTGGACAGTGTTAGCTTTTCGAATGAGGCCACTTTCCATGTTAGCCATCATGATAACACACACAATTATAGGATATGGGGTTCCGAAAATCCTCACGAGGTTCATGTGAGAGAACAAGGTTCTTCGAAATTGAACGTGTGGTGCGGTGTAATGTGATGAAGACCAAAATCATCAGTCCCTTCTTCTTCGCCGAGGGAACAGTGAATTCCAACAATTACTTGGACATGTTACAGCTTTTCGTCATACCCCAACTTCCACCTCGGGCCATCCTGCAACAAGATGGAGCACCATGTCATTTCTCAAATCTCGTTCGAGACTTCCTGGACAAGCATTTCAATGGAAAATGGATAGGAAGAGGTTCGAATTTTATTGAATTGCCCCCATGGTCACCAGACCTCACTGTACACCAGTTAGAGATTTGCAAGACTGTGTGAAAGAATTGTGGTTGCAGTAAGCAACATTACCCCACACATGCTTCAAAAAGTGTGGCTTGAGGCTGAGAACCAGTTTGACATTTGCTGTGACACATTTAGAAGTGTAGTAGTTTTCTTGATTTGTAAAAAAAAAATTCCGAGTTGTTACATGTTTGTACAAACTTCGGACAAAATATATTGGTAAGTAAAATAGTTGTGATTTTTCTTTTATTATACGTATAAGCGGGACATGCTGTATAATTGTCATGCCAACAATTCCGGGTGCCAATTCATAGGTTCGCGAAATCTGTGTTCACCTTACCCTCGAAACAGCCAGAGGGGGGTGGACACTTAAGCCAGTCTCACATGGTAGTTAAGTAGACGTCTTCAGTTCACAAAGGCAGCATAACAGGTCTCATACGATCCTTAAAATAGCATCTTTAAAAATGGCATCTGCACAAACACGGTATACCACTTCGCAAGTTTAGATGCTAATAACTGCTGAAGATTTGGGAAAACAATGTTTTCTCTTAAAAGAATAAGAGAATAACAGTGGCACTATCGAAAAATGTAGCACACGTAACCTGTGGCAGTGAATGTGAGTATATAACATATGTTGATATACCACTTTACGGACACACTAGCATAAATTTGCATCCGTACATATATTACGATAGAAGTTGTATATTCTAATGAAACTTTCTCGTATGGTTTTGAAATATATCCCCCAATACCAACTAGTCAATTAAATTACATAAACTTCACAACATTCGAAGTGTGAACATTGTGGTGTTTACATTAAGTTATCATATTATATTTACATTTCATTGACACTTCTTTGCTCCTAAAATACTTATTGTGAAATTTACTTTGAGGTCCATGAAGAACTAATTACAATTCATAACTTATATATACTTACAACACTAGTAGATTAATTTACTCTGGTGCTACACACAGAACAGTCTATTTGTTACAGCCAACAAACAAGAGAGTACATACATATGTATGTGGCTGTTCACTCAGTGTTTACTGTTTACTTCAAAATAGTATTCTCGTCGGTTGTGAAAGTAAAATAACAGTATCACAGTATGAAATTTAGACATATGAACTATTTATTTAAAACAATAATAATTAGTATTCTTCAATGAACAAATAAAATATTTGCCCCATTCATTTACATATAGCTGTATTGGTTGAATCATTTTCTTCTTTAAGCTGCCTTGAATAAACAGTCTAACATCTATTGCCTTTCTTCTTCTTCTACTTCGTACTTCAGCTGACCAGTGTGCTCTTGAATTCTGACTGGTAGTTCTATGGTATTAATGATGGATTTAGAGAATGTTTCTAATTCTGTCAGGAAATGAATAAGAGAAAGCTCTCACACAATCGTTAAAGTAATGAAGCTAGAAGTCAATGGTGAAGTGAGGATGTAACTAACTGCCGTGCGAGACTGGCTTTACTGTTCCTCGACCCTCCCTCATAGAGCTGTGTTGTCACTGCCAAATGGTCAAGGTTGAATTTCAGAATCCTTCTTTGGAACGAGTGGTCGATTGCCAGAGCCAGGAACTTTCTTCTGCTGGGAGCAGGGCTATCTTTTCCTTTTAAAAGGAAATATTACATGTTGTTACGTACCCAATAGGAGCAAGTAATGTAAATAGTTTGCCAAAGCGGAACAGAGATGGCAGCACCAGGCATGCAAGATTAAGAAATAGCATAATATATATGAATAACTGTATAAATAAGAACAAAGCAAATTGGAAAGATGAAAAACAATAAAATCTACTATAAGAAGATAAAGAATAGATATAAAAGAAATAAATTAATATATATATTCAATAAATCAAATCCGTGATCATATGTAAGTTAATATGAAAATTAAAGAAGTCAAAGCACTGATCCATGTTTGTGTCTTGGAACAGAAATTGCATCTGTCCGATTGATTTATCATTCCCATATCGGAAATTTCGTTTACATCAGTGGTGGCGCATTCCAATCGATGCCCCACAGCACTCTTGGTTGCAAGTTTCAAACGTGTGAGCATGTCAGTCATTTGGCACCAAGTATACATTCTGTTGTACCCAGTTAGTGTTGGCACGTTCCAACGCAGCTGCAAGGGAGGAGATTAGTATATTTCCCAAAGCTTAAGGGAAAAATTTGGAAAAATGATATATATGAATTCATAAATCATCTGAAAAGCTGAAATAGAAGGAAATACAGAAGGAAGTCCAGATCCAGACCATCCATTAAGAAGGAACTCCAGATCCAGATCTGTCCATTAAGAAGGAAGCTCACGTAGGAAATACAGACCTGTACATTAAGAAGGAAGTCCAGACCTGTCCATTAAGAAGGAAGTCCAGATAGAAGAATATACAAATTGAAGAAAAGAAATAATAAAAAACATATTGAGATAAACCTTGACTGTAGATGAGAATTATAGAGAAAATTATTTCATCATGTAAATATTCTATTTCCATGTATCCTTGTTTATATAATATATTCGTTAAAACATCTCCATTGAAAGGCATCCTGTCTGGTTTCATTGTCTACAAAGAACCCTACCCTGTAGATAAGCTAGCTGAGGTTTAAGATTAAGATTCATGCACCCTGCACCAAATGGAGGAAGCATTAAGTAAATGGCGACCAACTTTTGGGGCTAGAGAATTAAGGACCATACAGCGAAGAGAAAAAGAATAATTGAAAATGGAGGAAAAGGATAAAGATGAAAATGAGACTGCAGAAGCTACAATGAAGGAAGACGGGAGAGAAAAGGGAAAGTTTCAGTTGTTGTGGAGAGGAAGGAAACGAGGAAGAAATTATTGTTTGTACCATAAGCGAAAGGGAAGAAGGTTACATATGTAAGAAATGCAAGAAAGAAAAGCTGAAAGAAAAACAAAAGAAGACAGAAGAAATAAATATATTAGAATTGTTTCAAAAAATGTCAATACAGCTGGAAGCCAACATCCAAAGGGTAGAAGAAAATAAGAGAGCTGAAAGAGAAGTTAGAAGAAAGTAATCGGAAAGTAGAAGAAAATAACAGAGAGCTGAAAAAGAAGTTAGAACAAAACAACAAGGAAGTGAAAGAAAGTCTCGATGAAAATAGTAGACAATTAGAAGCAGTAAGAAATGAAAGCAAGGAAATGTACGAAAAAATAACCAAGTCATGTGAAGAAAATAGAAGATCATTGGAAAAGAAAATAGAAGAAACAACACTGCTAATTGAGAACAAAAGCATGCATATACATAGGAGAATTGAGGTAGAAGTTTCAAAACTTAGAGAGGAAAATATACACAGAACCAACAGTATGGAAAGAAAAATGGTTGAAAATAAATCGCAGATAGAAGCAGTATCTTCTAGAGTAGATGAAAACTAAAGCAAGATCGAGGAAGCAAAGGTCCTAATGGAAGACAGAAGCTGGGAAATTAGCAATAGAATGGAAAAGGAAGTTCTAAAACTCGGAGAAGTAAGCATGCGGGAACTGCAAGAAGTTCAAGAAAAACTAGCAGTATGGAGAAGGACATTGCGGAAAATCGAAATAAAATTAATGCAGCAGATAAGAAGGGAAAGGAATTAGACAGAAAATTAAATGGAGCAGTGTCAAGGATAGAGAAGACAGAAAAGAAAGTAGAAGACGTGGAAAGGAAGTTAGGAAAGCTATTCGTCAAAGAAGGAAACATAAAACCTAGGTTTCGAGAAAGTGAAGAAACGAATGTTAAGAAAGAGCTGAGAGAAGAGAGTTCAAGCAATGAATCGACGACTGAGGAAGAAGAGAAGCATAAGATATATATAGAATAGAAGGACGTCACAAGAAAAGGAAATGGAAGAGTAGCGAAGAGGGAAGTAATAATGAAAGGCTGTTAGATATATTGGAAAATGAATTCCTGAGAGACGAGAACTATAGGACCAGGATACCTAGGCCACAAGAATTGCAGCATCTTCCAAAATTCAATGGGAATATATCTGATAAATTTCCCAGAAAGTTTTTAAGTGAACTCACAACAAATGTCAGACTTATGAGGATCCCCGAAGGAATGATTTTGAACGTCATAGAGTCATGTTCTGAACAGTCGGCAGCAGGATGGTATCAACTGAATCAGCACAAATTCAGAAATTTTAAAGAATTCAGCCGAAAATTCTTAAATTACTACTGCAGTGAAGATATAAAAGAAAGGCAGCTAGAAGCATTGAAGATATGTAGATTGGTCCAAAGTCGACAGCCAAGAAGAACAAACGTGGGAGACCCTTAGAACAAACATGGGAGACCCTTAGAAATACCAAAAATCTGAAGGAAGGATGCAGCGAAGAAGAGCTGGTCAAACAAGTTGTCCAAACATTGCCGTTAAGAATACAGAGAGCTATAGCAGCGGTTAAGATAAAAGCAGTGGATGATTTGATTGAATATCTAAGAACCGAAGATGTGCTAATAAAAAATCAGAATTCCTGGAACGATAAGGAAGGAAGATTCCATGGAAAGAGGCAACATTCAGAAGAAGAAGGGCATTCAAAACCAAAGTTCCGGAGACAGGAATTTGATGTAAGAAGAATAGAAGTTAGAAACCAGAGACCAAGTGCAGAAAGAAGAGACGTAGGAAGAAACACTGGAAGATATGAAAGAAAAATGGAAAGAAGAAATGCTCTCCCCGATGTAGAAAGAGATGAAGTCATAGAATTAGCCAGAAATCACTGCAATGACGGGAGAAGATTCCAAGAGAGAAAACGGGAAGACGATGACCCAATAAATTTAGACATCAACGATGAGAGAAGGTTTCCGGAAAGATTGCAGGAAGATCACCGAAACCCACAAGATATAATGGCAAACAGATGAAAATGTAGTAATATTGTCATTGTAGTTGGCCGCGGTGGCTCAGTCGGTAACGCGTCTGACTACCATGCTCAAGGTCCCGGGTTCGATCCCCGGCCGGTTCAAATCCAGGAACTTTTCTAACGGTGAAAGCGGCCCCGGCGCCCACCCAGCGTCGAATAACATGGGTACCTGGGGGAAACCCCGGGGGGTAAAGGCGGTCAGGGGCGTGATGCTGATCACATTACCCCCACTCACGACCAGATCAAGAAAGTGTGGGGCGTTACCCCCACACCCCCTATACGCCTTCATGGCGTGGTGCTATGCACAGGGGAACACTTTACCTTTACCTTTGTCAAACTGTAAATAGAAGTAATCTATATGTAAATACTTGTAAATAGAATAAATTATAGTTCATCCAAGAATCTGATATAGATAAAACAGAGAAGAAACTATATGTTTAGAAGTTAAATAGAGGCCAAAAGATTAAGAGACTCACAAGCTCACTTGAAGACCATAGAAAGGGAATGTAATATCATAGGAACTGTTGATGGGAATATGAATCTCCAAGGAATAAGTTTCACTGACGACTCAACCTTACCAAAAAGCTGGATGCGTAATGCCAATGGTGGGACACTATTTTGAGAAAAGTAGGCTGGACATGATCTACGTTAACAAAAGGAAGGCGAGAAGATAATTAATGTAAATGATATGCTACGTATTCCTATGAAAAAGAAATTGCGATGAGGAAAAATGGAAATGTGCATTAAAAATCTTGTGTATAAGATGAAGAATAACATATGAGTTATAGAAATGGATAGTGAAAATGAAAGATAATTATAATGCATATGTCGATGATACATGAGATAAAGATGATGCACGCAAGAATGTACCGAAAGTAGAGATAGTAGAAGTGAAAAATGTGCTATTTGAAACGTAGTAATTCATTTATGAAGAGCCTAAACAATCCTTAATATATGTTTGTCATGTACAGAAAAAGACTGATATTTGCCGACAATAAAAGAGTTGTGTGTTACAGAAATTATAAAAATAGAGAATCTTAGGAGAAACAAAAGAAAAAGATGTGCCAGTTCCTGAAAATAAAGCAATGAGACAGAAGCCAAACGAAGATGCTGCGAATACTAAATATAGTTTGTGAAAAGGAGAGCTGTGTATACATAGGGAGTTTTGTGAATTCAATTTGAAGATTGATGAAGACCGAAGAATAGATGAAGGAAAGAAAAAATTTAGGAAGAAGAAAAAATTTCTATCTTCATATATTACGATGAATTTTTTTTATGGTCAACAAGGGGAATATTGTGTTACGTACCCAATAGGACCAAGTAATGTAAATAGTTTGTCAAAAGGAAATTTTGTTTACATCAGTGGCAGCGCGTTCCAATCGACGCCCCACAGCACTATTGGTTGCGCGTTTCAACCATAGCACCTACTTGGATGTGCGTGTCAGTCGTTTGGCACCAAGTATACACTCTGTTGTACCCAGTTAGTGTTGGCGCATTCCAATCGGAGCCTCAAGGGAGGAGATTAGTATATTTCCCAAAGCTTAAGGGAAAAATTTGGAAAAAGGATAAATGAATTCATAAATCGTCTAAAAAGTTGAAATAGAAGGAAATCCAGATCCAGACCATCCATTAAGAAGGAAGCTCACATAGGAAATCCAGAAGGAAGTCCAGACCTGTCCATTAAGAAGGAAGTCCAGGTCCAGACTGTCCATTAAGAAGGAAGTCCAGATAGAAGAATATACAAATTGAAGAAAAGAAATAATAAAAAACATATTGAGATAAAACTTGACTGTAGATGAGAATTATAAGAGAAAAGTAGCTCATCATGTAAATATTCTATTTCCATGTATCCTTTTTTATATAATATATTCGTTAAAACGTCTCAATTGGAAGGCATCCTGTCTGGTTTCGTTGTCTACAAAGAACCCTACCCTGTACATAAGCTAGCTGAGGTTTAAGATTAAGTTTCATGCACCTTACACCAAATGGAGGTAGCAATGTAAATGTTCTGCACCCTACTATTTTATATTTGTCAAAGCTTGTGTTACATATTTATGCTGGTTTGATTTTGATTTGATTTAGTTTATTTTACTTCGCGTTTTGTGCCTCTTGGCTAATTTGTGAAGATGGGGATGAGTGATGAAATGATGAAATTGATGAATGGACATTCACAAACAACCAAGCCTGACTGGGATTCGAACCCGGGACCCTTGCCATCGCAGCGCGATGTGCTAACCAGTCGGCCACAGGGTCGGGCATATTTATGCTGGTTTATCACATGACATTATAATAATGATGATAATAATTATTGACCTCCATGGTGAAGGTATGACACAAATTGTCATAGGTTCGAATCCCAAGCAAATAGGGATGTGTATTTGTTACATCGCTTCATCATTCATCATGATTGCAAATATCACAAGTTAGAAAAGCTATGTAAGCAAAATAGAAATAACAATAACGTTTTCATTATTTTATTTACATCCGGATATCTCATTATTTTTTTTTTTGTTTCCTTGAATACTTTACAAATATTCGTTAACACATTATCACTAAATTCTATGAAACTATTGGCTACGTAAGGTCCCTCTCAAGAATAATAGTGAGTAAATTCTGTTTTACTCAATGTGGGGTTTGAGAAATGAAAAATAATGAAAATGAAAAATAAAATATTACTTAGAAGAGGAAAGGATTGAATGAAAATAATGGTAAGCAGTTTACCTGCTAATAAAACTTTGGGGGGCCATGGACAAATCAACTGGACTTTAGTGGATAAAAAAAATGCTATGATCCTAATAGGTGGAAGACTGACTAGCATGGACATCTCGAAGGGAGGGGCAAGGGGGGCCATGCCCTTCTGGAAAATGAATGTCCACCTAAAACTTATATATTTCACACATAATTTCATTTCAGTTACAGTAATTCATGTTCATTATCACAAATTAGTTGAAGAAACATGAAAAAAATATCTTACCTGCCCCTCCCTTGAAAAAAATCCTGGGAACCTCCATGCTGACTAGTGGCGCGATTATACCCAAACAACAGTCTGCTCTAGCTCCACTAAAGTGTAACGTATCATCTTTTATGTGAACTACAGAATTAAATTTTATATAATCTCATAGACAATGACAATTAAGATGCGAATGATTCTATTTCGATAAAAAGGGGCCAAAAATGTAAGAAATTGCTCCACAAAATTTGCAGAAAGGACAATTTATATTGTAAAAAATTCTAAGCGAAAGCATTTTTTTACTTCAATGCTTCTTGTATTACTATATATTTAATTTGCATTGTATAATGTGTCTTAAACGTTGTAATACAAAGTGTTCAACTTCCTTTTTCTCCTCTTTGTGATATTGCAAACTTTCATTGCATATTTTAACCTTTTCACATTGAGCTGAATACAATTGTAATACAATTAATTATTACTTTTCTAGTTTACAGTTAACTAAACACGTACTATATTGAGTGTGATAATAATTATGTTTTCTTCCATTTCACAAATCATTTTAAACAAACATAACTCTTTAACTATGTCATCTTACCCAGAATTACCTTATATGTTGATTGTATATGTATGTGTTGATCAGTATGCATCCATTTGCATAATATTATGTCTTTAGTTTCACATCATGTCCTCACTGTACCCCTTAGGACTGTAAAAGCAAACGATTCGCCAACAACCGGAAATGATCTACCTGAAAGATCATAATCAGGTGAAAATGCACAAAATCAAATGATCCCTCAAGTGCTGAATGAGGAACTCCCTTCAGTACGTACAAAGAGGTGCTTCAAATAGTGGACAAGAACCTGTGGACCAAACAGCCCGTGCAGGAGGGGGGATAACTGGCTAACATTCTCCTCATAAGGGGATACAACTATTGGGAGGGCCAGTTGTCCTGAGGTAACGGGGGCCTTCATCGTTGGACTTGTAACACATGAGGTAGATATCATCTGCATAGAAGACAACATGAGATTTGGAACATGGAAGATCATCACTACTACTGGGAGTAGAAGAGATGCAAAAATATAAATTTTAGATTACTGGGATTAGAAAAAAGGAAGAAGACGAAATTGAGTAAAGCCCTCCGTGTATTGTGCAATAATCTCTGAACAAGTCCTTGAAAATATATCGAAAAGAAGTGACATCAAATGAAACTTAATTTTTCTCCTACTGTACTGTGTATGTATAAGGGTATGAATTAATGCTTCATTTCTGTGTAACAGAAGTAACATGTTCTACTTGCTTGCATATAATAATAACAGTAGTACATTATTGTTTTCTTTGGGTGCCCTAGAAATCAGTATTGACAAGCGATTGTCCTCCACAGGAAATAAAAAGTAAGTAAGTAAGTCTGTCTCAGTCTGTCTGTCAGTCAGTCAGTCAGTCTCAGTTAGTCAGTCAGTCAGTCAGTCTCAGTTAGTCAGTCAGTCAGTCAGTCAGTCAGTCTCAGTTAGTCAGTCAGTCAGTCAGTCTCAGTTAGTCAGTCAGTCAGTCAGTCTCAGTCAGTCTCAGTCAGTCAGTCAGTCAGTCTCAGTCAGTCAGTCAGTCAGTCTCAGTCAGTCAGTCTCAGTCAGTCAGTCAGTCAGTCAGTCTCAGTCAGTCTCAGTCAGTCAGTCAGTCTCAGTCAGTCAGTCAGTCTCAGTCAGTCTCAGTCAGTCAGTCAGTCAGTCTCAGTCAGTCAGTCAGTCTCAGTCAGTCAGTCTCAGTCAGTCTCAGTCAGTCAGTCAGTCAGTCTCAGTCAGTCAGTCAGTCAGTCTCAGTCAGTCAGTCAGTCAGTCTCAGTCAGTCAGTCAGTCTCAGTCAGTCAGTCAGTCTCAGTCAGTCAGTCAGTCAGTCTCAGTCAGTCAGTCACAGTCAGTCAGTCAGTCTCAGTCAGTCAGTCAGTCAGTCTCAGTCAGTCAGTCAGTCAGTCTCAGTCAGTCAGTCAGTCTCAGTCAGTCAGTCAGTCAGTCTCAGTCAGTCAGTCACAGTCAGTCAGTCAGTCTCAGTCAGTCAGTCAGTCAGTCTCAGTCAGTCAGTCAGTCAGTCAGTCAGTCAGTCAGTCAGTCAGTCAGTCAGTCAGTCTCAGTCAGTCAGTCAGTCTCAGTCAGTCAGTCAGTCTCAGTCAGTCAGTCAGTCAGTCAGTCTCAGTCAGTCAGTCAGTCAGTCTGTCTCAGTCAGTCAGTCAGTCTGTCTCAGTCAGTCTGTCAGTCAGTCTGTCTCAGTCAGTCTGTCAGTCAGTCTCAGTCAGTCTGCCAGTGTCAGTCTCAGTCAGTCAGTGTCAGTCTCAGTCAGTCAGTCAGTGTCAGTCTCTCTGTGTGTCAGTGTGTGTGTGTGTGTGTGAGAGAGAGAGAGAGGGAAAGAGAGAGAGAGAGAGAGAGAGGGGGGGGAAAGAGAGAGGGAAAGAGGGGGAGAGAGAGGGAAAGAGGGAGAGAGGGAGAGAGAGAGGGAGAGAGGGAGAGAGAGAGGGAAAGAGGGGGAGAGAGAGAGGGAAAGAGGGAGAGAGGGGGAAAGAGGGAGAGAGAGGGGGAAAGAGGGAGAGAGGGGGGGAGAGAGGGAGAGAGGGGGAAAGAGGGAGAGAGAGAGAGAGGTGGAAAGAGGGAGAGAGAGAGAGAGGTGGAAAGAGGGAGAGAGAGAGAGGGGGAAAGAGGGAGAGAGAGAGGGAAAGAGGGAGAGGGAAAGAGGGAGAGAGGGAGAGGGAGAGAGGGAGAGAGGGAGAGAGGGAGAGGGAAAGAGGGAGAGAGAGAGGGAAAGAGGGAGAGAGAGAGGGAAAGAGGGAGAGAGGGAAAGAGGGAGAGGGAGAGAGGGAAAGAGGGAGAGAGAGAGAGGGAAAGAGGGAGAGAGAGAGAGGGAAAGAGGGAGAGAGAGAGAGATAGATCTGTAAATGCTGAAGTCAAAGAATTGGTGCATTAAATTAAAAAGTTTGCTTTTGAAGAGTTTTGAAATATTGCTGCAGTTCAGTTACACTTTCCTTGTAGTAACGATCAATTTATAAGCTCGATTTTTAGAATTACCTCATGAGGGAATACTGTCTCTCAGTCTCAGTTCCGTTCATTTGTGTGTGTGAAGAGAGAGAAGAAAGGAAGGGGGATATCTGTATAAATTGATAATTGCATTTCTATCATGCTGATGCCACCTGATTTGGGTGAAAATTTAACCGCTAATTTAGCCACGACAACTGAACCAGAGCCGACCAAAAATGTTTCAACCACCCTTGAGCCCACCCAAAGAAAAATTATGGTGATGTCCCTGCTAATCTCAATGGGGGGAAGGGGGGGGGGCAGTTGGTCCTATTTTCTTGAGGAACAACTGCCCCCTGGAGATAAGCAATGGCATCATCTTGGGGTAGGCTCAAGGGTGGTTCAAACTTTTTTGGGGAGGCTGTGGGCTATTATAGCTTCCTCAGCTGAAATTGAAATGTAAAAAAGATGATTTCTCATTTTGTTGATTTGCTCACAAACTGTAGTTCAATAAAACGTGATAGGAGATTGACTTGCGTAGGATCATTTTGAACAGGTGAAGAAAGCTGGGAAGAGAGGGACGAATTCTGAAGTGATCCTTGGAAGATAAACCTTGCTAGGATATTTTGTTACGCTGCTGGTTGACAGAGATTTCTGACCCTGGGGTGGGAATATAATTTGGTGTCTCGTGAACTTATTTCAGCATACTTTTATTTATGCCAAAATTATTTTTCATGGGAAATAAATATATGAATAAACTTACCTATTAAAACATTTCAACTACTATTAGAGTGATTGAGACCATTTATCTTATTATATGCAAATAAAAAATGATATTTATTTAGCACAATAGACAAGTTTCTAGAAGCGTCGCCATGTTCAAAAGCAGACTTGCAAACAAAAAGTAGCAAAGTAACTACACGTTACATAAACGACCGAATAAATAGGAAAAAGAATGAGTGAAACAGTGAAGTCAGATATATTCTACTTTCTGAGGTTGTATTATTTATTATTATTTTACTGTTCTCAGTTCTTGAAATACTGTAATTTATAATGTTGTTTGTAAAAAGAATACTATTTCCTGGTGAGATATTTTGCTTTTGCCTTTAATATATATTTATGTCTATTTTCTTCGAATTGAAAAATAATTTTAATTACGATTCTTAATAGCGTTCTTTTATGAGTGAGCGAATTTATAATATTCATACCAATATTATGATATGAATGATTAATTCATATGCAGTTCATGGTAGTCAAATGTTGCTTTCAGTGCAAACTCCCTGGCCATTGATACCTAATGGGAGTTGCAAATGTCTGTGTTGACCAAGAATCGTGATTGAAAAGGAGGCGAAGGTTTCGCCTAGAAAGCAAAATAACAGCGACAATTGGTTTGATTTATGTATTTAATTATTTTCCATTGTTTAGCCCTGTGCCTAGGTACAGTCATGGACAGTTCTGAGTTATCACAACCCCAATGACTTTAATCGAATTGGAATTGTTACAATGCAGAAGTGTCTAACTGTACAATGCTAAAGCTGGACCCAGATATTCCCCTAGCACTTCTTTTAATTGGTACATGATTTTCTGAAGATGCTTTTAGATGAACTAACAATAAAATTATCCTGATTTTAATACATCCATACTAAAACTCATTTAAAAATAATCTTCATACGAGTGGGTGAATATAAAAAAAATAGAATTAAATAGTACTTCATATCTAACACTGAAACAATAAGACTTTCTTGTACAAAAAATAGAAGTAACCAAATGAAACATGCAAAATAATCTATCAGTTATTTTTAGTGGTTTTTATTGATTTTATCTGCAACCTTTCGTTCTGGTTTCCCAGAACTTTCTCAAGTTACACTAAGATATACATACAAAAACACAACCTCACATGGCTAGTCACTCTACTGTGTTTTTTATGTATATCTTAGTGTAGCTTGAGAAAGTTCTGGGAAACCAGAGTGAAACGTCACAGATAAAATCAATAAAAACCACAAAAAATAATGGTGTTAGATTATTTTGCATGTACAAAAAGTGGTTATGCAAACCTTCAAGAAGAACATTGATAAACCAAATGAAACATTAATAAATAAAAGAATAAAGGTGCCACTTACCGAACATGCGTAACAAATGTGTTACTCCATAAATCTTACTGGGCACAGTACCTTCTTCACAACTCTTCACAATCTGTAACAGAAAACAAATTGTTCAAGTTCAAACGAGAATGTGAACTACTACTACCACCGTATTTTCATGTGTATAATGCACACCCTGATTTTTGATGGAGAAAAATGACAAACAAGTGTAGTCCGTATATAATGCACAGTACAATTCCAGGGTGGCCACTCTAGGACCATTATAGAATTCAAGTATAATTCCAGGTTTTCAAGGCGAACTTTCCAAAAATTCAATTGTACAAGATGTTTTCTCTATTTCACAATCTCACATCACCTCTCAGCAGCACCCACAAGCATATGCATACACAAATATATTAACAATATAAAGGGTTTGTGTGATTCAAACTTATCCTCAAATTCTAATTCAATTCAATTAAATGGTGTATATATTTAAAATATTTAATTTAAGGTGCGGAGTTTACATTTACCATTTCACATACTCTGACTCGAAATGCATCTGTACAAACTACAAACACAAGTCACAAATGTTACGGGATATACCAATTACCAATCAGGATATACCAATTACCAATCTATGAAAAAGTGTTATTTGTATAAAAACTTCAAACTCAAATTTAACTAATCAACTTCAAGATATAGTAATCTTCAGTCTTTCATTGTTCTGCAAAGGACACTAACAGACTGAGCACATTGAGAAAATTTTATTTTATTTTCCATGCAGCTTTATTTTTCTTCCTCTATAAAAGTAGAAGATAATTTGTGAAAAACATATTTCAAGTTGAATTTTTCATGTCTGTGGAGAAAAATTCACGCATAATTCCCGGAGCCAATAATTCATGCATAATTCCTGTAATTAAAGGAATTCCCGGTGAGTAGCCACCCTGAATTAAGGTTCAAGAAATAGCTTCCTTAGTTGTAGGTCATAAAGCTGTTACTATGTGACCAAGAGAAGAATATTATCTTGTGTATACAATGAGTCACCAACCAACCCCACCTCCCCCTCCACTGTGTTTAGCATCCTAAAGCTTTCACTTCTGTAACCACCTAGTTCATTCTTTAGTAGAAGAACGAAAGATCAAAATTATATTCTAGATTTGCAACGCTCAGGAAGTTATTTTCTGTTATTTCCCCTCTGACCAATACTGCTGATATACATCCTGTGTAATGGAGGTGCATGCCTGAATACTGTCAGAATGGCATGGCACTGCTTTTTCTTGGTGTCACAAAACATTCAGTTACAATGTGAAAAGTCATAAGAAATGGCAATTTCACTTTTTACAGTTTTCTTTTCAAATCAAACCTGGTAATTCATATTTGCACTAGGGATAGCCAGATCCGGATCCTGGCAGATCCGAAATCCAGATCCGGTTGGGTCCTAAGGATCCGGATCCTAAATTTTTTTGGATCCGGATCCGCAGATCCGGAATTTTCAGATCCGGATCCACAACTTTCTGATCCGGATCCAGAACTTTCGGATCCGGATCCGTTTTGCCATCCCACATGCGCTTCTTTGAAAAGTAAGAATGTGTTTATAACATATTGTTACCTGCTAATATATATATATATATAATATACATACACATATATATATACAGTGTGTGTGTGCGCGTGCGCGATTTGTAATTAATTAATACACTTACAAGGGAGGTCTAAGTCTCCCCCTCCGATTTCCATGAAACTTGGCAGGCGTATAGAGGCCCCCCGCTCAAATGTCAAGATGAGTAGAAATTGAAGTGGGGATCTGACCCCGAAACCACGTAAATATGGCATAGGAAGAAACAGGGGGCATAGGGCCTCTCTATACACCTGCCAAATTTCATGGAAATCTGAGGGGGACACACGGGTCAGATCCTTACTTCAATTTGTCCTCATCTTGACATTTGAAAGGAGGTTGCCCCCTAGAACAATTTTTTTGACGAAAGAAAAAAACACGTATTTCTTCATTTGGGCCCGTTTATACACACACCTGCCAAGTTTCATGGAAATCGGAGGGGGACACAGGGGTCAGATCCCCACTTCAATTTGTCCTTATCTTGACATTTGAGAGGAGGTTGCCCCCAAGAACAAATTTTTTGACGAAAGAAAAAAAAACACGTATTTCTTCATTTGGGCCCGTTTATACACACACCTGCCAAGTTTCATGGAAATCGGAGGGGGACACATAAGTCAAATGCCCACTTAAATTTGTCCTCATATTGACATTTGGGGGGGGGGGGGGGGTTGCCCCCTAAAACAGTTTTTTAGCCTAAACAAAAAAAACACGTATTTCCTCATTTGGGCCCGTTTATACACACACCTGCCAAGTATCATGGAAATCGGAGGGGGACACAGGGGTCTGATCCTCACTTCAATTTTGTCCTCGTCTTGACATTTGAGGGGGTTTTGCCCCCTAAAACAGTTTTTTAACTGAAACAAAAAAAACACGTATTTCTTCCATTGGGCCCCGCTATACACCTGCCAAGTTTCATGGAAATCGGAGGGACACAGGGGTCAGATCCTCACTTCAATTTGTCCTCATCTTGACATTTGAGGGGGTTTTGCCCCCTAAAAAAGTTTTTTAGCTGAAACAAAAAAACACGTCATTCTTCCTTTGGGCCCTACTATACTACCAAGTTTCAAGGAAATCGGAGGGGGACACTTAGATAGCCTCCCTTGTTAGTCTTACACTTTGTAATTATTTAACACTGCATATATTATAATGTTTTATTTTAATTTGTAAAACTAACTGTAGAACAATTGTATAATTTTTGTATAACATTTCTATCTTGTTATATTTCAATTTCAATTTCAATTTTCCTTTATTAAAGGGCGAGGTTCAGCCTGTGGCTGTTCTACCACCTAACCCCGATGGATACATATACATATTAAATACATTCTACCTACTAAATGTTTGTACAATAACAAACAAGGAAGAAAGAGAGAAACATAAAGAAGACACAAAAAGAACAAATACAAAATTGAGAACAAAGGCTCGTCTACACACTAAAAATAATAATAATAATAAAAAGATTCAAAACAAATACACAAGGATACACAAATTAATTGACACAATTGTGCTTGGTGTGATATGGTTAAGAATAATACAAATTAATATTAATGTTATGTGTAAAAAACATATAAATGTTCTTAATATGCGAGAAAGGACAAAATATTGTTAAGGGTTGGCAACATGTAAGGGGAAAAGTAAACAAGCAAAATGAAGATGAAAATACTTGTTATTAGGAAGTTGGTTCAGATATGCGAGGTATTATTCGTGAGTGCTGGAACACAAATATTGTTCATTTAACAATAGAGTTTTTAGTTTGTCTTTGAAGTTGTTGCGATTAGTGAGGGACGTCATGGAAGGAGGAAGTTCATTCCACGCTCTTGCAGCTGAATATGTAAATGATGATTCGAAAAGCACTAGTGTGTGCTTTGGAAGTTCAAGTTTCGATTTTCCCCTTGTTTTGTAATCATGTATTTCCCTTCTGAATTTTAATTTCTGAAATAGGTTTCTAGGTGTTTTGGTTTGTAAAAGATTATGGATAAAACAACACAGATGTAATTTTCGGTGTCTGGTCATGTTCAACATTTTGTTTGCGTTTAGGGTTGGGAGGATATGATTGTATTTTCTTATATGGTACACGAAACGGAAACATGAATTTTGGACTTTCTGGATTTTGGTTTTGTTTCGAACGGATAGATTTGGTCCGAAAATTATGTCGCAGTAGTCCAGTAAAGGAAAGATAAGTGATTGGATTAGTCTCATTTTAATCTCTGTTTTTAGGCATTCTTTAAAGCTGTACAGCGATCTTAGCACGGCGTAAGCCTTTTTAATTTGTTCTTGTACATGAATATCCCAGTTAAGGTGTTCATCGAAAATGATGCCTAGATTTTTCACATTTGTTGAATAAGGGATTATAGATGTGTCTAGTTTGATGCATATCTCGTTAGGATTTATCAGAGAGAGACTATTTCGGGAACCAATAAGAGAGAAAGTTGATTTTTGTGGGTTTATTTTTAGACCGTTACTTTTACACCAGGTATTTATGTTGGATAAATCATCATTGAGCAAAGCTAAGGCTGCATCTGGTGCTTTCGGTGGAAAAGGAATTTGTAGTTGAGTGTCATCTGCGTAAAAATGAACTTTACTGTGATTGATTACGGTAGGTAAGTCGGCTGTAAAAATGGTATAGAGGAGAGGGGCTAGAATGGATCCCTGTGGGACACCAGTTTCCAATGGCAGGGTGCGAGAGAGAGGGGGCGTGGCAGCGTCTATGTATACTCTCTGTTGTCTGTTGTTCAGATACGATCTAAACCATTGGAGAGCAGGAGGTGAAAAATTGTAGTATTTTAATTTGCTCAAGAGCAGGTCATGATGGACACTGTCAAAGGCTTTAGTGAGATCCAGTAATACTAACGCTACTGCCATTCTCTTGTCGATTGATCGTAATAAATCGTCAGTTACTTTAAGTAAAGCCATTGCCTTGCTGTGTGAGGGACGGGAACCGGATTGACATTTCGGAAGCAGATCTAGGTCATTAACGTGTTTGCGAGTTTGCTTGTTAACAATTTTTTCAGTGATTTTGGAAAATATAGGTAAGAGACTTATTGGTCGAAGGTCATTCAGGGACGTTATTACTTTTTTCTTTGGTATCGGAACACCACGTGCTGTCTTCCAGCTGGTCGGGTATTGTCCAGTCCGGAATGAGAAATTTACGATGTGCGTCAGAGGACGTAAGATGTGCGGTAATAACAGTTTAATCATTTTTATAGATATTCCATCATTACCAGATGCATTGGATGATATTTCGTTTATAGCTTTCATTGTTTCGGCTTCGTTTATTTCTTGCAGGTGGAAAGTTTGAGCGCTTTCGTTAAAAGTGTTGCCATCAAAGAACTCTCGAGTTTTGTTAACGGCATCTTCTGAGACATTCGCTTTGCTGCATACGCTAGAAAAATGCCGGTTAATTGAATCTACGTTTATCAGGTCGGAAGGTATCTCGTTGTTCATATTTTTACTATATACACCCCACGTTTTTATTTTTTTCCACAACTCTTTGCTGTTATTGTTGCATCGGAGGTGATGATTAAAATATGCTTTCTTTTCTTACCGTTGGACCGAGGTGGTGAAGTTTCTCAGTTCTTTGTAATAGTCCCAGTTTGCCTGGGATTTTGTGCGCTTATATTTTATTAGGGCATTGTCACGAAGTTTCATGAGCAGTTTTGTATTTTCGGATATCCACGGAGAGTTTTTTGATTTTATTAATTTAGTTTCAAG
Organism: Lepisma saccharinum; assembly: GCF_977018435.1. Taxonomy (NCBI): domain Eukaryota; kingdom Metazoa; phylum Arthropoda; class Insecta; order Zygentoma; family Lepismatidae; genus Lepisma; species Lepisma saccharinum. The sequence continues at coordinate 63,421,801 of NC_139230.1, read as the reverse complement.
GGGCGCATGCTTGTCGAAGAGATTTATTACGTTTTGAGTAATGAAGTGAACTTTATCATCGATGTTGTCGAAGCTATCAATTTGCATCCATTCAATTGTTGCAGCATCCCTATCGAATATCTCTTTGTCAAGGGTAGAGAAGTTTCTAGATTTGATAAACTGTTTAATTAATTTTGGTTTTTCGATGGCAAGTGTCGCGTTTACTAGACAGTGGTCGGACATTCCAACGGGAGCGGTTACGTTAAATGAGCGTACAAGATCTGGGTCATCCGTTATTACCACATCGAGGAGTGATTGGGTGGTTGCCGTTATTCTGGTTGGTCGGTTAATGATCTGGACCATGCCGAAAGAGTCTATTATTGATTGTAAATATACTGTTTCTGGTTTATGGGGAGAAAGGAAATCTACGTCACCTAAAATAAGTAATCTGTGAACGAGTGGAAAAACTTCCGAGATCGTCGTTTCTAGGGGCGATAATTTTGTATACGATATCTTAGGGGCTTTGTACACACCAATTATTCCCAGAGTTAGATGCTGGAGCTTCACAGTTACGCTAATCATTTCGACTTCGTCGTCAATTTCGTTGCAAGAGGGAATGATCTTGACATTTAGGTCTTTACGGTAATACAAGATTAGGCCACCCCCACCCTTTGTTGTTCTATCCTTTTTTATTGCTGCGTAACCCGGTATGGAGAAGGTCGAGGCGAGGGCTTCGCGGAAAGACCAGCTCTCGGTGACCAGGAAGATATCGAAAGCCGACTCGAGCACCGTGGTCGCCAACTCCTCTAATTTTGGTGACGACAAGGACCTGACGTTCGCTTGAGCGAGGGTCAGGAAGGGTGGCCTTGGGGGGCGATGACCGGGAGGGAGGAAACCGTTAGTTGCAGGAATTTCAGGCGATGGAGTCGACATCAGGGAGAAAACAAAGACAGGGGTACCATATGTTGCGAGCTTGAGGGACATCGAACCTTCCCTTCCACAACGTCATAGCGTATTTTAGCATTATTTCAAATATGAATGTAGGTGCAAATTGGGAGAAGAAAGACATAAGGAAATTCGGGTACTTACATGTTGCCTTCTTGTGAAGTCTTGGATGTTCGTGAATCACAGGTATATTTGACGCTAAAACATCACTCAAAGAAAACTGTATGAAATAATCACTTGCACACGTAATCATAATCACACGCAGACACACATAAACATTCGCATAAAGGGATATGGTTGACACACAAGACACACACAATGGACATAATAGGGAAACGATTTCAGACACACGTTCATAATACATATAACTAAGAAATAAAATGAGGATGGTCATCACGGATATACATTTTGATTATACACTTAAGTTTGTGGGAGAAAAAAAAACAACTAGTAATAATAATAATAATAATAATAATAATAAAAAGATATAGAATGATAAAAATAAAAGAAATATTAAAAGTATTTCAATGTAAACCGGTAACTAATGTTAAAGTGGCTAAGGAGTCCGAGCAGTCTTGTTTATGGGTCTAGTCTTTTGAGGGGTAAGGCTCAGGGGCCAATCGGGATAGTTCCTTCATTCTTGTAATAGTGAGTTTCCGCCCGGTAGCGGTGCACACCACGATCCTGCCGTCTTCCGTGTAGCATGCGCGGCGACCGAACTTCTCTTTCGCCACCCGCAGCATCTCCTGTCGCACTGGAGTCAGCGACTCGGTGATGTAGATTCGCGACCCGGCTTCTTTTAGCTGTTTCTTCGCCGACCACACGGAGTGCCTGGTTTTGTAGGTTGCGAATTTAACAATAATGAAGCGTTTTCCTTCCTGCATGGCCTCGGCCATGCTACGGTTTGGTTTTCCCAAACGATGGCACCTCGCGATATGGTCACTCTTGATGTCGACGTGCATCTTATTTCGGAATAAGTCCAGGACCTTCTCCTCCACGTTCTCCTGGACGTTCTCCTGCACTCCGTGAATAAGGAGACACTCACGCCTTGAATACTGTTCCAAATCGTCCAGCCTATCTTCTTGGGATTCTATCCTATCCAATAAATAAAGGAAGTCTTCCTTTTGCACTTTGAAACTTTCCTCCAACCGTGCCTCCAATTTACTCAGCTCGTCTTTGAGTTTCTTCATTCCTTCGGAATCGTACGTAGCACTTAGGTCCCCGCTTCTTGACTGTGTTTCATTATCAATTTTTAGTTTGAAACTGTCCAGCTCGCCACGCACCTGCTTTTCGAAGCTTTCCAGCCGGTCGCCGAGTTCCTTGGCCACAGCAGGAGACATCTTGGGTTGGTACGCGTGAAGCACAGTGGTTATGGCTTGCGACGAGCATCAGATAATTATTCCAGTATTTTCTGTTAATTAACGTTGAAGTTGCACTTGCACACGTCAGTCCTGAACCTTGACACTACCTCTTCCTTGTGTGAAGATAAGAATCAGCCAGCAGCCCGATGTCCAGCAGAATTTTACAATCTTCTCCGGAGCCGATCAGCACGTCCTTAGCACACTTCCACCATCTTTTTTCGTGTTAAAGGTTTCATCCTCGAATGGAATGTCTCACATTTATGTGTGTTTTCATTTCCAATACATTCGAATGAATACATATTCGTTTCAATGGCATTTACAAAATCACCTGTGACATTTGTGCACGAGTGTGTTAGCTGATGCGTAGCAAAGTATTTTAGGAACAACACTTGAAAAGAATTCTTGTAGGACTAACGAAAAATTTCTTTGTAATCGAAGATCATATTACCTTTTAAGGTGTGGTAATATTATAATGAATTGAGATACGAAACTCTCGGATCCGGATCCAGATCTGGAACTTTCGGGTCCAGATCCAGATCCGGAACTTTCGGGTCCAGATCCAGATCCGAAACTTTCGGGTCCAGATCCAGATCCGAAACTTTTGGGTCCAGATCCAGATCCGAAACTTTCGGGTCCAGATCCAGATCCGAAACTTTCGGGTCCAGATCCAGATCCAAAACTTTCGGGTCCAGATCCAGATCCGAAACTTTCGGGTCCAGATCCAGATCCGAAACTTTCGGGTCCAGATCCAGATCCGAAACTTTCGGGTCCAGATCCAGATCCGAAACTTTCGGGTCCAGATCCAGATCCGAAACTTTCGGGTCCAGATCCAGATCCGAAACTTTTGGATCCGGATCCAAATGGATTCGGATTTTTCGGATCCGGATCCGTTTGGCCATCCCTAATTTGCACCTGTTGATATATACATGTTATATGCAGCGACATAGTGAAAACATGTGTGGGTTTAATGTCCAAAGTATTCCATGCTTTATACGCACCACAGTTTTTGGGAGCAAAAATATTGGAAAACAGTGTGTATTATACATGAGTAAATTTGGTAATTACTATGATTGAAATGGAAATCCAATGTTAAAGAATACAATAGCTTAATCAAATTGTGTACACAAAAAATAAACACGAGAGCTTAATCTATGCAGTTATTATCTGCTGATTATCATCTTCAAACTTATTCCTTGTTCCTAGTTTCATTCAAGAGGCACAGATACTTTATGATTAGGTTACTGAAAAATTTGTGTGCACAAATTTTGTGAAAAGTATAAATTATACTTATTTTATATTTTATTCAGCTTTACATGTCTAAACATATGGGAAGGAAAGTCATTAAACAACAGTAATTTTATTTCTAAGGTGCATGGAAAAGTATGCACAATAGAAAATCTTCTTTCGGGACACAAAATGGCTCCTTAGCAAAAAGACTATATGTGTCTCTATGGTAGCTTGTACAACACAGCTGCTCTACTGCCAACTTGCACCATGATAGAGTACAGAGCCCACTTTTTTTTGTCATAGTGTTTGAAATATTCCGATATCTAGAGAAGAATGAAGGTTCAGTATGGTGACAGATGTTTGAGTCTAGAGGGTGCACAAATGGGTGGAGAGATTTAAAAATTGAAGACAAGTGTCAGTGAAACAGCAGATCCAGCAGTGAATCTGTAACTGCAAGAAAATCACTATTGATGAAATTGATGTGCACATCCTGTTGTGAAATTTCGTTGTTGGATACGTTGAATAAATACTAGGGCTGAGACGATACCAATACTGATGGATCAGTATTGGTTGAAATTTTTCCACACATACCATTGTTTTTGAGTTGCTCGACATGCAGCCAAGAACAACATTTGTCCTTTTCAAAAATTTGTTCACCCTTCCTTGTGACAGGTTGGTAGGCCAACTCAAGTAGTTCTGCATGTAGTTTTTCCGAGAAATACTGGACAAACCCCCACCCTACTGGGAAGCAGATAATTGACAAGATCAAAGGCAAGGGCTAAGTGGAAGCTGGGACCAAATTTCTCAAAGGCCTACCTGATAAGGCTGGGTGGAAACAAAATATATCACACTTCCAAACTCGTGAGGTAAGAAAGATGGTTATTTTTAAAACCAGCATTACTATCATGTTGCGCTGTTTCCAGGTCAGAGGATTTCTGAGTTCTTGGAAAGTATGGGTGAAGGTCACAATTAATTTTCTTTTATCTACATTCAAATGTTGTGCATTCAACAATTTCTTCTTGTACTCTTCCCTTCTGTGTAAGGGGGCGGTATTCCTTAAAGACTTTTCGCTGCAGATACTCGTGCAGAGGCAACTTCCGATGGAGCACAAGAGGGATGCCAGAAGAGGTGAAAGATGGGCTTTCATTAGCTGTAATAAATTGATGGCAAAGCCTATGTCATAAACTTTGATTGCTCAGACATCATCTGCATGGGACAACATCGACGAGGACATGGGAGGACGGATATCTGGCAACCAGGGATGGGAGGTGGACAAAGGAGGGCATGGTGGCAGCACGATGGACGGATCACGAGAGGTCCAACGGCCAGGAAAGGGTTGTTTTCCGAAGAAAAGTGCTACAGCTGTTTGTGGTGCACACAATAGGGGAGGGAGAGGGGACATTGACCAAGAGGTTGCACTTGTCAAGCCAGGACACAGCAGGAAATGGCAGAGACCTGCGGCTATTAGGAGCAGAAGAGGCACAGAATGATCACCGGACTCTTTTGCAGAAGGGGAAAGGACCCAATGGGAAAAATAGGTGTGTGCCAGGGATGTGTGATGTTTTGGGTCGCATATGTCCAAGGGTGACGTACGATTGATTGATTGATTTAGTTTATTTTACTTCGCGTTTTGTGCCTCTTGGCTAATTTGCGAAGATGGGGATGAATGATGAAATGATGAAATGGATGAAAGTGGACATTCACAAACAACCATACCCGACCGGGATTCAAACCCGGGACCCTTGGCGTCGCAGCGCGATGTGCTAACCACTCGGCCACAGGGTCGGGCGGGTGACGTACGAGGAGAGGCCTTTAGAGCTGCAACTAGAATCAGGTATGTGTAGGTTAGTTCCCAGAACCAGCAGGGGGAGGGGGTGGGGGTGATAAAGATTTTGAGCTGCAACATAGAGGGACTGAAGAAAAAGTTGCACCAACACCAAGAGGAGTTTAGAGAATATGTGCAGTACATTGATATTGTCATTCTTCACGGAACCTGGGAGGCCACCGAGGGCATTCCTGACATTCTGAAATTTAGGGGTTTTAGTAAATTTGTGGGGAGCAAGGCAAAAAGGGGGTTTAACATAGGAAGGTTGATGGTACTTTTCAAAGCAGAGAGGGAGGGGAAAATAACGCTGCTGGACTCAAGCACATGGGTTTCTGTTAATTCTCTTTGCACTGGAGGGACTGAAATTTTGTTTTGTGTAAGTCTCTTATGCGACTGCTGGTATCGGTCGATAACACAATTATTGCAAATGATAGAGAATGATGGACAGCATAGCATAAAGAGAGCCAGCCAAATGAGCATTATTTTAATAACCGTATTTGCTCATATTTTTACGTCACTTTTCTCCCTCTCCAGGTTAACCTAAATGACAAGAATGAATAGTGTTTACATGAAATTGAAACACACACAATCCACCGATATTTTGGTGTAACTGCAACACTGTAAGAAGTCTTGCAACATTTCAAAACCCTCATATTTTGCATCCTCTGGGTCTACAGAGAAGATTACACAAAAAAATACCAAATGTCACAAGATATTTTAAAGTGTTGTGCACAAGATATTTTAATGTTTTTTAGTGCTACATGACAATAATTTTGGAGTTATTAGTTATTTAATGTCATTAACGGAATGTGATGTGATGAGTTAGTATGACTCCGTAACTAGCCTTTGTTATTTTAAACTTGAATTTTACAAGTATCGGCATCAGTAGGTGTCAGTATCGGTTCAAAGTGGTGTTGGCTCAACCCTAATAAACACATAACCATCAGTTTTGATGAATTAGAAGTAAGTTTGAATTCGAGAACAAGGATTGGGAGCAAACTACGGTAACAATGTTAAAAAAATGTAGTTAAAGAATTCATATTATATTCCATTTTCTAAAACATTAACATAAAAAAAATGAAAATCTTGTAAGTTATTAAAATTTGATCGTTAAACCTGCATTTTTCTTATCTGCACTTACTCTTCAGAGCAAAAGTTCAATTTAGAATTAACAAAAATGAATTCAATTTTCTTACTTTTTCTATAAATATATGCATATATTCAGGTCCTCATTTTCTGTCGTATTCTTGGCCATGTGTTGATTAATTTGGTGTTTTAAGTCCACTTTATGCACAGTAAGGCTAATCGGGACTAAACCTACAGTATAAAATGAGATTCCAACCACTTGTGCCTCCACCAGGTATCGAATCTGGGACCCCTTGATTACAAGGTGATGATGCTACCATTGCGCCATCGGGGAGGTCCTCTTGGCCACTTGTAAAAAATACACAATGGAATCCTATTTCTAGAAAGAACTTTGTGTTTATATGAGTTGAAATTCTTCACAACTGAATCTTGATGATCCCATGTCACATGACGATTACAATCAGAATTTGACTATCTGGATATACAGGCAGTTACTATTGAACTCATGCATGTGATATTTGACACCCTGCCTCAAAAATTCACACATTGAATGAAAAGGCATAGTTACAAAACACACAAATAACTACAAACTTTCAAACATCAAGTGTAAAAATGTTTTCTAAACAAGTCTAGAAAAAAATATGTTTAAAACACTTTGTTTTAAATGCTTTAAACATTTGTGAAAAAACAAAGCCATGTGTTTTAAACATTTAAAACAATTTGTTTAAAACACTTTTGTGTTAAACATGCCAACCCTGGTTCCCGTGGATCCCCGGTGGAAGGCACACAGTGGTTCGGATCCCACTTTAAACTGCAGGTCCAGTCCCAATTAGCCTTCAGTGCATAAAGTGGTCTTAAAACCTTTAGCGGGTGGAGCTTCATGTGCCTATATTACCATTGAAGCTGATGCTTTTTCAAGCGTATGCTATTCAAACTTGCCACAAGTAGAAAAAAATCTTAGCTCGAAGTCCGATTGTCGTAGAGAGAAGTAAATTGGTTTTGTTTTCTTTCTTAAAGGCAGGACTTTTAGTGGAGGTAAAATATATACATTGTGCCTCCCAATAATCAGGGTTAAGCACATTTGGAGGGAAGCACGACAAAAGACCACTCTATGAGGATATGTAATGCTCACGCCGCAACTTACAAAAAAAAAAAAAATTGCGGAGTTTGTAAATTTGGCATAATTAAGGAGTTTTGCTTCTAGTGTCAGCCCTATGGACACTGGATGGACCAAATTTTGAAGGAAGCATGCTACAACTTTGAAAAGAAAAAATGAAAAAAAAAAAAAAAAAAAAAAAAAAAAAAAAGCTGAAATTACGGCGATCTGAAATTTTGCATAATTAAGGAATTTTGCTTCTAGTGTCCGCCCTATGGACACTGGATGGACCAAATTTTGAAGGAAGCATGCCACAACTTTGAAAAGAAAAATTGGAAAAAAAAAAATCTGAAATTACGGCAATCAGAAATTTTGCATAATTAAGGAATTTTGCTTCTAGTGTTGGCCCTATGGACACTGGATGGATCAAATTTTGAGGGAAGCATGACAAAAGACCGCTCTATGAGGATATGTAATGCTCATACTGCAACTTTGGAAAATAATGGAAATTACAGTATTCAGAAAATTTGAATAATTATAGGAAAAAAAATAACTTCGGGGTTTTGCTCCTGCTCCCCCCCCCCCCCTGGACCCTTAATTCTGGAAGGTTTCTTAAAATGTTGCTTTTGTTCATTCTTACATTTAGAATTTAAATTTTTCAAAAAGATGCAGTGGTTGAGCAGTTATAACCTTTTATCTTCAATTTATCCCATAGTAACACAAGGGAAACAAAGGGCTTTTTTCAAATGGCACTTGCAGAAAGATGATGCACACAGTGTTTAGTATAATCACTGCTTTTCTTCAGAACCATTCACACGGTAAAAATAAGTCAGTGTTCAATAATTCATGTACCTGTGATTTCGTTTTGCACAAAAAAAAAAAAAATAGTTCTGCAACTTCAACAGGTGGTGCCAGTGACTTGTCTGACATCTTGAAAGTTATCAGTAGGGATGTGAAGTTTTCATTTTAACGATAACACCGAAAAGTTGACGAAAGTAAAAAAAAAAAGTCTTTAAAATGTATGAGTAGGTTAAGGAGGCTAGTTTTTGGTATTTCGGAATCGGAACAACACCGTTTTTGCACATTAACGCGAAAAACTGAGCAAAGTATGCACTATAAACTGGGCTTAACACTTCTTCTGTTCAAAAAGAACTACCAGAAGTGCTATGAAATTTGTCCATTTCTAGTCTACCTAGTGAAAGTTCGATTGAAAAGAGTTTGTCATGCTTCATGTATTGCAGTTTGGTGCAGAAATGACAAGAGTGCTTTGACCTCATCCTGAAATAGAATTCGTCACGGGGATCTTCCCAGAAGTGACGTTTTGCAGGAACAGGAAAACTTTCAGGGAGAAACACCTGTTGTGTGGGAAGGGGCGTAGGGGTGTGGGTATATGTATGTATACAAAACAGTATTTTGAGGTCTGAGAGGGATTTTTTGGTATTAGGGAAATTTCAGTCAGTCAGAATCACCAAAGCTGCATGGTTTGTGCAGTGTCTTTCATTTCAGTTTCCTTCTGTGGTGTACTTTGCAGCATCCCAAAGCCAGCAGTGAATGTATTAGTTTGCTTCTGCAATACTTTATGCTTCAGATAGAACATTATCTTGTAATCACTGAATTTCAAAATAACATGGGCCGGCCCCTGTGGTGGAGGATAGCACATCGTGCTAAAATGCCAGGGATCTCGTGTTCGAATCCTGGCCTGGGCATGGATGTGTGTGAATGTCCATTCATCAATTTCATCATATCATCACTCATCTTCACCTTCACAAATTAGCCAAAAGTGGCACAAGTAACGAAGTAAAATAAAGCAAATCAATCAATTAAAATAAAATGGGAGCGAGAGGCTTCCTTGATTAAGTGCAATGGAAGTGAGAGGCTGTTTCATGTCCACTTTATGCACATAAAGGTTTATCGAGACTGGACCTACAGTTTGTTGAATCCGAACGACTGTGGTGCCTCCACCGGGTATCAATCCCGGGATCACTTGATTACAAGGCGGCGACACTACGCCATCGGGGAGGCCCGAGAACAAAAGTAATGTGAGTGTAACGAATTGGCAACTTTCTGTCATCGAAGGCTTCGAGAAGCTTAAAAGAAGAAAGAAGACAAGGTGTACATCACACATCGAACTGTGGAAGCCTTTGTTAAATCAACCATTCCAATGAAAAAAATACTGTCATTCTATTTAGAAGTTTGTTATATATATATATATATATATATATATATATATATATATATATATAGAAACAGAAGACGGAACCGGAACCGGTTCCGTCTTCTGTTTCTTCTCACACCGATGATGCTATAAATTAGCGAAAATTTTGAATTTTCCTACTGTCCGGTGAGTGTTTCCTTTTACCTTATTTGATTTTTACTTAGCCCTTTTGGCCCTCCTTGCTTTTATCCATTATATATATATATATATATATATATATATATAAACACAGGAATAGGGTTAGAAATGGTGCCAGAAGGGCGGATAAATACAAATAATGAAGGAGACAGTAAACACTTACCACACGAATAGAAATAATTCAATATTTCGCGATTTGAGTAGCATTTCCAAGAAGGTAGATAAAAGATCGACGACACTTTGAGTAGAGGCACATAATACTGACTGTAGCGTCTCTACGGTCAGTTTTGCCAGAAACAGTTGAAAGGAAACACGAAATACTTTAGCCAGTGTTTACTGGTAACTCTTTCCTCTCCTCCCCGAAACTACCCACCCACCTTAGAGTAAACACTGGCTAAAGTATTTCGTGACCAACCAGTAACTCTTTCCTCTCCTCCCCGAAACCACCCACCCACCTTACAGTAAACACTGGCTAAAGTATTTCGTGTTTCCTTTCAACTGTTTCTGGCAACACTGACCGTAGAGACCCTACGGTCAGTATTCTGTGCCTCTACTCAAAGTGTCGTCGATCTTTTATCTACCTTCTTGAAAATGCGACTCAAATCGCGAAATATTGAATTATTTCTATTCGTGTGGTAAGTGTTCACTGTCTCCTTCATTATTTGTGTGTGTGTGTGTCTATATATATATATATATATATATATATATATATATATATATATATATATATATATATATAAAAGCGTGAGGCACCTAATAGTACCACCTGAAATAGCGAAGAAACCAGAAACAGTAGCGATGTGAGGTTTGCGGGAAACAATAATATCAAATGGGGCTCGTAAATCGGAGGTATGGGGTGGGTCGAAAAATATCGACTAATGGGGCATCTGGAGAAAAGTCATATTTTTTAAATGGAACAATATACAATAACATGCATAATATAAAAGAGCACACGCAGAGAAACACAATGCCGTTGGTCTCATGCATCTACTGCACATAGGAACGAAGATATGGCCATGTGAAAATATGTAAATAAACTAACAAGTGGCCCACTTGACCGTCAGTACCACGGAATGTCCAAGTATGAGATGTCGGAAGCCATTGGACAAGATGAAGACAGAACGTGTTAAAGGAAGAAAAAATACAGTAGACATCGTCAGCACCATGTATTTGACAGTGTTACAGCATAATAAAAATGACCATGACAGTATGTCAAAGAACCACTGCGTAAGAAGCGAAAACCTGTCAAAGTGTGTGTTCAAAGTGGTGGCCGTCAGCTGGGATACAGGCAACAAGGTGCCCACGCAAAGATCGTTGCACAGAATGTAGCATCTCGTAGGGAATGTCCCTACAGGCCGCAGTAATGCAGTGTTGCATATCCTCTGGAGTTGTTGGCACATCCCGGTAGACAATGTCCTTCAGCTTTCCCCACAGGAAAAAGTCTAACGGTGTCAAATCTGGGGAACGAGCCGGCCATTTGACAGGCCCTCCACGTCCAATCCAACGATTTGGAAATGTATTTTCCACACATGCTGTAGCACGTCTTGCAGTGTGAGCTGGGCACCCGTCATGTTGGTACCACATTTCCCTCCTTGTCTGAAGTGGTATGTCCTCCAATAGTACAGGCAGTTCATGTTGTAAAAACTGTATGTATTCAGTGTCCCTTGTATAAAAAAAAGGGCCAATGAGATGTTCACCCACTATACCACACCACACGTTCACACTCCATGGGGCGCTGGCGTTCTACTTGGCGAAGCCAATGTGGATTTGTCACCGACCAATAGTGCATGTTCCTTAGGTTGACATTTCCATGAATGGTAAAAGTTGCCTCGTCAGTGAAGAGGATACGTGACAAATCGGGTGTGTCGTGTCGTAACATCCATGTGCAAAACCGAACACGGTCCACAAAATCATTCCTGTGAAGTTCCTGATGGAGGGAGATATGATATGGGTGAAACTTGTGTGTGTGCAGAATGCGCAACACACTTCGCTGACTCATCCCAGCATCCCTTGCAATTTCACGGGAGCTAACATGCGGATTCACAGCAACAGCGGCGAGAACATTTGTTGCACCTGCATCACCTGTAGTTGGCTTGTTCCGCACAAGTGCTCGTGGTGTTCCACTTCCGGTGTCTCTTAATTTAATAAATAACTTACCAAACAGACGTCGAGATGGCTGTCGTCTGTCCGGATATCTCTCTGCGTACACACGGTAGGCTTCTGAGGCATTCTTTCGGCATTCCCCATAAATCAAGATCATGTCCGCTTTTTCTATGTTTGTGAACACCATAATCTTCGCTCTTACCACTACGACTGCTTGCTATGAACTAACACGATCTCAAGGACCTGCTATCAAAACTTGCTCTGTGTAAAGGCAGTTCTGTCAGGCACCTGAGAAGTCTTACATGCCGTGGTACTGATGGTCAAGTGGGCCACTTGTTAGTTTGTTTACATATTTTCACATGGCCATATCTTCTTCGTTCCTAGGTGCAGTAGATGCATGAGACCAACGGCATTGTGTTTCTCTTTTATATTATGCATGTTATTGTATATCGTTCCATTTAAAAAAATATGACTTTGCTCCAGATGCCCCATTTGTCGATATTTTTCGACCCACCCCATACCTCAGATTTACGAGCCCTATTTGATATTATTGTTTCCCGCAAACCTCACATCGCTACTGTTTCTGGTTTCTTCGCTATTTCAGGTGGTACTTTTAGGTGCCTCATGCAGGGGGGGAAGGTGTCTGTCTGTCTGTCTGTCTGTCTGTCTGTCTGTGTCTCTCTCTCTCTCTCTCTCTCTCTATATATATATATATATATATAGGAAGTGTGGTGAGTGAATACTGTGAACATTTACTACGCACCATCTGTGCCTGGGAAATGATCAATATTATTGTGCATTTAAGGTAACAATTTTTGAAAATTGTATGCTTCATTTCTTGAAAAATATACACTGTATTTCAGTTCTGTCTTTTTGGATCATTAGTTTACATATAAAAGTATTACACACTGTAATTACAAAACAATACACCCACTGTTACTATTATTAACAAGTGCAGTTTTAAAAAGCCCCGAGTTTCCCTTTTGTTACTATGGGCTAAATTGAAGGTAAAAGGCTATAACTGCAGAACTACTGCATCTTTTTTAACAATTTAAACTCTAAATGTAAGAATGAGTATAAGGCAACATTTTAAGTAACATCTGAAAATTAAGGATCATGGGGGGGAAGTGGGGGCAAATACCCAAATTGAGGGGAGGACAGGGACCAACTTTTTAAAACAAATTCAACTTTCTTGTTCGATTAACACTAATTATTGGGAGGCACAATGTATAAATTTTACATCCACTAAAAGCCCTGTCTTTAAGAAAGAAAACAAATTTCATCTGTTTATGACAATTAGTTCCCGAGTTTTTGTTTTTTTTTTGTTTTTTTTTACTTCGCGGCAAGTTTGAAAAGTGCTCAGTTGAAAATACACCAGCATGAACGAGAATACAGGCACGCGAGAGGTCCAGCGGCTAAAGGTTAAGCAAGTTTTTGAAGAATTTTCCAATGATATTCCAGTTTTAATTGTTACTCACCTTTGTGAACTGGTCCACTTCACTTGGATAGAGATACTGTTCTACATTGTCATCAAAAAACATTATAACAGCATTTGCAAACTCCCTTGCTTCATTTTCCCTGCAAAATGAAAAGAGAAAACTAAGCTTAAGCATATAGAATAACATTACTCAAAATTTTAATAAAAACATATTTCTCATTTAATTTAACACAAGTAGAGCCATTACAGAATTAAAAATAGCAACGAAGAGGGTAGAAGAGCAGAGGAAGCGAGCTGATGAGAGTATTTGATATGAGTATCAATACCAGTTGACAACTTGTCTTTCTTGCGTAAATAGTAGGATATTTAATTCATAATTAAATTTGGTAAGGATGTCGAATCGAACCTTCCTAATACAAATATGTGTGATCAGGGTGGCTACTCTAGGGCCATGAGGAAATTCAAGTGTAATTCCCGGTTTTCAAAGCAAATTTTACAAAAATTCAAGGTTACAAGCAGATGTTCTCTATATTTCAACATTTATTACCGCCTCTCAACACCCACACATGCAAATATAGAACAATATAAAGGGTCTGTATGATTCAAATGTATCCAAAAATTCTAATTAAATTTAATTAAATGGTATATTTAAAACATTTAATTTGATGTCCGTAGTTTACATTTGCCATTTCACATACTCAGACTCAAGATACATCTAGAAACACAAGTCAAAAATGTTATGGAATACTCTAATCTGCAAAAAATTGTTGTGTAAGAATTTCAAACTCAAATCTACCTAGTCATCTTCAAGATATCTTGTAATAATCTTCCATCTGTCAGATAGATTGTTCTGCAAAGGGCACTAACAAAGTAAACGGAACGAGAGAATTCTGTTTTATTTTTCACACAGTATTATTTTCCTCGATAAAAGTTAAAACTAAACTGTCAAAAACTCGCCTCAGGCCTCATTTATAAATATGTATATATTCAATAGGATTTGGATTAATAAAAGTTGCAATTTTTCACATCTATGGAGAAAATTTCAAGCAGAATTCATGCATAACTCCCAGAGTCAATAATTCAAGCAGAATTCCCAGAATTCAAGGAATTCCCGGTGAGTAGCCACCCTGGTGATACATCGTTGGAAAGGGTATGCATCAAGGATTCCAGAAATGTAGAATTTATGGTGAGGAAACAATTGGAAGTGGGAAAAAAAACCTTCAGTTTTTAGTTTCAGGAACCTCCAGAAACAAAGAGCCTAATTTGCATGTAGATCTAAGTTAAATGCCTAATTTGTTATATAAGGGTTGTTGGGTTTAGTTATCTTATAATACATTTACAGTGTATTTATGCTAACAGAACCAAACCTAACAGACCTAACCTAACAACGTAGGCATTCCTCGAGAAACCTCACCATGCAAGCTTGTCCTCACGTTGTGTGATAAAGAAGAGTGAAGTCAGGGTCTCCATTATCGCACAAAGTTCAGACAACCTTGAACAATAAAATTACCAAAAACATACATTTCCCAAACAAATTGAAGGAAAACAATTCATAATAATGAAAATAATTTACAGCTATTAAAAAATAGAAACTTCAATATCCAAAAAGATGATGAAAACCATAAATACGGATGAAAACAAAGAAATAAAGAAAGTTGAATCCTAGTAGGAATTAGCATCTATATCCACGTTAAAAACCAAAGTTTAACCTGGCAATACTGTGCGTTTACAACATGAATGTGAATACAAGATGAAAGCTATGGTAATTAATGTAAGAAAATTTCTATTATTTCTCAGAACAGGAACATCTAATTGAAAAATGCACAGTGCCAAATTGAAGCTCGAATTAAGTACTACGAGTGAACATATATTTCTTATACACCGAAATGGTAAATCACAAGGGTCGTTTGTGCAGTATAGCCTTAAATTTTGAACCTCACGAGTACGTAGTAGTATTGTCAATTTTCGAACACTTCCTTGGTTTTGTTGATATTTCTTGGGCTTGTAAGCTGACCCCGAAAGTTTTTAGAAGCTGTCCATTTACCCACTCAAGATGGAGATGGTCACATTCCAGAAAGATGGAGTAGTCATGCACCAGTAGTTATTTCAGTTACCTTACTCCTAGCGGATAGGGAAAATGAGTTCCTCCCAAGAGAATAGGAACATGAGTCCCACACCTTCATTTCCTTTTTGTGTAGCCATAGCTTCAAATTCAGCTCACATCAGTCTATACTATATTTTCATAGATAAAGGAACTAAAATATCAGCAATTTTAGAGCATAACACAAATTTTGATTTTTTAATAAAAATAATCTTATATTTTTTGTAGCACAGGAGGGACGGAGCCTCAGAATGGCAGCAAGTCACCAAAACAATGTTGTGACCTTGATTGGAGGTTTAAGCTGTAATGGAAGAGTTTGGTGCAACAATGTGACACACCACTCTTCTGGTGGAAAACAAGTGGTTTGTTGGTGTTGTATCCAACAATTTCAGGTGTTACTTCCATAAATTTTTAACAGACAGCAGCAGTAAGCACACTGTCAAGGTGTTGCCCAAATGATTTTCCCTCTCTTTCTTGAGAACATTACAACATGAGAACATGTGCAGTCAGCACAACGAACCCCCAATTGTTCTTGTAGGTTTTCCACGACTGAGTTACACTACTCTTTCGTAGCTCTCAAATTTCCTCATGATGGTGGGTGGCCACTGATCCCATGTACTGGCCGAAATCTAAGGAGAAAAGTTGTTCCACTTCTCCCAAAACACTAACCACTGTGCATCCATCCTGTAGCCAGAGCCCAAAGCCTGATTCCTTAGACCACGTGGCCATGGTGCAGGACTTAAAAAAGGTAAAGTACTCCCCTGTGCTTAGCACAATGCCATGAAGGCATATAAGGGGTGTGGGGGTAAAGACCCACACTTTCTTGATCTGGGCATGAGTGGGGGTGATGGTGCAGGACTTAAGGCATCAAATAGATGACCTTTTAATCCGAAGTTCATCAGATGTCTTTGTAAATTAACAACTATAGCTTGTTACACATAACAAAGCTTAATGTTGTAATAGTTATTAAAGTTATTTAAAGAATGTAGCTCATCATACTGTTGCAGCAAGACTTTCAGTTGCTTCATTACATGAGGGCAAGAACATGAAAAGCCACAAAATATTCTGTATTATTTTAGAAAAAATATTAAGTACAGTAACACTTAAAAACTTTTGTTTGAGTCAGAAGAGAGGATTATATACATTTCAAAAATTATGAAGATTCACAAAAATTAAAATAAAAAGTAATTTTTCAAAAGTAAAAAGATTACTCTACTGAAAAATTTACTGATGTGGCTTGTCATGTTGTTGCACCAAGCCCTTCAATTCATGCAACAACCAGCTACATCGGATGAATGATCTGGAATTGAATTTTAGTGAAACCAGTCAAAACGCTTCAACATATCTTTCCTCGATGGCAAGGACAGTTCTGGTAAGCAAATGGAGGATTTACTGGAAAAATGATGACACCGCATGATTGATGCAAGTCATGAAACAAATGGTAACATGTATGTTGTAGGAGCCTTATAGTTATTCACTGTAGCCATTTTTGTGATGAAGTAACTTCCATTCAGTATTTGTAGTAATTGAAAATTGAAAGTCAAGAGGTCAGTGGTGAAAGGTCACGTTAAAAAAAAAGAAATGCATCCAATATTTAGCAAAAACATGCCCACACACCAAGATTTTCCAGACCCACTTTCTATCACACATTAGGTGCAGTCCCAATTAGTGTACCTCTGAATAAAGTGGATCAAAAACAAACGTAGGAAAACTATGTGCGTATTAGTAAAACATTTCCCATGGATTTAGAAATCAAGCCAGGCAAATGCTGGGATGGTACCTTAATAAAAGCTCTAAACTCTAAAATTTGCTGGCTTCTATCAATCTTCCAACATTGATTTTATTTTACATCTTTATTTGTGAGGCTTCTCAGCAGTTTATTGCAACAATGAATATGAATGATGATTGATAAATGGACACTCGGAAAGCAAAACATATGATAGGCCCAGACTCGAGCCTGGAACCTTTGGTGAGTTGACCACACAACATGCTCGCTCAACGATTTTTCATGGTGATTATTATTATTAATACTACTATTATTTTGTATTTTACTTTTGCATTTATGCTACTTTGGCTAATCGCGACAATGATGATTAAATTGACGATGGGACACTCATAAACAATCATGCCCTGTCCAGGAATCGAACCCAGGAACTTCGGTAGAGAGATCAAAAACTGGCCACTTAACATGCTCGGGCACCAAGCCGGCAAATTGATTATTATCTCAAGTACTGTATTTTTGACCACATTGTTCCACACAATCATGAAACAGATGAAAATAAAATTGCTAATGCACCTGTCTATGGTTTCTTAGCTTGCATTATAAACCGCTACTGCACAAAGCCAAATTGTGGGAATATGAAAGAGAACCAAGTTAACTGTAGAGAGCCTTCATACAAAATTGAGAAAAGAACCATTTAACAGTTGATTTATTGATTGAATTGTTGTTTTAAGTCCACTTTATACACAGAAAATTTAATCAGGACTGTACCTACAGTTTAAAGCGGGATCCAAACCACTATGTGCCTCCACCTGGTATCGAACCTGGGACCCCTTGATTACAAGGCGACGATGCTACCACTGCACCATGGGGAGGCCCTCCATTTAACAGTTGCCTGCCTGCTCTTCCATTATTTGTTTGTAGTGGCAGACAACAGCGAATGCAAAGATCGAATATAGATGCAACACTGCAACACTGTTAAGATAATGGCAACATTGTTGCACTGAGGCAACACATCTTGACAAGTGGGCGGGGCACTTTGGGTGCGAGTGATTTGCTGTGGTGACGAAGGAACACTCACAGACACCTGAATGTTGCTTCGCTTCTAATGTAGTCATCAATCGAGAAAGCATTTGTTGAGGAAATGAACTGATATATAAACACCAGAATTTAGCCTAAGCCTAGTACCTTCCTATAACTGCAACTCTCAATAACAGATGGAACATTTTTTACAGGTGGAATTCTGCAATGAAAGAGGCAACAGGCTGCACTCCATACCTTTGTAAACTAATGAAGACAACTGGACTTGGTGCTTTTGTGCAAGGTTCGTTTTCCAACCCTAAATGACATTGTACTCCACCTTCCATCAACATACTCTTATTACTTTTGATTGTTTATTTTCGACTGTCCACATTATGAATCTCAATTTGATTTGATTTTTGTTATTAGGTACAGACGGGATCAAATGAAATGTACTTCCCATTTGCTCCCAATTCAAGAAGCGAGTTGGAAATTCTTCATTGCTCCCGTATAGATAAGAAAGTGTGGGAGGGCAGTAGGAGACAAGGCCATCATGCAAACTTGTTTCCGGCAAGCTTTCTGCTGGAGTCTTGGTAGTTTGTGGAAGGACTTTGTGTTCCTAACCCCCACTCGCCTTCCCCTCTCTCCCTCTCCCTCTCTCACATATATATATATATATATATATCCCGAAACCAAAAACATATTTCCCGACAAACCCAGAGTGGTTTTCAAACGCCCCCCTAACCTCCAAAACATCCTGGTCCACAACACTCCTTCACCACACATCCAACACCCCCCTGCCCATAAATGCAACCGACCCAGGTGCAAGACCTGTCCCATCCTCATCACTTCTCACACCCTCCAGGTGCACACGGCCACTGGCAAATTTACCCTCCATCCCAAAGGGACCTGCCATGCCTCAAACCTTATCTACATCCTCACCTGCAACATCTGTGGTGATTTTTACCTGGGGGAAACATCAACGGCTCTCAACCTCCGCATCAATAACCACCGCTCCTAAACCCACAACCTGGACTTCACTGTCGCCGTCCACACCAACCACCACAACATCAGTTTCAACGACTGCTTCCGGGTAGCGATCATCCACCTCCTACCCCAACCAGCCAACACCTCTGTTCGCAAAAGATGGGAGAGGGCCTATATATCGGCCATGAGTGCAACCACTCCACCTGGCCTGAACAAGGCCACCCAGTAATGCCCAACCCTCACCCACCCTCCCGCCCTCCCTCCCAACTCATCCTACACACTCACAGTTTACGACGAGCCTGGTGACGAAACAGTGTTCTTTTCGTTCTACGCGCCGCTTCTTCTTCAATGGGGACCTGGCAACTCTGCAGGACCCCAACTTCCGGTTCCGTCTTCTGTTTCTTCTCACACCGATGATGCTATAAATTAGCGAAAATTTTGAATTTTCCTACTGTCCGGTGAGTGTTTCCTTTAATTTATTTGATTTATATATATATATATATATATATATATATATATATATATATATAAAAGCAAGGAGGGCCGAAAGGGTTAACGTAAAAATCAAAGAAGGTAAAAGGAAACACTCATTGGACAGGCGAAAATTTTGAATTTTTCTACTGTCCAGTGAGTGTTTCCTTTTACCTTTTGATTTATATATACAGGGTGGCTACAAACAAGCAGAAATGAAATTCCCTGACTTTTCCAGGTTTTCCAGGACAAAATTTAAATTTTTCCCTGACAATTACAAACTAAACTAAATCGATGTTTTTGCAAATGGAAATAATAAACTCATACAGATCCACGTATGGTTTTGCTAAGTACCAATATTATCTTCTATTAAATTGACTTAATTTCTCTATTCTCTATGATTTCAATTCAAACTGCAAAATAATGAATTTGGAAAATTATTACAATTCACAAGCTAAGTAAGGATTATGGAATTTTGTCATACGCAGTAAGTTTAAAATAAAATACTTGATTATTTTTGAAGTTACGACTAAATGAGATAAGAGTGATTGATTAAGAAATACAATTTGTAATTTATCAGTCTCCTTATACATTCTCGGTATTATATGTTGATATTTCCACTGAGGTTTGGAACCCCCAGCTTGCAAGAACAATGAGTGCGGACTCATTTTTCAATGCATAAAGCTACTTCTCTCTTCTCTGTAAAGCAAACAACTTAACTCTTGCATATAAGTGAAACAACTGAATCAAACAAAAGAAAGTGTCATATTTCCTTACATTATCGATGGGATTTCTGCTTCAGTACAGTATATCCAAGTGAAGTGCTGTGAAACTGACAACATGCAGTTATACCATTAATGCTGACGAAAAGGGTATGTAAGTATTAGAAATTTAACGCAAGGAATTTATAGAATTGCATTGTATAGGTACCTGATTTAGCTAACCAACACATTAAAACAGGAACACTCTAATAATAAAAGCTTCTGAAAGTTCATATACGAGGGGCATCCTGAAAATGCTCCAATAGTGCCTATACGCAACACTAGTGGTCGGAGAGCGACACACACACATACAGGCAGGAAGAAGTGGCATGTAGCTGTAATCTGGTACAGTTGCAATGTAGCCGGTTTAGGACGGTTCTAGGTTAAAGATTGCAGCTCTCATAAAGTCTCTCACCGACTGCGATGTAGCCTACATTGCACGCTCAGAATTTGGCACAGAGCAATCGTGTGAGTTGTGCAGACCGGACGTCGTGCGTGATAGTATGGTCAGACGATGGTGCAGACAATTCACGGAAGGCCAATCGAATGTGCACAAGCACAACCCCATAGAGCTGAGTACACACGGGCCCTTTGCATCACTTCAGGTGAGAGATCTTAGACCACTCCCTGTACAGCGCTGGCCTTGAATGTACCTACTTTCATCTCTTTGTTTAACTGAAGAGTTTTCTGGCAAGGCAACGATTTGACAGCTACATTGCTGTAAAGATAGTTCCAGTCTTTGCTGTCAGACACATATACCATGGGCATACAACATTTAGTGCCATGCTGCGACACATGCCAGAACAACGGTGGTGATTATGCCGAAAATTTTTCCCAAAATTCACATTTTCATTTTAGCACATTTTCTGACAAATATCTAAAATTATACCTTCATGGTGTTTTTAAACTACTGTTTCAAATTGTAAGTCACATGGCTTATGCCTCTTCGCGAGAGTTTGATATCTTGAAAGTTATTTTGGGAAAGTTATTTTCCATACCCCTTTATTAATTTTAAGGTAAGGATTTTAGATAATGGAATTTTGGTGTGGAGTTAGGGCCCCACACTTTCTTGATCACGGCTGAAGTTGGGGGTAATGTGATCAGCACCACACTCCTGGCTACCTTTATCCCTCAAAGTTTCCTCAAGGTACCAGCTTCATATGATGCTGGGTGGGCGCCGGAGCAGTTTGAATAGGTGGAAAACATCCCGGTTCTCCCCCGCAGGGGATCGACCCCGGGTCTCTCACATAGTAGTCAGATGCCCTAACGACTGAGCTCCATTATTACTCACTCGACAAATGCCGATAGTGCGCACTTAGCTTGGTAATTCAAAACATATCTCG
The DNA here is from genome assembly GCF_977018435.1 of Lepisma saccharinum. Lineage (NCBI taxonomy): Eukaryota > Metazoa > Arthropoda > Insecta > Zygentoma > Lepismatidae > Lepisma > Lepisma saccharinum. The sequence continues at coordinate 63,399,985 of NC_139230.1, read as the reverse complement.
TGCGACAAATACGAAGATGTGGCTCCCGTGTGACGGTAGATACGCACTCGATCTCCTGTTAGAACCCTGCCACTTTGCTCTGTGATGCAAATGGTTTTGATAGAAGTTGAAAAAATCGTGGGAAATAAATGATTTAATGTGGCTGTCGGAATTATTCCACGTACGTATAACTCTATAGTTTACTCTTGAGTAAAATGTTGGAAAACTTACATGTTCTATGTACACAAACATGGCCTAGAAAAGACAAGGGTGTTGGATTTCATGGAATTTTTCATTGTTTTAGGGCATTTCTTTAAAAAAAATCGCTAAAAATGCCTATAATTCGCATTATTTCGATATTTCGAATGGGCGAAAAATGTGTCCAGACATCACTGCACATTCCTAAACATAATTTCGCAGCAATTACCATTTTTCACGGTTTTGGAGTTTGCAAAAAATCAATGTACCTAGTAATTGGAAATTACTTTCTGGCCACCCCTCGTATAAATCAGTAGATGGAAAGTGAAAATTTAGCAGGGCTGGCAGAGAAAAGTCAATTCTTGAAGAAAGTGATTTGCTGTTATGATTGAATAATTTGAGTAAATATGATATTAGAATATTTACGTATTTATTATTAGTATTTTATTTCATAATATTGGACATTAACTTCACTCAGTGAGAGATTTAAGACCATCTCTCACGAGATTAAACAGACAGGACAGAGAGTGGCGTTAATTTCATTGCAATACAAGTGTTGCAGTATATTTGAGGTTGGGAGCATGCACTTGCCAATTTTTAAAACGTTCACCAATGCAGTTTTATGTTTCACTTTTTCGTGATAGTATTTAATATATATCCCGTTTGGTTGGATTCTTCTTGATATCTAAGAATATTGCAATGTCATTGTAAACGTATGTTAACTTGTGCGAAACCAGTAATACGTCAGGATTATAAAAGAAAGCCTTCGCAAGCACTGCTACATTCAATAAGGTGAAGTGAGCCAGAAGAGTAATAAAATTCCAGCAGCATATTTTCAGTCTAAAGCTCTTCTTGTTTATGCATGCGATTTTTGTTGGATGTTTCAGTCCATTCAATTTCTGTTGCATGTTGTAGTGAGATACTTTGTCGGGTGGCGATATTCAACAAAAATCGTATGTATCAATGGAACATATTTGTTTCCATGTTCCTTCAGTTTGCCCAACAAAATGCCTTACTACGATGTCCGACAACTATCGGACGGCGCCACCCGCTCTTATCCCCTCCATCTGTCGACAGGTCCCCTTACTACTCCCATACGGACAAGAAAAAATGATAATTCAATGCATTTTCCACATAATAACATAATATTTAGAGGCTTAACCTTTACTCCTCCGATGATACCAACCATGGTATCATCAGAGTAAGGTGAGTACTGGCCCGATGATACCATATGGTATCATGGTGCTGATTACGAAATGAATGTGCTTTTTGGACCTTCATACTCTTATGTTTGTGTGGAAACTCGGACAGGTCTGGAGCAAGCCTGGGAAATTCATATTGATGACCAACCTCACCCCCCCCCCCCCCCCCCGCTCTCTGCAACATATCCATGCCACATTTCCGAACAGAGTTTCTTTCACATTTTGGCTCATTATTCAACTTGTATGGCACCAAAGAACATGAAATATATTTCATTCTTTTGAGAAATGTTCATCCTTTGAGAAGAATACTAAGGTTTGCGCCTTCTTCCCAAAATAGCGGGAGAAGAGGATGTAAACTCCAGATTTTTATGTTGTTTTTTCATTGAAATTCGGTGGTCGCGCCCACAACCCCCCCCCCCCCCTTCTTCAGTTCGGTGTTCTGAATTGTACACGGTTGCATGCTATGATGTTTTAGCTGAAAACCAAAACTTATCCGAAGTATATTGCTCCCATAGTACCCGAGATATAACAATTTTCCTCCAAACATGCAAATTACCTATTTTTCGTAAAAAAAGAAAAATCACATTTTGGCATATTATTCAACTTGTATTGCACCAATGAACATGGAACATGTTTCATTCTCTTGAGAAATGTCCATCCTTTGAAAAGAATACTAAAGTTTGCACCTTCTTCCCAAATAGCGGGAGAAGAGGGGGTAAACTCCAGATTTTTAATTATTTTTTTTTTCATTGAAATTCGGTAGTCGCTCCCCCCAAACCCCCTTTCCTCGGTTCAGCGTTCTGAATTGTACACCGTTGCATTCTCTGATGTTCTAGCTGAAAACCAAAACTTATCCGAAGTAGATTGCTTCCATAGTACCCGAGTTATAACAATTTTCCTCCAAAAATGCAAATAGTTATTTTTCGTAAAAAAAAATTAAAAAAAATTGGCTTATTATTCAACTTGTATGGCACCCAAGAACATAAAACATGTTTCATTCTCTTGAGAAGTGTCCATTCTTTGAAAATAATACTAAAGTTTGCTACTTCTTCCCAAAATAGCGGGAGAAGTGGGGGCAAACTCCAGATTTTTGTTTTTTCCATTGAAATTCGGGGGACGTGCCCCCCAAAACCCCCTTCCTCGGTCCGGTTTGGAAATTGTACACCGTTGCATGCACTGATGTTTTAGCTGCAAAACAAAAGTTATCCGAAGTAGCTTGCTCCCATAGTGCCCGAGTTATAACAATTTTCGTCAACAGAGTGTTCGAAGTCAATGATGACGAAATTCCCTGACATTTCCCTGACTTTTTTTGACACCTCAAATTCCCTGACTTTTCCCGGTTTTCCAGGTTTTCCAGGTCTGTCGCCACCCTGATATATATATATATATACCGCGTGAGGCACCTAAAAGTACCACCTGAAATAGCGAAGAAACCAGAAACAGTAGCGATGTGAGGTTTGCGGGAAACAATAATATCAAATGGGGCTCGTAAATCGGAGGTATGGGGTGGGTCGAAAAATATCGACTAATGGGGCATCTGGAGCAAAGTCATATTTTTTTTAAATGGAACGATATACAATAACATGCATAATATAAAAGAGCACACGCAGAGAAACATAATGCCGTTGGTCTCATGCATCTACTGCACATAGGAACGAAGATATGGCCATGTGAAAATATGTAAACAAACTAACAAGAAAATATGCAGGTTTCTTGACAGAAATGGGAACGTTTAGATACAAAAGGTTATTTTATGGCTGTCATAGTGGACCTTTTCACCTTGCAGAACTGATGCAGAAGACGCTAGGAGAGCATTATCAAACTGATGCAATATGTTGTTATGATGACGTAGTGATTGCAAACGCTACCGAGGAAGAACAACTGAGAGTGTTGGATTCTGTCCTGGGAAAGATGAAAGACAAAGGATTGACGATTAGCTATCGAAAGTCGCGTCTCTTCAGAAAGAAGATTGATTTTCTTGGGTTTACAATTTCAGAAAATACGATATATTGTGCAGAAAGTAAGAGTAAACAGGCAGAGCAATTGCAGCATCCGAGAAATATCAAGCAGGTTAGGAGACTAGTAGGTTTCTTAAATTTTCTGTCGGATTTCATAAAGGACCAAGCAAAGATATCCAAACCGATCACGGACTTGTTACAAGGAAATAGGAAAATTTCTTGGGGAAAAGAACAAGAAAAGAGTTTGCAGAAAATGAAGAATGCAATTGTAAATAGTCCTGATCTCAAGATTCCTGACGTTTCGAAACCGTTTCACTTGTTTGTAGACTGCTCTGACATAGCGCTTGGCAATATCGTCGCTCAGGAGGACGATGAAACCAGAAAATTGCAGACTGTTGCATTTGGGAGTAAGAAGCTGTCTGAAACTCAGCGTTCTTATTCTGTCACAGCGAAAGAGTTATTTGCGTTGACCATGGGCCTGGAGAAATTTGAATTCTGCAAGCACCAGAAGTGATCGCTTACACTGACCATTCTACGCTCGTGTATATCTTGAAATCTTCTCAGATTCCGAGCCACATAAACAGAATGATAAACAGGGTGACCAGGTTTCCAGTTACAGTAAAATACATTGCCGGTAGGAATAACACAGCGGTTGACTACTTGTCGAGGATCGAAGCAGAATTCTCTGAGAGGGAGAATTACATTGGATCTTCGGATGCAGAAGAAAATTATCCGATAGAGGACATCAAGCCTGAAGGATATTTCAGATTAGAGATGCCTGATGGGACGATAATGGAACATCATGATATTCCTAAAGTCGAAGGCAAAGTGTGTCAGAAATTCGACCGGAAGCAGAAAAGGAAAACGGAAGCGATGTTTACAGATGCAGCTGGCAACACTGTAAACAGAAGACAGACAGACGGACAGAAAGAAACTTTGCCGCCCGTAGATCTTAACGATAAAGAAATGTGGAAAGGAGAACAACAGAGTGATCCTTATTTATCGAAATTAATTGGATGTTTAAATGGGGAAGAAGTTGAAATAAAGGCTGCAAGAGAGAAGAGAAAATTTGACTTTTATCTGCAACATTCCTGTTTCGACGATGATGGACTGCTTTACCGTTTCCTTGACGAAAACACTGGACTTTATCCACCGTTTAGCTCCAGATTGAAGATGTGGGTACCAGAGAATTTGAAGAGTGAAGTGCTTAAATCTTCGCATGATGATTTATTATCTGCGCACTTAGGACATGGAAAGACATTGTTTAAGGTCCTAGAGAATTATACTTGGGATGGATTAGTCAAAGATGTCAGTAAATATTGCAAAAGTTGTATAACTTGTCTTCAGTATATTACTTCATCTGGCACTTCTCCAAATTATTCCTTCTCTTCATATAGCGGATTAAATATGGTGCACCTAGTAGCAAAAGGGACTTTGAACCAATTATAATGAATTAATTACTAATTAAAAACGTTCCTCTCCACCTCATCAGACACATTGCAGCATGATATCCTTTTTATACATATATTTTACAAAAGTATGTTGACTTTTATGATATTGAAAGGAAAAGTAGCCCTCTCCAAAAATTTTGATGCCGCCGTCTGCATCATTATCCCCTCCCCCTTCCAATTGGCAGCCCTGGTCCAGATTGATGCTCCATAAAATGCAAAAATCCGAGCATCCTGATTCTCAAGTGAAGCGGCTTATGGTGCGAAGTGAAATGAACAACTATTTTGAGTGATCCCTTTATGTCCCTTGCATGTGCCCGGTGTGTGTGTTTTATGTAGCTATATCATGGCGTCTTGTTGCCTACTCTTTTGCTGGATGTGACATATTTGAAGGGGAAGCTAGGGAATCTCCCCCTCTTTACATTTTGTTCCCCCACCTCTACATCTTATTTAATTCCCAACCAGGGAAGGAATTTTCCCCTTCCATGTTTCCTGTAATTTTTGTTCTTATTAATGATTTTTTATAGTTAATTTCACACTAGTACGTTGGTGTTAATTGTCAGTTTTCTCACTGAAATTCCAATCAAATTGGTTTTGCAAGGAAATTTTTGATTTTTTTTTTTGCTTGCAAATCTAACGTTACTGTACAATTTACTTCAAGTATTTACTTGATACAGTAGTTAGTATAGGTGCCCCATTAAATTGTTTTCAATGTAATAGAAAGGATTTTGCTGTCAAGTTAGTCTTCCTCTTAGGTACAAATATGATTCAATGTTTTATTTGAAGCTAAAAAAAATGTGTTTTATACGCTTGCACGTAATAATAACAATGATGATGATGATGATGAACGTTATTTGATTATTTGCATTTTGGTATCCTTTACTTTGAACTAAGTCTGTAGCCAGGCAGGGATCAGGGGGGCTGAGCTCCCCTTGGCACTGCCAACAGCCCCCTTGATATTCACAACTTACTGAAGGATAAATTCACAGAACATGAACAGCAACTGTTACATTCGTTCATCTTGTTTATGAGCAGAAGTCTAAGTAGCTGCAAGTATTTAGAATATTCTCTCGACTTTAGAAAGTTCTTCCATAAGGAAACTTCTTTATCTGTACTTTAGCCGCCCCTGGTGCGGCCTCCCATTTTGACAAACATCTGCGACATCATCCACATTCCTTCCACACCTGTAATCTTAGTGATGTGATGGAAATCGTGAAGTATAAACTATTTTAATAAATAATACATGATTTCCTGTCACAAGTCAGTTACAATGCCCTGAACATGTATATCGCCCTTTTACGTTCATTTGCTTTCTGGCAAGTGATTCCTTAAAATCACGCTAGATTGCAGCACCATGCTTCGTTTTTTTCCTTGTTCACTGGTGAGGCAAGAACAGTCATCACAAGAACATCCCATTGAATTTTATGCATTTTGCTTGTATGATATAAATATCTGTATCATTAAAAGCAGTATGGGATGTGTAGTAAGGGATGATGTCAGTAGCAATCAAGTAACACTTCAAGAGATGCTTTAGAAGATATTACAAAAAACTGTAGTATTTGTATATTTCCAAATGTTATGTTTTATAATAATTTAATGACACCCCCCCCTCCACACACACACACACACACACACACACACACACATAATTTACCTTTGTTATAGTTACACTTTTGAAAATGGACTTTGTTTACAAAGCACCCCCCTTCCTCCCAGGAGATCAATTCTAGCTTTGAGCACTGATAAGTGGAAATAGATCGGAATGTATGTTTAAGATAAGGGATTCTTGGAATCAGAGTTTCACCAATTAACGCCTGATTGTCGAACACTGTTCTAGTGTCCATTTCTTTTCATTATTATTTTTAAAAGTGAAACACATAAGCAAAAAGTGGTGGTTCAAAAGTTATAGCCCAATCTAAAAGATATATCCCATAATACTAAGAGGTTTATTCTACTTTGCTTTTCTGCCACTTATGGCTAATTGTGGAGATGAGGATGAGTGATAATATAGTAAACACTCACAGATAACACCCATGGCCAGGCTGAGATTCGAACCTGTGACCCCAGGTATTGTAGTATGCTGTGCTAACCAGTCTGCCACTAATAATAGTGACAATAGATATTTTTTTTTGTAATTCGAATATGTCATACCTTCATATGTATATGAATGAACCAAAAAGAGAACTGAAATATTGTGTATACTTATGATTCCTGAGTGGAATTCATGTGGCAGGATATGCTTGTCCTATAAAGATTAAATTGATAACTATTATGTGTGTGTGTGTGGGGGGGGGGGGTGAGTAACCCATTTTCACCCCTTGTTCCAACATCCCTAATTTGTTCTAACTTAAATCTCAAAGAATTTCAAGCCATAATCACTTACTGTTCAGGAATATCACTTCTAAGTGTGACAAAGTCTTCTAATATCTCCTGTATATTCTTCACAGCTGGAAGATTCACAATCTGAAAATAAAACACAAAATGTGTTTCAAATTACAATACTCAAAACCAAATTAAAATTTAAAAAGAAAAAAAAATCTTGGTGTAAGTGGTTAGAAGGTTCATTAGGCTATACAAAAAACAGTGCTTTTCATGGTCGAGTTGTCCATGGAGTGGAGGCTAGCATGCTGGGCAGTAAGAGCATATCTGCTGGCAAACTGGATGCAACATCCGCGTAACTGGAAAGGCTAGTAATGAAATAAGCTTGTACACTGACAGTGACAATTAAAATGTGCATGTAAATTGTTACAAGGGGTGCCCATCCTCCCTTAGACCCCGCATGCAGTCCCCCCGAAATTAATTAATCATAATCTCCCCAAAATGATTTTGATAAATATACATATTGTACTTGATTTTAATCTGAATGTAATAGTTTGTCAAGTTGTCGACAGTTATATCTTAAAACATAAATTTTTCGAAATGCAGAAAGCTAGCACATTGATTCCTTAGACAATTTGAAATGTCAGAAAATAAATTATGCATAAGCAATGTTTTTGGATGGGTAATAAATATTGAAAAGCCCACAACTTAATGATAAGATATAAAAATCTAATTGGGACCACCACTGGCAAATGCAATTTTTTTTCCCGGAGGAACTGGAATTGTAAAAGTAGATATTACATAACTTCATTCTGGGAGGGGACGGGATACAGCAAAATATATTTTGTAAATTTTTAATCTTAGTTTTAAAAGTTGTTTGAAGACAAAAATGATGATCAGAGGGTCATTTTCAGGGGAGTTTACATTTACAATTTAGCTTGATATCATACAACTTCCAGTACAGAAAAATGGTAGTCTAAATAATGACCATAAAAATTTTATTCCAAATTGTTAAATATTGCCCCCTGCCAAACTTCATAGTTCGATCCCCCCTTACTATAGACATTCTGTGTCAATCTATGACTTTATATTGATATCCCCCTCAAGAAAATCCCCCTCCAATTTAATGCTCAATCCTCCCTAAAAGAATTCCGGTGATAATCAACCACAAATTTAATGCTTATTCTCCCCACAAGCATTTACCTGACAATTTCAAACTTCATATGTAAGAACCCTCCCCCCCCCCAAATAATACAGTGGAACCTCAATTTTAAGTTTTTCAGGGGGAAAAAGCTGGAAAAACTTAAAATACAGGGAAATGTAATATCGAGCTAATTTTTTATAGCATTGTGCTGCGTTGGGACCATAAAGATTGAATGTATAATGTGGGAAAATGTAAAACCCGGGAACGTAAAATTGGGGTTCTACTGTAATTATTACCTGTCCCTTAGCAGCATAGGAAGTGATAATTACATGTTAACGAAGATCAACTTCTGTCCAATGCAGAAATTTTTGTTCAGTCAAATTTCCATCACAAAAAAAAACAAAATAAAAAAATCCCCCCAAAAAAGTTAGGCGAATGCAACCTGCATCTGCAAACCCATCTGTAGGCTCCCCTGGTTACGAGAGTTGTTGGAAATGTCCTCCTGCATCCACACATTTACAGCATCTTCTTAGGAAGTTTTCCCTAACACATATCGGTTCTTCTGTTCTGAAATTGCTTCAATTTCTTTCCTAATATTTTCTTTCAACTCTTATAATGTATGGCTTCAGGTTTAGAAGCTCAAAATGCAGATATCATGGAAATGCCTGTTTCTTGGGCAAAGGCACCAGAGGGATTTAGAGAGGTATGTTCCAATTGTGCTCCAACATTGTCTAATTTCTCCTCAGTAAGCACATGTAATTTCAACCTTCACTTCTTATCAAGAACATACACTGTTTCTCTAAATTTGTTCACAAGTTTCCAAACACACACACTGTGTGGAATGGGAACATCTGGGAATTCTGCTGCAAAATGCCTTCTAACATTCCTACCAGAAATCATAATGGCGAATTCATTGTTTTCAATTGTACATGTAGCATGGCACTATTAGACTAACAAATAAGCACCAGTTAAAAGTAAACTAAAACAAAACAAAACACTTGATAGCACGTTAAACTTCACAAACATGTGCAGAATGGACACCAGCTACCTGGATCCTGAAGCACTGATATGTCCAGTGCCCAGGTCAACGTACAGCTGTGGGTCTAAATGCCAGCAGATGTGCTCTCACTGCCCAGCATGCTAGCTGCAAGACAAATTGACTAAAAAGCACTATAGAAAAATTTGAAAGAATGTAATCAAGTTGCCAGACCTACATTTTGCTTAGTTTAATTTGGATATATTTCACTGATTTTCTACATCTTTAGGAATACTACAATGACAACAACAAATGAATGATGAAGTACTGAATGAACACAATGAAACACCCACAATATGATCAAGATTTGAATTCAAACATTCAGATGCAAGCTGATCTACTAAGCCTTACCCATCATATTACCAACAAAAAATAATTTTACCAAATAAAAAAACAATTTCAAATAAACCTTACTCTGACATGCTACTTAACATTATCCTTTTATTGTAAGAAATAAATAAAATTTGAAGTGATACTTACTTTTTTCTTCAACGTAATCATCTCTCTGTCAATACGCGACCAGTGCATCAAGCTGTATGGCAACTGAACCAATTTATTCGGTAGAGGTGGATTCTCCTGAAATGAACACAATGTTTAATGTACATTGTGCCAATTATGAAATTGACTGTACTGAAATTCTGCAATATTGTGGCATAGCAAAGTGGATAAACAGCATACATCCAAAGAGCAGATAAACCTCTCATCAGGAAATAACTCTAATGTAAAATGTTCCCAGTAATTTATGGTGAAACCATAAAAAAATATATGCAACCAAGAGTTTCAAATGGATAATGTATACTACAGAAAAAACAAGGTATATGACTAAAATGACACAGAATGTCTAATTCACTAATAAGTTCAAGTTTCATTTTTCCATGCAGCTTTTGTTCAAGATTGATTTCACCACCTGTCTGGTGGCTTCATCATGCATTCATGTACTGTCTCCTGACAAAGCCACTAGACAAGTGGTGAAATCATTTTGCGCACTAAAATGGCATGGAAAAATGAAACATGAACTTCAGAGTAATTACCTATCTCCATGTAATCGCAAAATATTTTTAGATATAGAATGTCTATCAAGACACTCCAACTAAGTGGAAGTGAAATTTACAATTTACATCCGAATCATATGCACATATTTTCTCTTTTCATGAGATGTGCTGGCATGTCAGCTAGTCATTTCAGTACTACATCTCTAAAAAAGTATGGTCTCAAAGTTCGTCACAAGCAATTGATGCGCTTCCACAACTATGCTGTAACAAAGCAGAATTCACGGCTTAGAAATTTCAATATAGGGTTAATTAGTAATTAACAAAGTGTACATAATGAAACACACCCTCAAATTCAAGTCAAGTTTTAGCTTTATACACCATCTTTAAGTGTAAGAAAATAACACTTTTGCAATATCAGGTCTAGATGTCACTTAGAAGTAGAGATAATAAATTAAAATCATAACACACTTAAAAAATTTAAAAGTTTCCAAATTGGAAACAATAAAGATTTTTTTTAAAAAATATATGCATGTTCAGGGCACTTAAGAAAACAAATGCTTAAAATCTGAAAGAATGGCAGTAAATATTGTTCCTTTTTTTGGTGTTTTGACATTTAATGGCATGCATAAAACTCACCAACTTAACACTCTCCTCAGGCAAAGCTTCCACCTTCGTTGATCTCAAATTTCGAGCATGCTTTTCTTTGGCATGAAGAGGCATATCAGAGGCAGAGACTGATGCTTCCTCAGCATAATTTTGGGCATCATTTTGTTCTTGCTTTAAAGCACTGCCTTCTGCCTTGGTGATGAATTTCTTGGGAACTACTTGCTTTCGTTTTGAAGCTCCACTGTTTTCTAGGGCCTTGATTTTCAGCTCCACCTCTGATCCTTCATCAACATTGTGGACATCAGTTTCTTCTGAAGGACTAGTTGTCTTTGCTTTTGTCTTCCTCTTAGCGTTTTTCTTGCTTCGGCTGAAAGTAAAAACAAAAAGTAATTTTTCCATGAAATCTCAATAACAGTCACTAGAAATTTTACAGCTATTTGAGAACTACGTGATAATATACTCGAACCACTAACTTCACACTGCAACCAATAAAATGAGCACTGAATGAGGAATAACAAATATCTAAAATTGACTGATTTAACCCTTTCGGCCCTGACTGTTACATATGTGTACGTCATTGAAATCATTATTTTGCTGCCGCCCACTTAAAACTACGATGCCGGCAGTTGATTGATGACTTCTGAAGAAGTGTTTAGAACTTGTTTTGGAAACTGCAGGTGTCGCCACCTCACCTTTGAAGTTAGATAATATATACAGTATTGTGAAAGGTTGCAGACATGGCAGGTACTACTCCTGCTAAGTCCTCATTTATTATTATGAAAATAATTTATTTATGCAATATAATGTGTGTATATTCTAATTTCTATGTTTGCGAATATTCATATTTTTAGAATCTTTACATAGTTTTTGGTTTCATTGTTTCCGTTATGTGTACTCACACAGTATTTGTTGACGTACACGATTGTACACATCAGGTCTTTAGAGATGTCCTATGTGCTTGTAAATAGAGTAAAGAATAACTATTTCCTCTTGTTTCTTATATTGCCGGGTGCTAGTAAAACCTAGTAAACACTAATTTGATTGGATTTCGTGTTTGACATTCTCGATTTAAAGGAATATAGCCACATATACACAATACCAACCCACAAGAAGGGATATATTATCAGATATTTTGTAAATTAGGATTGTTCACATGTTGGACATAAAAATGACTATTGCATTATCCTATTCTTACTGTGTGGGAGTCTATTACTCCTTTGCATATTGTCTAAAAATAAAAATATAAAATATAGGAAGATAAAAGTGCAAAGAGAATATTAATTTTATATTTCTTTACTCGTAAGATAAAGGCAAAGTTCACCATGCATGAAGACACATTTAGAGGATGTGGTGGTAGGGCCCAACACATTCTTGATCTCAGCCATTTTGAAGGTGATGTGATCAGTACCATGCTCCGGCTACCTTTATTCCCCAGGGTTGCCCCCAGGTACTCATTCATTTGAGACTGGGTGAACCCCAAAGCCACTTATGCGGGGGGTAAAGCCAGAAAAATTCCACCCTTAGATCAACCACCGCGGGAATTGAACCTGGGTGTCTCATGTGGTAGACACCCTACCGACTAGACCACCACATTTTTCAACTGGAGATAAAATAAGTTATAAATAAAATACATTACATATATTATTTGGATACTAATGTGAGTTAAATTTTACTTACAAAGTAAATGCATTTTTATTCCAATTTGTTATGTAAGAATCAAGAGGACACCCCCTGCAGTAAACTTTAACCCTAATTTGTATCTGATACTGTGTAAGGAACAAAATAAGTAAATTACATATATTTGAGACCCTTCACATGACAAAAAATATCGTGCCTCCCTGATGGCAAATTGGAAGCGTCATTGCCTTGTAATCAAGGAGTCCTTGGTTCGATGCCCAGTGGAGGCACATAGTGGTTCGGATCCCACTTTAAACTGTAGGTCCAGTCCCGATTAGCAGTACTGTGCATAAAGTGGACTTCAAACACCAACTCAATCAATCAATGAATAAAAAAAAAACATCATGCTAAACCAAAAAACCTTTCTGAAAGAGAAGGGAATCGAATGCCTTTTGAACTGCTTGGAAAATTGCAATTTATCAGACATCGATGAAGATGCTCTGTATGAAGCTATATTGAAAGACAGTGAATTGGGTAAATATGATGAAGTCAATCTGGATGGGCCACATAGTGATGGAGATTATTTGCAAGAATATAAACTATAATGCATGGCTTATAATATGTATAAAAACCAACTCGGAATACTACTACAAAGAATTACCATTGAGACTGTTGTACACAAAAGTGCACACCTTGTATTTCATGAAATATAATACTTTGAACATCATTTTGGGTTTCCTTACCCCAAAAAACAAGTTTTTAATTATGGTGAATTTTTTTTTTATGCAACCGAAAAAATCAGGGCTGAAAGGGTTAAATAGCCAACCAAGTATAAATGTACATGTATGCTATTCCTTGTTTGACACTGATTTTATTCAAACCAATTCTTCTGTTATGCCTTACATGCTTATGTGTGCACAATGTGTAAATTAAGTCAAAGCATGCACTAGGGTGCTTGTCAAAATAAAAATTTGGTATTTCAGCATGGTACCTGCCAAAAAATTTTATACTTTGAAAATCACTAATGTTTTTACTAACTGAAGCAATATAAACAATTATTATTTCTCTTATTTTGTGCTGCAAAATTTCATGTGACCACCATATTGTTAAAGGTGTAATTTTTAAATCGCTTGCTCAAGTGCCCTGCTGTCCCCTTCTACAGGCAGACCCAAGGTTGGAAGTTCAAGAATTCACATTTTACCATAATTCTTTTCTGAAACGTTTTCTTTACAAGTGGCAAATCAGAATGTACTAATATCTAATTCCAATATAAAAGCACCAACACGTAATACCCACACCAGAGAGGAAACAGGGTCGGATTCCCTTCAGCAAGCAAGTGCCCCCTACTTTTCAGTCTCCTTAAAAGGCAAAAACAAAATCATTTATGAATAAATGAAGATTTATCTCGTAGCCTGTTCACATATTGATGGCATATTTAGCGGTAGATTTAATGCAACTCTCCCTCCCCTGAACACACAAAAATATTATCGTCCTGTCTATGACTCTCAACTATTTCCTGGCATTGTTAATGCTAATTGATTTCATTTGGTAAACATTTTTAAATAAGTTTCTTCAAAAGAATATACAAAACATGAAAACTCAAAAATAGTACAAAAATATGAACTTGGAACTCATTTATAAAACTTTTTTTTTAAAATTCTCTATATACCAATGGAGTGTTTCAACATTTTACTTACTTGCAAACAGTTAACACACTTATTAAAAGCTTATAACAGCTCATTTATAAAATATGTAAGGAGGATGGAGATACTACTATTTTTAAAAAAATCCCACAACAAACGTTATTGTAAGGATAAAGATGATCCCGTCCATAATAGCTAAAATTATGTGATCACTAGAGCCCGGATGTTCAGGCACTGAAAACTATTAAAACTGGCAGGCAAAAAGGCAACAAAATTGAAGAAAAGGCAGTGTAAAAAAAAAAAAAAAAAAAGGCAGTCAAGTTTCAGAAAGAGGCAGTGAAAAATGAAGAAGAGTCATTAAAAATTGAAGAGAAGGACTTAAATTCTTCTTAAATCTTTAAAATGTATTTACAAATAATAATTTGAACAATAAGGGTTATTGAAAAACTAAATCAAATACAAGAAGATAAACATAATTTTACAAAATGCCTTGTTGGAATGACAAGAGGCAAAAATGTTTGAAAAGGGCAGCTTAAGGTGAAATAGGCAAAAAAAGGTAACATAATGCCTTATTGGAATGACAAAAGAGGCAAAAAAAAGTTTGAAAATAGGCACAAAAAAAAGACAACAAAGTATTGTTCAGAATGTTAAGAACCTCTGGATCTGTGTACTTTTCTGTTCAATTTTTGTCTACCAGCGTCAGAAACGAATAGGGCTATTGATCACCTTCCTTTAATAGTTACGGAACACTAGTATTAATGTCTTCAATAAGGATTTCTTCTCTGCGACACCATTGACTGTACAAATGCTATCCAGACACTAGGTGGTATTTTATCCAGTTATCTAAATCAACTTGTGAAAACGTTACGACAAATGGATAGAATCTTGAATGGTTTCTACTACTTGACATTTGTAGTAGAAACCTTCAATCTCTTTGGGTATAACACTAACTCTTCCAATTTAATTGTTTTGCTGACAAATCACAATTAGTTTTACCTCTAATTTTCTGTCACATAGCATTAGAAGTACCGTATTTCACCACAATCATTGCACCCTGTTTTTTCAGTCACATAATCGTTGTTATTATTTATCTCATTTTGTGCTGCAAATATCACCCGATAACAAAACCAATGATAGCAGCTCAGGATCTCTGGGTACAGAAAATTAAATTTTTTGATTTTGTACTCTGCAATATAATGCACAAATCAATAACAACTAACGTGTTAACTTTTTTTCAGACTGGAAAAATGTTTTGTCAACTGTCAA
Source organism: Lepisma saccharinum (assembly GCF_977018435.1). NCBI lineage: Eukaryota > Metazoa > Arthropoda > Insecta > Zygentoma > Lepismatidae > Lepisma > Lepisma saccharinum. The sequence goes on along the minus strand of NC_139230.1, from coordinate 63,384,577 downwards.
GAAGAAATGATGTGCATCAATTTGGACTATTCACTTGTAATGTATATTCGCGAGTGGTCTGTGCATCCTAATCTTGCACCAAAAAGTTTATTAAAATATTATTTTTAGGATTAAGTTACACAAATATTTATTTATTTATTAACGCCTTGTTTTAAATGGCGGAGCTAAGGCCATACAAAGCCTTTTCTTACACTCAACCATACACATAAAATTATACATTATTATATTATACACAAAGTACATTAAGTCATTTCACATAGGTACACACACACACACACATTATACTCATACACACAAGTCTTAATGCCCTGAATATAACACACAAAATACAAAATATATATAATACACAAAATACGATATATGGAATGCAAAATTTAAAATTGTATATAAGTAATTACAATGTATTTTAAGAATTCATGCACTTGGATATGCCTTTTAGTCTGCTTGACAGGTGAAGATTTAACGAGTACTCTGAAGAGAGTGGCGAACACATCTGCTAAGGAAGCGAAGGAGCGTACTGTTCTAGTACTTTCTGGCAACTGATTCCATAGTCTTACAGTCGATACAGAGAAAGAGTTGGAGAAGTTTCATCTGTGGACGGGGATAGAGAGAGAAACTCGTGAAGAAATTGGAAGCGAGAGAGGAGATAGGAAGGTGACTTGATGTTGAGAACTTTGTAAAGACCAGAGTGTGCAGCGTTCATCTTTCTTGCATACATAGCCATCCCAATTTGAGAAAATAAGGTGATAGGTGGTCCCAATATTTTAAATTAAAAATGTATCGTACGCAGGCATTTTGAACACACTGCAGACGTCTAGCTGACTCACCTGTTAAGCCGGAATATGCTACGTCACAATAATCTAAATAACATAAAACTAGGGACTGACATAGTTTGGCCTTGATAGAGGTGGGGAGGAACTTGCCCATGAGTCTTATAGAATACAGAGATGCAAAGGCTTTTCTACACGCTGAACTTGTGTGATGTGACCATGATAAATTTCCATCTAATACAATTCCCAGATCTTTAAGTTTGGTTAAATGGAATGTGAGTCGAATCAACAAGAATGGAAGGCTGAATGTTAAGATCTACGTAAAGTTTCAGTTTATCGGAAGCAATCAAAATTGCTTGTGTTTTATTAGGGTTAATATACATGCCATTGTCTAGCGACCAGTTAACAATCCTCTCTATATCTTCATTAACCTTGGAAATACCATCTCTTAACATTACTGGGGGTGCAGAATAGTACAACTGGAGGTCATCGGCATACAGGTGATAACGGCAGTGTTTTAAGATATTTGGCAGGTCATTAATGTATAAAGAAAATAATAAAGGGCTGAGAAAACTTCCTTGTGGAACACCACAAGTGATCTCAGATAGCGCCGAGCACTTGCCATCATAAACCACTCTTTGTTTACATCCAGTTAAGTAGGATTTGACCCAGTCGGTTGCAGAGGTGGTAAAATTAAAAAAATATTTTAGCTTGGAAATGAGAATATCATGGTCGAGTAACTGGAAAGATTTTGTGTAGTCCAATAAAACTAAAACTGTCGCCTGTCTGCAGTCCATAGCTTGTCTGACATCGTCTGTCATGCGAGTCATGACGGTGCTAGTGCTGTGATTAGGTCTAAATCCTGACTGAAACAGAGCCAGAACTTCATTTGCATGTCGGCTGATTTGGTCGTGAGCAATGTATTCTAATGCTTTCGATAGCGCGGGAAGAATACTGATAGGTCGGAAATTGTCAACGGAAATGGAGGGGTCAGTCTTGGCGAGAAGAACAACATGTGCAATTTACCACTTATCTGGAAAAATAGCAGAGAGAGATTAAAAATGTCAGTGATGTGTGGCAATACAAGAGGTAAAATTATATTTATTAGTTGCAATGGGAGGTTGTCGGCTCCTTCAGAACCAGATTTGATAGACCGATTGCAGTTGCAACTTGGAACTCATACACTGGGTTAAAATTAAACTCTATCATTTCTGTTTTGTGGTTTGCTATAGCTCTAATAGTAACATTTTTAGCATAGTTATTCATTGAATTAGAGAGAGAAATGTGTATTTAATTCATCAAGGGACGAAACACGAGTAGGATCTACGTTACGTTTCACTCCTAGCCCTAGATTTCTTAAGTTATTCCACAACATTCGGGGGTTGCCTTGCATATTTAATAATTCATAAGAAAGCCTCCTCTTTGCATTGCACATGGCCTGATTACATTGATTTCTCAACACGCGGTAGTTATTAAAACTATTTAAAGTATTTGGAGATTTGAGGCGCTTGTCAGATTTAAACCTGCAGTGAGCCGAATCGCGCTCCACCATAAGTGTGAGAATGCTGTCGGTATTCCAGGGGGAAGCAGGCCGCATGACGTGTTTTTCCTTTAGTGGAGCATGTTTGTCGAAAAGGTGTAAGATTAGACTATTTAATTCATTAAGCTTATTGTTAATATTAGTGAAGCTGTATATTGAATTCCATGGGGTTCTATTAGCATCTTCATTTAGAGAAGCAAGGTTAATTTTCTTAAAATCGCGGTATTCAATTATGTTTGGCTTGGATTTCAGAACATTGAGCGACTAAGCAACGTAAATAAGGTCATGGAACGAGAGACCGCAGGCGCTAGTTTGTCCATGTTTGGTGATTCGAGAGCAGTCTCCTGTAAAGATGACATCTAGCCAAGAATGTGAGGTAGCTGTGTAGACGGTAGGATCGAGCTTCAAAATATTTAGATTGTAAGAAGAGATAGCAGCACGGAATTTATTTACTTCAGGTTTGTCAGTTTCTAAATGAAAGTTCAGATTGCCCAGTAATAATACATGCGAGTACATGGGAATGAGTTTAGCCAGTTCCTCTTCACAATTTACAAAGCACGTTCCAGGTGGACGGGACGCAACAGCCAGCAGTAGCTTCTGTTTGTTGATGGTAAGTTCCAGGAAAAGATATTCTGTCATTCATGCGTAGTTACCATCAGATTTAGCCACAACCACCGCGGTAATATCCTTCCTTATCAGTGCCATCACCCCGCCACCTCGTTTCCCCAACCTGTCATTTCGGAAGACGTTGTATCCTCGCAAGGAGACCATGCTGGAGGGTGTGAGGGGATTAAGCCACGTCTCCGATACAAGAATGCAGTGGAGATTCAGGGGAGGGAAAATAGCTTTGAAACTATCGAGGTGCGCTTTGATGCTCTGTGCATTCACGTGTGACACAAACAGTGAATTCGGACAAGTCTTCAGCTCGTTTCCGAGAATTTCGGCTGTGCTGACCGTGGGGGGCGGAGTGCCAGGGCAATTAGCAGAGTGACGACCCTCTTCAGAATTTCGTCCACTGTCGCCGAGATGCGTAGTTGCCAGATTAGCCATTTTTAGAACTGAGGTTTGATGAACAGTAACAAGATGGGAGAAGAAACATTAGCATACCAAAATTAAATTTAGAATTATTAGTTACCCTGTCAAGTAGAATAGCATGGAGGAAAGCATCAGGGAATGACACACACACGCACATTAAAAAACGATAACATAAACAAGAACCCGGACAAAAAACTCACACTAAACACATCACACACACAATTATTCATACACAGCGTATCATAACTACAAAAGTCACATATGATCTTCATTACACTTCATACTCAGTTCGAGTTGCACCCCATCTCAAGGGAGAACGTCAAGATCCTCGGGGGATGATATAAGGTAGCGACGGCCTTTGTGAGATACGAAAATGCACCCGTCTTGGCTCCAGGCATTGTGTGTCCCTACGCGATCCTTTGCCACCTGCAAAACCCTCTGTCTGTAGGGAGTTAGCGACTCTGTAATTAATAGGGACAAGTTCTTTAGCATCTTCTTTGACTTCCACACCTCGTTCCTGGAGCGGTAGCTTACAAATTTCACTGCGTTTTCCCTATCTCAAGACTTCCGCAGATGATCTTTTCGGAGGGCCAAGCCTGTGGCACCGGTCAACGTGCTCGAGCTTGGTGTGCTGCAACTGAAGCTTATTTTGAAAAGTCTGGAACACAATGCTGTCCACATTTTCGTTGGTGGTTTCGGGGACCCCATGCAGCAAAATGCAGTTCCTCCTAGAGTTCTGCGCTAGGTCATCCATTTCAATGGTGTTCGTGCGTATCTGCTTGTCCATGCTCTCTAGTTCTCGCTGCAGCGCTGTCATGGAGTCGCGCGTCGAACTCTTAAATTGCACAAACTCCTCTCTGAGGTTCAGGAGTGACTTGCAGAGGTCAGCATCTTCTTGCATAGATCCATGGTTGTCTAGCAACTCATCAAGCCGTTGCTCGAATGCTTCCATAGTTTTGCCTATTTCTTCCACTTTGGTCGAAACACCTGATAGTGTAGGCTTGGACATGAAACAACCCCGAAGATCCACATGGTGAAGCTATTGACCTGGCGGAAGATGTGGCAATGTACAGCAGTGGAGAATAGAATGCCAGGCTAGCTGAGGGGTGAAAGCGTGGAGCTCTATTCAAGCACATCCATCCACTGCCACTCAAAGAGTTGGAATTCTAGCCACTTTTCATATATCGCATGCCCACCTTCCCATTTAAAATACTGAAATTGAATCCAAGATGGCATATTTCAAGATGGCCGCCATTTTCGACACATACTTTATCTGGTATCCCCCTTCTCTGTATCATGTTTGGGTCTGTTTTATTCATATTTCAGTGTCCCTAAATGTTCTAGATGGGTGTTTCTATACTTATGGAGCACCCTGTATATGTAGGTATATATATGTTGTGTGTGTGTGTGTGTACTGATAAACTGATACACTAATATGCCTATATCAGCTAATACAGATAGAGTACCGATTAATCTGTCCCATCCTTATTATCTATATTTTAATATGAGAACAATCCACAAAAGTATCAAATGAAGAAATAATCTTCCAAGAGAGCAATATTAGGTACACAAGTTGTAAACGCAAAAAGCACATTAATCAGAACACACACCATAGAAATATTGGACATCAAAATAGTTGTGAGAGAATGTTGGGCAAGAGAATATGAGCACAAAAGCAGAATTCAGTGCAGGAATTCTGCTAATAGGAAGACTGCTCTTTAATAAGGGTGATACTGATTAAGAACAAGCTGAATATCTGATACTTAGGACCACATATTTATAGTAAATAAAAGTTCAATATTTTGGAAAAAAAAAACTAGGCACATTTTGAGATCAAAAGTGGTACATAAAATAGCATTATGGTGTTAAAATGGTGAATAAAGTACCAAATTTGATTTAAAAAACTATACTTATTAAACAAAATATGCATTTCCTTTTCAATAGCACATTTATGTTGTTATCAGAGTATTAAGTTTATTTCTGTGTAAAGCAGTATATTTTTACTTGTAAAATTATTACAGTAGAATTAAAAAAAAATCTGTAATTTGCATGACTCTCAGGATAATTTAGACTTCAGAAATTGTGGCATCAGTTAGTAAACTGTAAACTTAATGTTTAAGAGTTTAGTCCATATTATGCAGTGAATTTTACATAGTAGGTAGGAAAATGCACCTCCTGCATTTCAGAAACATGCAAAATTAACATTACAGTATGTTATTTCACATTTCGTGCATCGGTTAATATGAAAAAATATAAATATGCTGACCAAGGCAGTAATTTATTTTATTAAAAACAAACTAAACGTAACGTTTCAACCTTCTAGCAAGGTCTTCATCCGACTCTGTATCAAGTACAAAAGTAACAAGATACACAAAAAGGGCATTATATATACACAAACTTTACTCCCTCCAGACTATTAGAAAGTTGTTAGGAACTTTCTAGCAGGTGACTTTCACTTTCCAACTGTACTTTCACCTAAAAGGCTAAACATAATTACTTTCATATAGAATGTGAAGAGATATTCATAATGAATATCTCGCGCTCTTTTTCCTTCATTTTTCTCCCTTCTCCTTTCCTCTTTCTCTCTTGTCCTTTCCACTCTTTCTAACACTTTCTTCCATTCTTTGTTTAACTTCAGTCCCCCATTCCAGTTCATTGTGTCTTCTTCACCTTTCTTCTCTATTTCCTTGGCTTCCTTCCATTTTCTCACTAGCTTTCTCACAGCATATTTATATTTTTTCATAATCATGGAAACAAGGCATAATGGTGTTATAATCGGTTAATAATGAAATATGCATGCCTCTGCTGACACTGAGGCAAAAACATAAGACCATCCTTTCATTACGGTCATGACAAGTCCCCACTCCTTGCCATGAAACAGCTGTCAGCAGATATCCAATGATCTTCCCACGGGAACCAGAATTTCTCTCAATCATTGGATCTTCACCCCAAGACCAATGTTTTAGATGAGAAAACCTGAGTTTTACTCATGAAAGCCCCGTAGAGTTTTAAAGACAGCCCCGATGTGGGCGGAACTATAGTGAAGTGACCAATGGGAGAGGACAATCCACCCTTGGATGAAACATAACAGCAAATTTGGTGTTCTTGAGGACACATGGTTTTTCACAGTTCTCAGCAGTTGTCGACAATCCAGTTTCGATCTAGTTTTATACTGTGTGCTATGTAGACCTCGAATTTTTATATTCTAAAAACTCTGCTTTTAGGTTATTAAAATAGGTTCTAAAAATCATAAAATAGGTTTGAAAAACCCTAAGAAAGATTTTAAAAATTGTAAAATAAGTCCTAAAAATTTAAGTGAAGCTCAAAAAATCCTGACTGATTAGGTATAGTCACCAGCAATGAAAATGGGACATCTATATCCTGAAATACGAAGTATCTTGCATAACGTTATGTGTAGGGACATTGAATTTTCGCGATGTGCAAAATCATGAAATGTGAAAAAAAGATGCAATTTTGAACATTCTGCACGTAACTACACCCCCAATGATGAAATATGCACGAGTTTTATTCGCGAAGTAATGCGAAATGTGTTTTTTTCCACAAAATGAAAGCTTTTTCTCGAAATAACTGTGAAATATCATCAAATTAAGTGAAAACAAGCAAAAACCGGCAATCGAGGTTGTGCGCGCAAACTGTCGATTTGTAACAAAACGTTTGCTAAAAGTTTCCTACCACTTACTTGCAGCTGAAGAACGTTCTATCTTCGATCACATCAGGAAGACGCTGCAAATTGGGATTTCCCATGCACATAATCTCAGTTCGAAAACTTCGCTCCCTGTCAAGCTGCATTCCTTTCTTCCCCCAAATGTCTACTCAACTTCCAGTTTCATTGAACTTGCTAGCTGTAGCAGCTATAAGATTAGTCTGTTCCCGCACATGAAGGGAAACAATGGTGTCATTTGTGTTCAGTCATAAATGAATTTTGTTTATCATCATGCGATTTTCAACATGTGGTTGTGTATGTGCAGTAGTGATTATTTTATTTGTTGGACAGCTAGGATATCCTTTAAATACATACAATAAAAAAATCACTTTAGATATGCAATTTAGAAATGGAAGTCATTTTGTGTTCATGTTTTCTTTTTGGTTGGACAGCTAAGTACTTGTGTATGTGTACAGTATATAAAAATGAAGTAGTTTATCAATTTATAGCTCTTTTGTATGTTGTTTCCTCTCATAATGAAAAAGTGTGTGCCATTTTTTTTCCACTGCTGGTATATACCACTGGCCTAACATTTTATTTACCGCTCTTCTCAGTTTTTATTTACCATAAATTTGTTTCCCTAGTTATGTGTGTTGCCTAACCCTATGGCAGTTGCAGAACTTACCATTCGAAATTTGCTAAAAAAATCCACTCATCGTTTTATAGATAGGCAACTATCTTTTTTCATGTTATCCACAGTCAAACTCCGCAATTTTGTCTGTGAGGATCATCTTATAAATGCTGAAAATAATCTTTCAACAAAAACATAGTCAGTGGTGCAAACTTCAATGAAAAGTTAGTTTCCAAGGTGTGAATGCCACAAAGCACTGAAGTGACGTGAAAGTGAGCACGACCACACAGATCAGAAGTTTGCACTTTGGATTGTACAGGAAACGGAGGCACCAGACATTTTGCTTTGTTTAGAGCTTTGAAAAATTACCATGGACTTGGAGGAAGGGAAATCGACAGATAGTAGGTTTCAAAAATTCGTCATCGAATTTTCTTGCGATCAAACAAAGGAAATGCCTCGGAGTGACATAAAAATCCTGTAAAACCTTTAAAAATATATAAAAACCTAAAAAAAGGCTTCATTAAGGTGCATAAACCTAAAATCTATCAATCAAAATAGGTTTTTTTAGGTACTTAAGTTTTACTTCATCCTACAGACAAGTAGGTTTGATTTTTGTAGTGTGTTAGTTTATTACCAGTGTGTGTACTTGAAATTCTGAACTAAAAATGTAACTTTCGATACGCAAGGCAACATTGGTAAGATTAAACAACCTATCAGTAACATATTTTAATTCAAATGTATCAGTGTTTCCTTTGTGTGTACAATACAGCAGGTGACAATTGTTTTTTGTCTCTCATTTGGTGTGCTCCGATATTTAGCTATCGCAGTAACATATCGTGTATGATGGTTCATGTGAGTAATGTATATTAAACATATTTTTGTTCAACTACATAAAAAAGTGTCTTGATTTCTTGTACTTCAAAATTTATGGCTGGTGTGTTTCACAAGACCAAAAATTATAGAATTTAATTGTGTATAATATTTAGCCGAAACCTGGACTGACCAGCTCAAATACCAACACCTGCATGGTGCTTCTTCTTAATAGAACATCCATGCCACAAAATTTAAAGGTACAAACCCAGTTTTTGTTATAACAATAAGACACATATTAACATGAAATGAAGCAATTGCAAAATTTAGATATGCCTGTGAAGTGGAATAAATAATAATAAAAAAGGACACCTGTGAATTAATAAGAACTAGGGATTTGACACTCCCTCAGCATTAGCCAATATAGAAATATCAATGTAATACCAATAAAATTATACTGCATTTGGTACATCCTGTCAACTTTCACGTGCTTGCCAATCATTGGCATTTCTAGCAGAAACCACGCAGCATTGCCAACAAAAGACTGAGTGAACTTTGTGATGTGTGAAGCCGAAACAACGCATAAGATGTGTGAGAATGCACCAATTCAACATAAGACTAACTTACAAAAGAAGCTTTTTCCAGATATCAACAAAGCAATTGAGAGTTACACCATAATGTGGCAACAGCATCTGTATAAGTGCCTCTCTTCTGGCTTCCATTCACTCCTCAGTGTCTAGCAGATGACTTTTTAGTATCTCATTGGCACCAAGAGTTATTTGAAGCATGGGAAACATGACAGGTTGTAACAAACGTGGTTTACTGCTACATCTATAAATATGAACCTAAAAGGGAATTTAGAAAAAATTAAAAATATACGTTTTGCAGTTATTTTTCTTGTTTTTTTTTTTTTTTAGCTGTATCAAAAATTTTCTACAAGGTGTACAACTTTGCTTCCGCCGTTTTTCCCCAAAAATATGATGCTGTAATGAAAAACATTGCTTACCCAGGCATTATTCAAAGTATTGTCCATCGATGGCCACTACTTTCTCCCATCTTTCGGGCAGCGTACGAATGCCGCGTCTAAAAAATTGTTCATCTTTGGAGGCGATCAACTTTTTGACTTCTTCATAAGATCGGAAGTGTTGGTCAGCCAGTTCATGAGCCATTGATCTAAACAGGTGATAATCAGAGGGAGCGATGTCTGGAGAATAAGGCAGGTGGGGTAGGACGTCCCATCTTAATGTTTCCAGGTACGTTTTCACCACTTTGGCAACGTGGGGTCGTGCGTTGTCATGCTGCAAAATCACTTTGTCGTGCCTCTTGCTGTATTGCGGCCGTTTGTCCTTCAATGCTCGGCTCAAACGCATTAATTGCGTTCGATAACGAGCACCTGTGATTGTTTCACTTGGTTTTAACAGCTCATAGTACATGATGCCGAGCTGGTCTTCCACCACAATGCCGGTCTTCGACGTTAAAGTCACCGTTCTTGAAGCGTTGAAACCACTCACGACAGGTTCTCTCACTTATAGCATCCTCACCATACGTAGTGGAGAGCATTCAATGAGCCTCAGCCGCAGTTTTCTTCATATTGAAACAAAAAAGTAGAACCTCCCGCAAATGGCGAGAATTTGGCTCGTACACTGACATTTTCAATCGCGAACAACTTCACGATGCACACACCACTCGACTAATGTTTAAATGGGGTTATCTTGACAGAGGTCCAAGCTAACTGCTAGAGCTAACTAACACATCTGTCAGTGACACTTGACAGTAAAAGTGTTGCCAGTGTGGTTCATAATATTGCAAAAACATGGAATTTGGGACGAGCTCATTCATACCCTTGTGCAATGTTTGTAAGACTTCATTAACATACTTTTTCTGTCAAATTCAATAGAATTCCATCCAGATTGTTTGGCAACATTGAAAAATGTTGCAATAATTTATTTCAGTGAGTTGTGTGTGTCAATAATTGCAGATTTGCAGAAATTCTTTTTTAGTTTCTGGCAACATTTTAATTATTTATTATTAAATCATGCATGATATTTCATATGTTTGTATCACATAACTTTCTCACCATACAGGGCCTTATCTTCGAAGAAAGCATTTCATCTCATTCCATTTAGCTTTACAGTTATACAGTCCTAAACACTTTGTTCGGCGACTTCTGGGACAGCTGGTACTTTGCCTGCAGTGTTCCCTACTGTTACCCTTCCACATAGTTCCTATCACATTTGATGCACTTGAGCCAGTTTTACCCAGGCCTTGAAAAAGTTAGGAAAAATTCCACAGAACATGTCTATGGAGAAAAATTCAGAAGAATTCACACAAAATTCCTGGCTCCAATAATTCAGAGAATTCCCAAAATTCAAGGAATTTCCAGTGAGTAGTCACCCTGATTAACTAAGGAGGTGAAAAAAAACACTTTCAGGTCATTCATGAAAGGTTCAGCAAAAATTTCGTATTGGTCCATTCATATTTCATGTATTTGTGTGTGTGTTATGAGAAGTAATGGATATATCATATTACTAATACACTTACCGTTCAGCTTCTTTTTCTTCACGCAGTTTTCGCTGCCTCCTGACATTTTCATTATTGTACTTTAAAAGATTGTCTTCAGGGACCCATTCATCATACCTGAAATAAGACAGCATTCATATCCTTTACTTCAAAGAAAAACTGGGCACAACAATTATACAAGAATGCTTGCTACCCCTAGTGGCAGAGTGGTTAGTGCAGTGTGCTACAATGCAAGGGGTCTCTGGTTTGAATCCCATCCAGGGCATGGGTGTTCTTTGTCAGTGTTCATCAATTTTATCATTTCATCACTCATCCTCATTTTCAGACAGAAAAGTGAAGTAAAATAAATCAAATCGATACTTTAGTATTATATGGACTACCTCCAAATCGTATTCCCACTCATATAACATAACCTAACCTAACTGAATGACTCACCTTTGCGAGGGGAATGAAATTTAACGTAGACAAATGAGGTAGCCCATATAATACTGAAGTACCACCAAATCAATCAACCAAAAATTGTGATTCATGATACATAATATATTAATAATACATTAGTAATGAAAAGTCAGTGTGATTTTAATCTTTGCTTGGACAAGCAAAATATAGGAAATAGCATACAGGGTTAAATATTCACTTATTCAATTACACTGCACAATACTAAATTTGTCCTTCAGATAAAAATGTGTGATTCTAATGTATTTGTGCATGACAAAAACGAATCTGCAATTTGTTTCAGTGTAACACAAAATTTGAAAGTTACATAAGAAACTTATGGTACAATAGCCGAAAGTGTATTTCTCCTGTGTTACAAAGAATGGTACAACAGGATGTATGCAAGAAGGTTACATGAAATGCTGTTGCTTCCTCTGTGAGTGGGACAGTCGGGACAGAGATAATCATTACGTCCATAAACACTTTACGAGATAATCATTACGTCCATAAACACTTGCCACTACTACAGGCATCAAGAACATATCACGAGATCTAATTGAGAAGCCCCAAAATTTGGGATGCGGCAACGAGGAAGAAGCTATTTTAATGTAATCAATCAATCAGAATGTATTTCTGCAACATTACACATCAAGATTGGTTTGATAAGAATTTTCGTCAAAGCACTAGGCCGAGAAGGCCAAGCTTTCAGGTACTCCTGGAAAAAAATTCCCACACTTAAGTGAGGCAAAGGTTAAGGAAGGTGTGTTTGCTGGCGCACAGATTGGAGCCATTTGATTCTACACTTTCTGACCCAGCAAATGAAGCATGGCAGGCATTCAAGTTGGTGTGTTCTAGTTTCCTGGGTAATGTCAAAGCACACAAATATGAAGTCACTGTTCGTGACATGGTGCACTGATTTCATATCATGAGGTGCCACATGTAGCTCAAATTACACTTTCTGGACTCACATGTGGGCTTTTCCTCGAAAAACCTGGGAGCAGTCAGTGATGAACATGGGGGAAAGGTTCCACCAGGACATTGCTGTGTTTGAATGACGTTGGAACAGCAGTATGCTTGCTGACTATTATTGGTCTATCATCAGGGAGACCCCTACAGATATGTACAAGCGTAAATGCTCCACAACGTCATGTTCGTAGGTATTGTTACTGTGTTTTCTTACTGTACAGTGTATTGTAATATGCCTATCACACATACTTGTAGCAATGCATCAGGTGGCTGTCCAATGAAATTGATGCGTGACAGAAGCATACGGTTTTCACACTTCAATTCTGTATCCTTTGTTTAGTCCAAATCACATCTAAAGGACAGAAAATGTCTTCAAATTTATTGTGCAGTGTTATTTATCCACCATTTTGTAAAATTTAAAAGACTAATTAAACAGTGCAAACAGCTGTGTTAATTCCTGCATCTAGGTAATTACAAAAGCCATAAGGAACTAAATTATTTGGATAATATTTCTCCAAAGTTATTATTAACCCATTAGTGCATAGTGTGCAATATATTGTACATTCATTAATATTCTTCTATTCTTCTATCATATTCTTAAAATGATTTTTTATTTGTATAAGACGGTTTTTGGAACATCAAGAATCACATTTTTAATAACGTCCTGGCAATTGTGATTGTTGAAGCTAAAGAAGAAGAAGAAGTTTTAATAATGGCTCAAAGATATTCTCAAGTAACATGCACTGGGTAAGCAAATTTCAAATTATAAATTTTATTTTACATTTTATGTAACTATTTTTTGTTTTCCAGGAAGCTGTGTATTGCATGTTTGTATACAGTCATGCAAAAAAGTTCTTCCCCATAAGGCTTTAATAGGAGCAAGTAATGCAGGAGGGTAGGCAACACATATTGCACACTTCGATGATCGGGTGATTTTGCCTGTCTTAACACCGAGAAATGTGTTCCACGATTAGGTCAACATGACAGGAAAGCAAAGAGGGTCACGTGACTATTGGTTACGTGGAGTGTTGTGCTTCTCCACGTCCCCAGTTCTTGATCCACATTGCAGAAAAAGTAGAGCTGCATGCAATATATGAAAATAGGTTGTTTTCAACTACACGCTTAATTATGATTTTCCCAATTGTAAATCTATCAGACGTGTCTCCCGATTTAGTCGGGACAGTCTTTTACTTTGAATTCCTGTTTGTCATAGGCGTAACTTGACGGGAGCAGAAAGGGCATTTGTAACCCCCCCCCCAAAAAAAAATCAGGTTTCTTAAAGCTGCTAAAACAGGAATTAAATACTATGATTTGACGCGTCCAAAAGAAGTATTATATTGAAAGATTTTTCCCAAATACGTAGATAGCAATTTAATACTTTGAAAGTGTCTCAGATTTGTTTATTGTCACAACTTAGTGTGGCACAGGTCTACTACAAAAGTGGAATTTCGTAACAGAAATATGAACCCACTCCTTTTATTTCGTAGCCGATTTCATCTTGAAACTGAAATTAAGAATATTAGTTAACAATGTCATTGGTAAACAATAAAAAAAATGTGTTAGACCCAATTCTTTAATACCTTATCATAATCTTTATCGCAAGTTTAAATTTTGTTGTAAGTCCACTTTATGCAAAAAAAAAAAAAAGGTACAGTTCTCACCTGTGCTTGGCGCTACGCCATGAAGGCATATAGGGGGTGTGGGGGTAACGCCCCACACTTTCTTGATTCGTTCGTGAGTGGGGGTGATGTGATCAGCATCACGCCGCCCCACACTTTCTTGATTCGTTCGTGAGTGGGGCTGATGTGATCAGCATCATGCCCCTGACCGCCTTTACCCCCAGGGTTTCCCCCAGGTACCCATGTCATTCGACGCTGGGTGGGCTCTGGGGCCGCTTCCAACGTTAGAAAAGTTCCCGGGCTTGAACCGGCCGGGAATCGAACCCGGGGCCTATAGCATGGTAGTCAGACGCGTTACCGACTGAGTCACCGGCACAGATAGACTAATCTGAAGTGCATACAGTGTAAAGTGGGATCCGAACCACTATGTGCGATCACCTGGTATCGTACCCCAGACCCTTTGATTACAAGGCCTTACCACTACGCCATCAGTGAGGCGCACACAATCTTTGTATTTCGACCTTTTTTAAACCTATGTGTATCATATAAGAGGTTGTTTAACGTTGCTATGCCTCTATGGATTATATTTAGCCAGTATTCGAGCACATAGCGTCAGGTTTCATAGAATATAAGCTTATCTTCAATGTTTATGGTTTCCTGTCTGCAGTAGAAAAACTGGCAGGTTCCCATAGCTTTTCTTTCAATAGTCTTCCAATGGTTGCATATTCACTCACTCAAATTTGATTCATTCGTTTCGAACACAATCCCCGATGGCGCAGTGGGATCGTGGGCACCTTGTAATTAAGGGATCCCGGGTTCGATACTCGGTGGAGGAACATAGTGGTTCGGATCCCCCTTTAAACTATAGGTCCATTCACGATTAGCCTAACAGGACACAAAGTGGACTTAAGACACCAAATCAAGCAACCAACACAATCCCGTTATTGTCCAGATTATCGAATCCAGAACCTTCGTCGCGAATAACATAAGCAGGAAGACAACGTGAAATAACCGAACAGAAACAGAACCTAAAACCTACATCGGATAGATTGAATTAAGTCGACGATACAGCACGGGTTCTGTAATGAAAAATAATACGAAAGTTGAAGGACCTCTATACGCACCCACTTTTCCTCCACTCAATGGGGAAGATATCCTTCTAGCTGAGAAGCCTTTACGTAGGAGTGCCCTGAGGGAACTTCAAGGCAACGACGATAAAGTGTTCTACGTGCAATGACGGGACCAAAACATACGTCAGATAGCTGTGTTCCTCCTTATTTCGTACGCCATTGATAACAGGAACACGTGACCTCGTCTTTGGTAGAGCAGACGCCTGCTTGCTTGCCACCACCCTTTGGTTCAGTGACCTTCGCCCGTAGTCAGCAAGAGCGAATGACTCACCAGATACTTGTTCTCTGTGAGGCTACACGAGAATAGATATTTCGTTAGTGGCTGTAAGTATTGTTTCATCTGCAGTTATATCAGTTAACATTTCAATAGTTTCCTAATGGTTACGTTAGTAATAAACATGTAAATTAGTTCTCGAGAATGAACGTTTTATCTATTTGAACGGGGGATTTTTATACAGCCTGCATGTATTATTTTTTCCTGAAACAAGAAGAAATTCGAAGACGCAAAAAGAGTTGTATAAGAGTAGCTAACAAAAGGAAAAAAGAAGAAGAAAACGAAAATGTAAATCCTGAAATAAATTATGGTAGAGATCGAGTGAATAACATTTTGTCATGGGGCCTCCTCGATGGCGTAGTGATAACGTCGTCGCCTTGTAATCAGTGGATCTCGGGTTTGATACACGGTGGATGCACATAGTGGTTAGTATCCCACTTTAAACTGAAGGTCGAGTCCAGATTGGCATATCTGTGAACCAAACCAAAACTAAGAAAGAAATTGTCACAGTGTAAGAAAATTTCATGTTCAACCAGATACGAAACAAAAGGGAATAATATATTGCAGGTTGGAGTTCACATCTGTAGCATCTAACCAGCACAATTATGAATCGCAACATATCGTATCAGATCCATTTTTATTATACATGTATGATAATATAAGAGAAGTAGAGGAAAGAGAAAACCAAGCGAAACACGGATGCCCTCTCCAGAATTTCAAATCTCGTTACATAAGGTTCTGGGTTGGAGTCCCGAACAGGCATGACTTTCTTGTTCTTGCCCTTTTATCTGCTTCATTTCATCATAATTCATTGTTATGGTTCACCTGCAGGGGAAGAATAATGACAATAATTGCCAATACAAAGCCAATGACAAACAGAACAACTCGATTACGGAGGTGCCAAGAAGATACGAGACTTGATAGTGTCTCCGTCTCTCGGTTTATCGAATTGAAAATTGCTCTCCCGTTCTCGGTCTCGATTAGTTAAATAAAGAAATCGAAAATGTATGTGAATGAATATACATGTATTTTATATATTCCGGTTTTGTAGATTTCATGAGAGATGAAATAAGTACTCTTCCATCGTATTTATTAGGGCCTCCCCGATGGCGCAGTGGTAGCATCGTCGCCTTGTAATCCCGGGTTCGATACCTGGTGGAGGCACAAGTGGTTCGGATCCCACTTGAAACTGTAGGTCCAGTCTCGATTAGTCTTACAGTGCATAAAGTGGACTTAAAAAACACCAACTCAACAACCATCGTATTTATTTTTATAATTTTTATTCCCTGTTCGATGATCGCGACGATAAGGACGAGTGACCATTACATAAAATGGATGACGAAATAGTCAAACACCCCCGACAAGGACGGTTTTCAAACCCGGGAACTTTGGCAACGATATCGAATGTCAATCACTTAATGAGCTTGACCACCGAGCCTGCTTAATGTTGTTTCTGTCAGGTAATTCGTAATAACTATCATTTGCTTCATAATTTATCTTATTGTTGTGATTAACCTGAATTCAAAGAATTAGTTGAAAGGCAAAAATGCAAGATTGAATATCTCTGATGTTACTTCGTGCCGAATAATATGACGTGGTATTATGATATGAATTTATTAATCATATAATATGCCTATTCATTCCATTGATTGATCCCAATTGAGTACACAAAATATGCTATAATGTCCACTCCATGGAGGAGTGGTTAGCACAGCGCGCTACGATGCCATGGGTCCCTGGTTAGAATCTCGACTTGGGCGTGGGTGTCCTTGGTAAGTGTCCCTTCATCAATTTCATCACAGCATCACTCATCTTCATCGTCGCTATTTGCCAAAAGTGAAAGAATAGCAAATCTAAATAACAAACATCCAATCAAATCGAACATCTCTACCGATTTAATTCTATACGGTACCGAATTCCCACTTTATTACTGCATCTTAAGTCATATTACAGCATCTCAATTGTTTTCCGATTCGAAAACATTTGGAATGTTGTTTTGTGCAGTTGATTGTGCATTGTTTCGTTGTTTGGATTGTTTAATTAACGTCGCATTAATTAGTTTTAGACCAATCGTGACAGGGGGAAGCAAGAGCACAAAGGAAGCGAAAAAGACAAGGAAGAGACCACGGCTTTCTTTAAAGATAGCATCCCGTGAATACAACTCAAGTGACTGCAGAATATTATGAATAAAATTTATTTCGCTTTTTCCTTTTATTTCTGTTTCAGTTATT
Organism: Lepisma saccharinum; assembly: GCF_977018435.1. Lineage (NCBI taxonomy): Eukaryota > Metazoa > Arthropoda > Insecta > Zygentoma > Lepismatidae > Lepisma > Lepisma saccharinum. The sequence continues at coordinate 63,366,952 of NC_139230.1, read as the reverse complement.
TTACTTCGCTTTTCTTCTACCACTCGCGTTAATCGTCTCGGTGAGGGAGAATTATAAACTCATGAAATGGACGATGGTACAAAAAAATATATGCCTCTCCCACGGTTCGAAACTGTCAGTACAAAATATTGTCTTATTTTTAAAATTTACGGGCAAATATGGTTTGTCACGTAGCAATTTTCGCTTATCTCTTTCTCAAGGGGTTCCATTGCCTCTCTGATGTCGTAGTGGTAACGTCTTCGCCATGTAATGAAAGGCTTCCGAATTCAATACCAAATAGAGAGGCATTTGGTTCGGATCCCATTTTAATCTGTAGGTCCAGTGCATGAACTGGACATAAACAATTAACGTGTGGCATGTGGTCTGTGATGAGAACCATCATTTCAGCGAACCTTCTTGACAATGACTCTAATATCACTTGAAAGAATAGTATTTCCTTACGAGTAGCTCTTGTCAAGAAACCAGTTCCTGAAATTTTCTTCTGGAGGCATCGTAGCACCCAGCTGTTTGTTGTGGCTGGGGCACGAGTCATGTGACTCATGCTATCAAAGTTCAATCCTTCCCGAGAACTCAGAATCACCAGGCAAACTTAAGCGAATATTTTGTTATTTGGGTTGCATAAACAACAGGCTTTAAGACGTTACGAAATTCTACGTCCCGTGGCCCAGGTATTTTTTTCTAAGACTGTACAGTCAATATTTGCACAAAGAATCGGTTTACATAGATATCTGGAAACAATAAAAGTTAGGTGTACAATATATTGTACGCTATGCATAGCAACCTCTTTGAAAGCCATTGTTTCATGATTGTGGCTTGCATTCTGCTTGAAATGTTACACTAGCTTTTCCTTCATGATTTCTTTATGTAATTGTTGAGCCTTGTTATACAACAATGTATGTAGCTTGTTATTGTTTTTTGTTAGAAAATAATGAAATTTATTCATAAAGAGGGCATATACTGTTCTCGTTTTTTACTTCAAACACTAATTTATCAATACGTGCATATGTTCTTTTTTCTCAATAAAATTTTTCCTTTTTTCAGGTTGAATGTGCACGAAATTCTACCGAGTGATCAAAAAGTCACGCAACCCATGTAAGATTTGTTTGAATCTGTGTTACCTGGGCGCATCATTACGAAGCCACTATGGCGACCCAGGTCTCCCGATCTCACTCCGCCGGACTATTTCCTCTGGGGATTTCTGAAGTCTGCGGCCTATACATATTGTGTTATCTTTTATAAAATCAGCTGATATTCCTCCAAATGCAGGGCATAAAGTTTTTTTTGACAATTATTTCACCTCTGTAGCTCTTATGAAAAAGCCATCTGCATATGGCATATGCCCTACAGGGACAATACAGGATGGAAGAACAATGAAATGCACTCTAGTGGAAAAGAAGGACATGAGAAAGAAGGATAGAGGAGAGCATGATTATTGTTCGTGTGATGATGTACATCTTGTACGGTGGAATGACAATAGCGTCGTTACCCTAGCTACAAACTCTGAGGAACTCTCAATTGGCCAAGCCAATCGTTGGTCTCAGGCAAAAAGAGCAAAAATTACAGTCAGGCAACCGATTCTTATATCTCGCTACAATAAAGGGTTGGGAGGAGTGGACCAAATGGACCAAAATGTTGCTGCCTACCACACACGAATTAGGCAGAAAAAGTGGTGGTGGCTCATATTTGCATATTTTTTGGATGTTTCTGTTTTCAACGCTTGGATTTTGGCTAAAAAGGTGAATTCAAGAAACAGTACAGAATCCCTTCTCTCTTTTCGAAGATTCATAGCTCTTGCTTTGTTAAAAATGTTTGGAACAGCTACACACCAGGGAAAGCAAGCAGCAACTCCATTAGTCGATGAGCGGTATGACAGGATGAATCACTGGCCGGTGAAAATACCTAAAGTCAGGAGATGTGCAAATGAAAAGTGTTCAGGGAGAGCTAAATACGTATGTAACAAATGTAACGTGGGACTCCATCCTGAGTGTTTCCTACAATACCACGTGAAAACTGATAACCAGTTATAATATATGATTATAATTATTGTTATTATTCAAAAAATGTTAAAGTGTGCAAATGGTTAAAGCTTGTAACAATTTGTAGTATTAAGTAAAGTCATAGGTTTCAGTGAAAAATGTTCTGAGTTGAAACCAAGTTCTTAATTGTGATGTGAATAAACAATACACATGTTAACTATGCATAGCGTGCAATATATTGCACACCCCGTAGTTCCATTGTTACCAACAATAAAACTGAAATTATGGTATTTGTTTCATATTTGCACCTCCTGAGTACCAAAATTATGAAAAAAATACAAAAAACATTATTAGTAAACTTTATGCACTAATGGGTTAAGTCATTTTTAGCTGTGTCATTAATGACACATTAATTGATGATGAGATAAGAGAACAAATACCACAGAAAAAGGCACACTTTTGATTACAACTCAAGACTACAGTTGAGTAATACAAGATCTGACAAAAATTGTGATATAGAGTGAGCATCCAATGCTATAATACACAATAAGATATGTGCAAATACTGTCTATAAAAAAATATGACCTTCGAATGCAAGTGTAAGACTGCACACTGGCATAGACCTAAAAAATATATTCAAAATCCAAGTGCCCAGTTTATTCAAACGTGCAGGCTACTCTAGTAAATACAGTATTTAATATTCTATACATGCTTTAGTATTAGTAGTTTGATTTTCTTTCCAAACTTGATATCTAGTTTATACACATTTCATGGTGCAAGTTACAGTGTTTCAAACCAAGGTCCATGGAATCAGTCTTCCTCCCTGCCTGAGAAGGTCCTGCCATAACTCTGCTTTCTAACAACCCCTGCGGTTCAGAATTCTGAGATGTCATCGTGGAAGCACTTGCCTTCTTTCACCAGTCTCTTTACATGGAAGTGCATTGGAGGCATGAATGTTTTCATTTAGTATACAGACATATGTGCATGCAATTGTTGGAGTTTTTGTATGCAATGTTGTATTTAGAGGGAGGGTCGGGGGGGGGGGGTCAAAGCTCCCCAGGAAAAGTTGACCAGTACTTTATTAAATAACCAAAATACTTAATTGAAGTATGCAGGGTTTAAAGTGAGCCGGAACGCTCCGGAACTCCGTTTGTTGGTGAAACTCAGTTTCTGTGCGACATAATACATGAAAGTCCACCCTTTGTTACAATTTGTAAACAATAGGTAAAAAGGAAAGAGCGAAATTTGTCTCTTGTTGGTGGGTAGTCCGAAATTTAGAAAAAATATACATTCCAGTCAGTGCAATTTTTTAAGATTCAATTGAGAACCTAATTTCCTGAGTGACAGACGTGATAGATCTTGTGTTTATAGGATGCAACAACAACATGATCACTCCATTTTTCTCTTGCACGATCAATTATGAATGACAAATTGTTTTATTTTACTTAGCACTTTTTACCACTTTTGGCTAATTGTGAAGACGAGGAAAAATAGTGGTAAGATATATATACTATGAGGGACAAACGCAAATACTTATTGGCAGCACACAACACAAGACCCATAGAGCAATATACTGGCCAGACGCCCGTGAATAATGTAGTCCAGTGAGGTTGACATTTGGGTGTCTTGAGAAGGGGTCACTCCTTACACCCTGCACGATCATTTATGAACATACCAAAATTTTTAGAGTAGTTTTTATGATGAACATAACAAATAATAATAAAAACCAAGGAACCTAAAGAGTAATAAAACCTTTCTTCCCAGAAAAAATCAAATCACTAATGATAATAATATAATAAACAAAATAACATTGTTTAATACATTTATTATTATTATTATTATTAATTATTAGTAGTAGTAGTAGTAGTAGTAGTAGTAATAGTGTCCTCCTCCGTAGTCGAGCGGGTTAAGGCGTTCACTCGTCTTGAGATCGTTCGCTGCGGGACGGCGTAGGTTCGAATCCGGCTCTGGTCGGAATTTATTCGGCCTACGTATAGGGCCGGTGGCAACCCACCATCGTGAGGAAATTGGGGAGCTCCGAGTGAGTGAGCGTAATCCGGTCGAGAACACCTACTATAACGGCTGGGAATACGTCGGGCTTACCACCCCCCCCCCCCCCCGACTATTCCAATACTGGTTGAAGATCTCCACGCTTAGAGGTGACGAAGGAAAGTGTGGGAGGGAGATCGGCAGTCGGTAGGTATGCCTAGGCCTTTCATGGCCTGTTGCGCAACGGATTATTATTATTATAGTAGTAATAGTACAAGTAATAGTTCCCATGAGCCGACCCCCGTGGTGGAGTGGTTAGCCCATCGTGCTACGACTCCAAGGGTCACGGATTCGAATCCAGGTGTGGGTGATTGTGAGAGTAGATTCATCAATTTCATCATATCATCACTCGTGCCCATCTTCGCAAATAGGCAAAAGTGGCAGAAAAGCGAAGTAAAATAAATCAAATCAAAACATAGTGGTTTGGATCCCGTTTTAAACTGTAAGCCCAGTCATGTTTAGCTTATCTGTGCATAAAGTGGACTTAAGACAACAAATCAATCAATCTATCTTTTCGTTAATCTATAAATTTCACATTTTACTATTTATTTAATTTGACATTAATTTTCTAGGTAGAACACCTCTCTCTGATAAAAAGAATAGTGGTTTTAAGTAAATAGGAGGAGGAATGTTTTGTTAAATGCATATTCTTACACCATCTCTTTACTATTCGTATAGGTATGGTACAGTTCCCATTGCGCATTTCACCGTGCCATTAAACACACACCTTCGATCTCTTCATTTTAGATGTGTGATCAGCATCACACACCGGACAACTTAGCCCTCACCAAGGATTGTCTCCAAGAACCCATTTATTTGAGGATGGGTGAACCCCAGAGTAGCTTCATCCAGGGACAAGGCCGGAAAAATTCTGACCTTAGATCACCCACATCGGAAATCAGACTCTGGTCTCGTAGCAGTCAGATGCCCTACCGAGTAAATCACCGCTGCTCCCTGCCTGTATTCACTTAATAATCCATAATTATTACAAGTATTACCTATTCTGTATCTATTTCTGTCTACTTAGTTGAGTGATAATTGGATGAAATTGATGAAGAACATGCATGCCATGCCCAGGCTGGAATTCTGACCCGGGAACTTCGGTGGTGATATCGAAAGTCTATCACTTTCGTAGTATTATTAGCAGATATCGTAATATCAAGACAATTTTGCTATTCTTATTACATGTGATACAATTGACCAGCATCCGAGAACCCTTCCAGAATATATTTCTAGATAAATGACTACGTCCATGGCATGCTCCAGAATTGAAGTGGACAATGTAATGAATCAAATATTTTGTTGTAACAATTGAAAAATATTGACACGATTTGGTTGTTTTCAAATGACTTTGTCAAAAGTAGAGGGAAGCTTGCTTCTGCAGTGACGTCACAATTTTACAATCCCCGGCCCCCGTGGAAAAGGGGCTGTTATGGTCAGACCTCTTGAAGCGGGGTAGGGAAAAGTCTTCACGGACCTTGGTTTCAAACTTCATGGAGATTTGCACATATTTCATACAAGTTACTAGGTTCCAGATACTAGAACTGGGTTTTCAAATCAGGATGCCAGAACAGAATGGTCAGATTTCAGATTGTGGATGTATGAAATTTACATAAAGTGTACACAAAGATCAATATCTGATCATTAGATCAATAATTTCAAACTTTTTTACCACTATGAATTATTATAGGCAGTAAATCAGGGTTGGCATTTTGCCTTCCCCCCCCCTGGAAAAGCCTAAAACGGGTATTTCTTCTTTTCAGAAAAAAGGGTAAAACTGGGTTTCATTGTTTTATTTTCAGGTTATGTCTAAAACTATATGTATTAAAAATGGAAAACATTTCTTTCCCTAGTAGTAATGTATCAGAAAATTCAATTTGAATCAGGGTTTGCCTGGACAGGTCCAGCTCAGTTTCCCCCCCCCCCCCCACCACCACAAGAAACCACCTACATACCAAGTCAAAAAGTGTTGCTTTTCTTTTCAGAAAATCTTGCAAGTTATTGTTTCATGTACTTGTGAGGTTCTACGATTGTCAACAGTTTGAGAACACTTGTAAAATGAAGGCTTGGCCAAACTTACAACACTCAGAATAATTATGTATAAACAAATTACAACTGATCACGTGAGCAGCAAGAAAGTAGCGCCAGTTTCGAATATGGTGACTTCCATGCATACAGGAAGGTCTCCGTGTTCTCAGAGTTTCTTTCAGAAACATCGGTAAGGACAGCCGTTGAAAAGTGGCAAGAAGCAGATTGTTCTGAACATTTATGCAACGTTCTGTCGGTGGCATCCTGAGAAAACAGTGAAGGAGGTGGTGAAGTTGGTGTCTGAGTGGAGTCGCGTGCCAGTGTCTTCTGCTTTCGGTGCGTTGAAAGAACGGAAAACGACCGGTGAAGTTGTGACTCCCGGGAAGAAACACAACATTGTTGCTTGTGTGAACAAGTACACTCATTTTGAAATAAGCGCAATACAGCCCAAAGTGCATTCCTATTTTTTTAATCAAGAAGTACTCGCCATGCAGAAGGTATTGGCGAATGTTAATAACGATGAGGATCTCCCCAATTTTAGCACGTCCACATTAAATTACCTCTTGTTGGATGTTGGGTTTGTTTATGGGAAGCGAAGTCGGCAGACAGCACTCATCAACAGGGATGATATTGTTGTTTGGCGCCGAAAATACCTCCGATCCATAAGGGAACTGCGAAAGCCAGGTAAGAACATTTATTACTTGAATGAGACATGGGTAAATGCAGGGCACACTGTGAGCAAGGCATGGCACAATAGCACTGTCACCTCCAGGAAGAAAGCTTTTCTCGAAGGAATGTCAACCGGAATGAAGCAACCGTCAGGAAAAGGCAAGAAGCTCATCATTGTTCATGTTGGAAGTGGAAGTGGGTTCATGGACGATGCACACCTAATGTTTGTGTCCAAGACTACAGGTGACTTCCACGAAGAAATAAATGGTGATGTTTTTGAGGAGTGGTTTTCATCTGTTCTGCCAAAACTTGACACGAACAGTGTCATTGTGCTGGATAATGCTCCCTATCACAGTGTGAAATATGAAAAGTTGCCAACCACTGCTTGGAAGAAGGCTGACATATTAAGCTTGGCTGAGCGAAAAAGGCATACTTCCAACTGACGTGCTCAAGGCGAAACTTTTGGATCACATTTCGCGTATGAAGCCAAGCTATGACAAATACGTTGTCGACGAAATGGTGAAGAGAGCCGGGCTCACCGTGTTGCATCTACCACCTTACCATTGCAATCCGAATCCCACTGAAATGATATGGGCTCAGGCCAAAGGGTATGTTGCGTGCAACAACAAGACCTTCAAGTTGGAGGAGGTCAAGATACTGAGATTGCCATGCCTCAGATTTCGGCACCTAACTGGTGGACGCAGTGCAGAATGTCATTGAAATCGAAGAGCGGAAATTGTGGGAAGTGGACAACCTGACAGACGATTTAAATTTGGAAAGATTTGTTATCCAAATTAATGATGGGGAAACTGAATCGGAAGATAGTTGTGATAAAGATCTGACAGGCATTGAACCTCTCCCAAGAATTAAAGCAAGTAAATATATTTCCCTTGCATAAATAATGTGAATTCTTATTGTCGATTTTATTTCAGTGCTCAAAAAACAGAAATGGATGGAGATAAACAATCTATTTTTTTTAATTTTTTGGCTTATCTTTGTCTAGTTTCAGCTAAAACTGGCGGGACATTGTTGGACAAAGAAGAAAAACAATTATCTGCATGTCAACAATGTTGGGCAATAGCTTGGAAGAGGTAGCAATAAAACGAAAAGGCTTGAATTTACTGAATCTACTCTCTCGCTCTTAGTTTTACTTTGGCCCCATCATACTGGGAGAAAAGGGGGAGGAGGGACCCCTTAACCCAGTCTCAGATAAATGAATTTTTTGAAGTTGAAAATATGTTCATACCTGTACTTCAAGCTTCAACAAGAACACGTATTTAATCACACTTCGAAAATTTCTTATGCTTCAATGTGTAAGGATGTCATAAAAAATAGGAATACGTTTTTTTTTGTATTTTTTTTTCATGTAACGTATTCGGGTGAAATGCGAGTGAACAACAGCATATGATGACTGCGTCATCCATGAACAGCTGACACACAGTGATACGTTACTCGAAGTGAGACTGTGGGTTTACAGAGGGTCTAAAGGTTCGTGATTCCGATTTTCAGGGTGGCTACAAACAAGCAGAAATGAAATTCCCTGACTTTTCCAGGTTTTCCAGGACGAAATTTGTATTTTTCCCTGACAATTACAAACTAAACTAAATTAAGGTTTTTTTGCAAATGGAAATAATAAACTCATACAGATTCATGTATGGTTTTGTAAAGTACCAATATTACCTTCTATGAAATTGATTTAATTTATCTATTCTCTATGATTTGAATTCAAATTGCAAAATAGTGAATTTGGAAAATTATTACAAATCACAAGCTAGGGAAGGATTATGGAATTTTGTCATACGCAGTAAGTTTAAAATAAAATACTTTATTATTTTTAAAGTTACGACTAAATGAGATAAGAGTGAAGAGTGATTAAGATATACAATTTGTAATTTATCAGTCTCCTTATACATTCTCGGTATTATATGTTATATTTCCACTGAGGTTTGGAACCTTCTGCTGCAAGAACCATGAGTGCGGACTCATTTTTCAATGCATAAAGATACTTCTCTCTTCTCTGTAAAGCAAACAACTTTACTCTTGCATATAAGTGAAACAATTGAATCGAATAAAATAAAGTGTCATATTTCCTTACATTATCAATGGGATTTCTGCTTCAGTGGAGTATATCCAAGTGAAGTACTGTGAAACTGACAACATGCAGTTATACCATTAATGCTGACAAAAAGCATATGTAGGTATTAGAAATTGAACGCAAGGAATTTAAAGAATTGCATTGTATAGGTACCTGATTTAGCTAACCACACATTAAAACAGGAAAACACTAATAATAAAAGCTTCTGAAAGTTCATATATGAGGGGCATCCTGAAAAAAGCTCCAATGGTGCCTATACGCAACACTAGTGATCGGAGAGTGCTGTAATCTGGTACAGTTGCAATGCAATTGTTTTAGGACAGTTCTAGGTTAAAGATTGCAGCTCTCATACAGTCTCCCACCGACTGTGATGTAGCCTACATTGCACGCTCAGAATTTAGCACAGAGCCACCAGCAATCGTGTGAGGTGTGCAGACTGGACGTCGTGAGTGATAGTATGGTCAGACAATTCACGGAAGGCCAATCGAATGTGCACAACCCCATACAGCTGAGTACACACGCACCCTTTGCATCACTTCAGGTGAGAGATCTTGGACCATTCCCTGTACAGCCCTGGCCTTAAATGTACCACTTTCATCACTTTGTTTAACTGAAGAGGTTTCTGGTAGGGCAAGGATTTGACAGCTACACTGCGGTAGAGATAGTTCCAGTCTTTGCTGTCAGACACACATACCATGGCATACAAAATTTAGTGCCATGCTACGACAAATGCCAGAACAATGGTGGTGATTATGCCGAAAATTAGGTTAGGACTCACTGTTACTAATGCAATAAATTACAACTGATATTCTTGTTTTATTTATGCCTAATCAGTAAGGATCTTGATATTTTGTCATTTTTTTTTCAAATTAGTGTATTTTATTTTTTACTATATGGCGTTATTTTTTATAAAATTCACATTTTCATTTTAGCGCATTTTCTCGCAAATATCTGAAATTATACCTTCATGGTGTTGTTTGAAGATACCTTCCACGTATCAACACGAAAGAAAACTGGCATCTCTGGGTATGACGCCATATTGTCTATCTTACCATAGGGCTGGAACAACGGATATAGCAACAATTTCGCTTATGATACAAGTCCTTTAATTGAATCGGTATTATATAATAATTAAATTCGTTTTGCACACTGAAGAAATACAAAAAGGCCCACATCTGGTAGGCTAGCTGAAATGTTCTCCCGCTGCAGCGAGCCGACATGCACCATGCCTCTGTTCGAATCACACGCTCCCAGCATTCAGCGTTCTTGCCAGAAGCTCCCAGCGGGAGTAAAATAAAAACAAATGAGGAGCGGAAGGCACTACTATTTACAATCTTCAACATTCTCCCCCCCCGTTGGAATGCACAGCATCCAAACTAAATCATGGAAGTTTAATTGATCTTCCCATCTGGAAGAGGCACAATCTTACTTAGAGCCCTGCGGTACACTCCATCCTTGGTACGAACCACGGCTACACGAACTAAATTGTCTTTCCCTGGAAACACTTCTTCTATAATGCCCATTTTCCAGGATAATGGGGGTAGGTTGTCTTCTTTCAGAAGCACAAGTAGTCCTGGTTGCAGGTTGGGCTGCGTGGTTGTCCACTTCTGACGCTGTTGCATACCATGAAGATAATCTCGGGACCAGTTTCTCCAAATCCTTTGTTGAAACTGTTGAACTCGTTGCCACCTGGAAAGTCTATTTTCCTTGAGATCAGTTAAGTCTGGTTGAGGAAAGGAAGTTAGTGGACCACCAATAAGAAAGTGGCCTGGAGTGAGGTAATTAAATTCTTCGTGAGAGTCAGGTAAGGATGTAAGAGGTCGAGAGTTTAAGCAAGCTTCGATTTGGCACAAAAGAGTTGACAGCTCTTCGTATGTCAGTACAGCATTCTTGGCGACTCTGCGAAGATGGTACTTCATAGATTTTATGGCGCTTTCCCAGACACCACCGAATGTTGGGCTACGTGGGGGTGAATTTTTCCACTGAAAGTTTTCTTGTGCTGCATACCTTTGAATGTCTTCACTGAATCCTTGCGATTGAAATAGCAATTGAAGTTTCTGAAGTTCGTTCTTCGCTCCTTGAAATGTTGTGGCATTATCGCTGATAATGGTGGAACACTTGCCTCGCCTTGCTGTAAAGCGTCGCAATGCTGCTATGAAAGCTTCAGAAGTAAGGTCTGTTACTAGTTCAAGATGTATTGCTCTCGTGGCTAGGCACGTAAAAAGAGCTATGTAGCATTTCTTTGTGATTTTACTCCTGATTGACCCTACTTTGATGACGTATGGTCCGGCATAGTCTATGTCCACATGATTAAATGCCTTGCTAGGTGTAACTCTGATGGATGGGAGCTGTCCCATTAGCTGATGTGCTGCGGATGACTTCAAACGATAACAAGTTAAACACTGATGAATGATTTGCTTAATAACTTGTCGTATTCTAGGTATCCAGTACCTTTCTCGAATGGATGAGATTAACAATTGGGGTGCTGCGTGCATCAATCGTTCATGCTCTGATGCAATTAGTAGACGGGCGAAGTGACTTTTTGGATGCAAAATGATTTGATGCTTGCTGCTGAATTCCAAGTTGCTATTTTCTAGCCTACCTCCGACACGAAGAATTCCCTGATTATCCAGAAAGGGGTGTAAGTCTTTAAGGATACTTTTGTTGGATACTTGCCCTTTGGCAGTGAGATCATTTATCTCTCGATGAAAGAACGAAATTTGTGTCATAACGACGCACGTTTGAGTGGCATCTTCAATGTCAATTGAAGTAAGTGGATCGCATTGTTTGTTACTTGCATTTTTACAATTGCGAATGAATCTTTTACAAAGCGCTACAATCCTTAACAATTTGAAAAATGTAGAAAAATCGTTTATTATTGCCTCTGATTGCAGATGAGACACCAGTGTGGTTACAGGAAGCTTTCGTTGTTCAGGAACATGTTTGTTGTTAAGACTTGTGTCAGATGATGATGATGGCCAGCACGTTTCATCTTCTTGCAACCAAGCTGGACCATGAAACCATAGCGAATGATGATGAATATCTTGAGGTTTAACTCCACGGGAGATTAAATCCGCTGGATTATCCTTGGACGAAACATGTCTCCATTGATAAGTTTGAGTAAATTCTTGAATTTGCGCTACTCTGTTGGATACAAAAGGCTTCCATCTGCTTGCTGGCGATCTGAGCCATGCCAGAACTATTTGTGAATCTGTCCACAAATAAACATTGTCAATATTAAGTCTCAAAATTGGGAGAGTCTTGTTGAGTAATTTGGCCAATAAGACTGAAGCGCACAGTTCCAATCTAGGAAGAGTGGTTTTCTTGATCGGGGCGACCCGTGATTTTGAGCACAGTAAGTGAACTTCGGTGTAACCTTCTTCGTTTGCTGAACGAACATACAAGCAACTGCCATAATTTTTCTCCGATGCATCGGAAAAGCCATGGATTTGTATATTCTTGACACAACCAGGTGTTAGGATGAAACGTGGTATTTGCATTTCACTGATGACTGGTAGCTGAGAATGAAGATGAACCCATTCAACTTGCAGGCTTTCTGGAAGTGGATCATCCCAGTTTATGTTGTGAAGCCACAACTGTTGTAAAAAATACTTATACATTACAGTTACTGGTGAAAGTAGTCCAATTGGATCAAATATCTGGGCAATAACACTGGCTACTTGACGTTTGGTTGATTTGTGTGACATCATGTTGACAGACTTGGCTCCAATGTTAATCATGAAAGTGTCTGCCGAGGGATTCCATGAAATTCCTAGAGTCTTAACACCTTCGGTATGAAAATGAATTAGATTTTGAGTCTCTCTCAGTGATTCTGGAATAGCGTTGAGTACTTCAGTGCTGTTGGAGCACCACTTTCGTAAGATGAATCCTCCTCTTTTCAGAAGTTCTGAAAGATCTTGATAAAGTTGTAACGCACCTTGCACGCTACTGCTTCCTCCAACGTAATCATCAACATAGAAATCACTCTGCAACACTTTACATGCGTGTGGGAAGTTAACTGCTTCATCTTCGGCTAACTGCTTCAGACATCTGGTTGCTAAAAAGGCACTTGATGTAAGCCCATACGAGACCGTATTCAATTGAAATACTGTTATGAGTTCCTGAGGAGAGTTTCTCCAAAAAATGCATTGCAGTGGCCTATCATCTGGATGTATGTGTATCATTCTATACATCTTTGTTACATCAGAAACCAATGCCACCTTGTGAGTTCGAAATCTTAGAACAATGGAAAATAAATCCTCCTGTATGGTAGGTCCAGCCATTTGTATGCTATTTATTGATTCACCGCTTGTTGATGGCGAACTCCCATCAAAAACAACACGTATTTTCGTTGTACTGGATTCCTTGAAAACACAATGATGCGGAATGAAAAATTTTGTGCAGTCATTTGTTTGTACATCATTTAAATTCCCTATGGGTTCCATGTGTCCCAACTGGTAATATTCTTGCATAAATTCTGTATAATCAGCCTTTAATTGTGGTTGACGTTGAAGCCTTGTTTCTAATTGGTGAAATCGAGTTAATGCAGAGTGCGAGGAGTCACCTAACACTGAACGATCCTTACATAATGGCAGCCTGACCGTATAACGGCCACTTTCATCTCGTGTCACATTTCGCTGAAAATGTTGCTCGCAAGCAATTTCTTCTGGTGATTGCAGTTTCGTGTGGATCTCCTCTATGATCCAGAACTGTTGGAGCTGCGAGCTGAGAGAATCTTCCTTTCTCGTGAAAAATGACCTAGTAATACTGTTGCTAGAAGATGTTGCTGGAATCTTCCCTGCAATAATCCATCCAAACTCTGTGTCTTGAAGAATGGGGAAATTTCCTGGTTTTGTTCTCTTTTCAGGCTTCATAACGGTAAAGAAAACCTCTGCACCAAGCAGAATCTGTATTTTGCCCGGCGAACAAAAGTTTGGGTCTGCTAAACGAATATCTGTTGGAATGTTCAATTCAGATGCATCAAACCTTTCTGAAGGCATTAGTCCTGTAATGGTTGGCAACACTGAGCACGAAATACTTGTCGTAAAATTGCTATTATTAGATCTCAGACGGATCTCTACTGAATGACTCGATTCAGCTGACGAATTGTTGATTCCCTGAATGGGAACTCGATGCTTTACCTTTCTAAGACGATTACTTTGAACAACGTCTTCAACAATGAAATTATTCTGACTCGCCGCGTCCAAGAGAGCACGACAATTGACCCAATTGCCCGCTATATCTTGTACTTGAACAATTGCCGTAGCAAGTAACACCTGTGAAGTACTTTTCTGCTTAATTGAACAATAAGAAACCTGAGGTGCTTGATCTGAATGCTGCGAAGAATCGCTTGTATTGTTTAACATCGATGTGTTCACGTGACCCCCAGATAACATTTCTCGTTGCCGGTTTACATTGGATGTACCTTCATCTACATGAAGTAAAGTACTATGCTTCTGTTTACATCGCTTGCACACTCCATATTTACACTGTGCCGAAACGTGATTGTTGCTGCTAAGACAGTTAAAGCATACGCGATTCTCACGTAAAAATTTATACTTTTGTGAAATAGAAGCTTTCTTAAAGGCTTCACACGAAAATAAGCGATGTTTGTTTGCTTTACAAAACATGCACAATGAAGAATCTGTTGTAACATATGACTTCGAAGATTGTTGACATTTAGCACTGTACTGTTTGTGCATATTTGTAGATGATTTTGTTGCTATCTTGTTACCTTCACTCGTAACTGGATTAATCTTTTCAAGAGCCTGGCATCTGTGCTCTAGAAAACTAAAGAGCTGATCTAATGTGCTAAATTCAGTATCATTACTTTCTAGTTCAAATGCTCTTCTCGTTGCAGGATCGAGATTTGAAACAAAATGCTGAACTAAAATTATATCAGTTAACGACGTGTCTTCAGCTATCATTTTGAGCGCTGAAATAGAGCTAACTGCAGTGTTTGTAAATGCACGAAGTTCCTGACAATTCTCCTTTACAACTGGATTGATATGTAAAATATCATTTACATGTGACACCGCTATCAACCTTTTATTGTCGTATCGCTCATTGAGTTGCTCCCAAGCAATAGCGTAATTTGCTTCTGTCATTGGCAAATTTTGAATTAGATGTAAGGCCTCGCCTTTCAACGATACGCGCAAATACTGAAACTTCTGAACATTTGAAATATCTACATTGTTGTGTATCAGCGACACGAACGTGTCCTTGAAAGACACCCACTGCGTGTAATTACCGCTAAAATGTGGTAATGCAATTGCCGGAAGTTTCACCTGCGTACTTCCTCGTGATACAGATTGTTTAGTTTCAGGGGAAACTGGCTTTGTGACATGCTTGTCAATCAAAGTTTGCATTCTTGTTTTCAAATCAAAGTACATACATTCAATTTCTTCTCTTGCCGCGTCATGTTCACCTTCGACTGATTGTAGTTCAATGCTGTCTTGAACTTCCTCTATTTTTAGCCAAACCTTGTTTAAATGCTCCAAGCGAGTCTTGATTGTTAGAATGTTGCTTGATGCTTCATCGTAAGTATCAACATACGAAGCTATACGTTTGAGTTTGCGCTTGCATGCATTTCTCTCTTTGATAAGACGCTGAATGTCGGCCATGGTTGCAAGGTAAGGAAAATACAAGGAAGGAAATGTAAAATGAACCAGACTTACTCACCGATTGGCTTCTTTGATGCTCGCGTAGAAAGTCAATCCCTCCTCCCACGACGGTCGTGAAGAAAAAAAGAATGCATCATCCTACGACGAAACAAGAGTTCCTGAAACAGCTGATTCCACCGTACCGTGACGATTAATGCTACTGTAATCGCAACCGAGTTCAAGGTCACTGCAAAATGCGTTCAAACAATGTTCGTTACGAAAGCGCGGAAAACATGTATGCGTGCAAACCAAACTGTTTGTTCTGTAAAACTGTCACAATTAGCACTGTCACAACTGATTATCACTGACCTGCACGAAACAAACTGTCACTATATCCGAAATGCGGAGGACCAAAAATGTTTGAAGATACCTTCCACGTATCAACACGAAAGAAAACTGGCATCTCTGGGTATGACGCCATATTGTCTATCTTACCATAGGGCTGGAACAACGGATATAGCAACAATTTCGCTTATGATACAAGTCCTTTAATTGAATCGGTATTATATAATAATTAAATTCGTTTTGCACACTGAAGAAATACAAAAAGGCCCACATCTGGTAGGCTAGCTGAAATGTTCTCCCGCTGCAGCGAGCCGACATGCACCATGCCTCTGTTCGAATCACACGCTCCCAGCATTCAGCGTTCTTGCCAGAAGCTCCCAGCGGGAGTAAAATAAAAACAAATGAGGAGCGGAAGGCACTACTATTTACAATCTTCAACAGGTGTTTTTAAACTACTGTTTCAAATTATAAGTCACATGGCTTACGCCTCTTTGTGAGAGTTTGATATCTTGCAAGTTATTTTGGGAAAGTTATTTTCCATACCTCTTTTTTAATTTTAAGGTAAGGATTTTAGATAATGGAATTTTCCCCGTATATGCTGAAGGGTGCATAATGACCATAAGTGGCGAGGCACCCAAAAAAACAAAATCAATCAATCTCACGTGACAGATACCGATATATAAATTTAGAAGGGCTGGCAGAGAAAAGTCAATTCTTGAAGAAAGTGATTTGCTTTTATGATCGAGTAAATATGATATTAAAAGATTTACGTATTTATTATTAGTATTTTACTTCATAATATTGGACATTAACCTTACTCAGTGAGAGATTAATGACCATCTCTCACGAGTTTAAACAGACAGGACAGAGAGTGGCGTTAATGTCATTGCAATACTAGTGTTGCAGTAAATTTGACGTTGGGAACATGCACTTGCCAATTTTTATAACATTCACCAATGCAGTTTATGTTTCACTTTTTTGTGATAGTATTCAATTATGTATATTCCGTTTGGTTGGATTCTTCTTGATTTCTAAGAATAGTGCAATGTCATTGTAAACGTATGTTAACTTGTGCGAAACCAGTAATACGTCAGGATGATGAAAGAAAACCTTCGTAAGCACTGCTACATTAAATAAGGTGAAGTGAGCCAGAAGAGTAAAAAATTTCCAGCAGCATATTTGCTTGCAGTCTAAAGCTCTTCTTGTTTATGCATGCGATTTTTGTTGGATGTTGCAGTCCATGCAATTTCTGTCACATGTTGTAGTGAGATACTTTGTCGGGTGGTGATATTCGACAAAAATCGTATGTATCAATGGAGCCTATTTGTTTCCATGTTCCTTCAGTTTGACCAACAAAATGCCTTACGGCACCACCCCCTCTTATCCCCTCCATCTGTTGACAAGTCCCCTTACTACTCCCATAATAATATTCAATAATAATAATAATAATAATTCAATGCATTTTCCACGTAATATTTAGAGGCTTAACCTTTACTCCCCCGATGATACCATATGGTTTCATCAGAGTAAGGTCGTACTGGCCCGATGATACCATATGGTAATGGTATCATGGTGCTGAATACAAAATGAATGTGCTTTTTGGACCTTCATACTCTTATGTTTGGGTGGAAACTCTGACACAGGTCTGGAGCAAGCCTGGGAAAATAATATTGATGACCAACCTGCCCCCCACTCCGCAACATATCCATGGCACATGTTCGAACAGTGTTTCAAATTTTGGCTCATTATTCAACTTGTATGGCACCCAGGAACATGAAACATGTTTCAGTCTCTTTGGAAATGTTCATTCTTGGAAGAGAATACTAAGGTTTGCGCCTTGTCCCAAAAATAGCGGGAGAAGAGGGAGCAAACTCCAGATTTTTATGTTGTTTTTTTATTATTATTGAAATTCGGTGGTTGCGCCCCCAAACCCACCTTCCTTGGTTCGGTGTTCTGAATTGTACACGGTTGCATGCTATGATACTTTAGCTGCAAAACAAAACTTATCTGAAGTAGATCGCTCCCATAGTGCCAGAGTTATAACAATTTTCCTACAAAAATGCAAATTTCCTATTTTTCGTAAAAAAAAAATCACATTTTGGCTTATTATACAACTTGCATGGCACCCAAGAACATGAAACATGTTTCATTCTCTTGAGAAATGTCCATTCTTTGAAAAGAATACTAATGTTCCCGGCTTCTCCCCAAAACAACAGGAGAAGAGGGGGGTAAACTCCAGATTTTTATGTTTTTTCTATTGAAATTCGAGGGTCACGCCCCACCGAAGCCCCCTTCCTCGGTCCGGCATTCTGAATTGTATACGGTTGCATGCGCTTCCTTCCTTCCATCCATCCATCCATCCATCCACTACCGACTGCCCACCTGATTCTACTCTGAGGCAGATCATCCAACCAGTTACAGGGTGATGTTTGTTCAGCAGGAACCCAAACCCCCCCAGTCGTCCTTGAAGGTTTTCATGACCTACTCATTCGTAGCTCCCAATTTAATGATGGTGAGTGTTCACCAGTCTCATACACAGGCCGAAATCTCATGAGACTCAAACCTGCACACGTCTAATAGCCAGAGCACAAAGCATGTGCTGGATGGCATAACAGTTAATATATCTATGATCAGTTCCCAGTGTTGTGCATTTGCAATAGTATACTAATACTTAATAGCTGTGGTGGTTTAGTCAACCTCCATGGCAGAGTGGTTAGCACAGCACACTGCAATGATAGGGGTCCTGGGTTTGAATCCTGGTTCAGATGTGGATGTTTGTCCCAGTGGTAATACAGAGAAAATTGACAAAATAGAGAGAAAAAGGGGGATACTACTGCTTAGGGGTATTAATTGTATTACAAATGTAAAAAAGTAGACAGGCTGGTTGACTGCCACGCAGAAGACCCAAGTTCGAATCTTAGGGTGTGTCATCTAAGGTCAGAATTTTTCTGGTCTTGTCCCTGCAAAAAGCAACTCTGGAACTCACCCAGCCTCAAATCAATGGGTCCTGGGGGTAAAGGCAGCCAGAGTTTGGTTGTGATCACCTCCAAAGTTACTGAGATCAAGAATATGTCAGGACCTACCCCCATATCCTCTGAATGTGCCTTCATGGCACGGTGCTATATGCACGGGAAACTTTACTTTTACCTACTATACAACATACGGTAGCTGCACACACATTTTTAAAATCTGCTTCAATACAGTATGTTCACAGTTTTGTTTTCCCATTATTTTTGTGGATGTTTCAAGTTAAAATCTCTCTTCCATGTATTAACCATGTCAAAATTATAAGCCTGGCATATTTAATTGTCTAAACTGATTTCATCAAATGGAATACCGTATCCATCCTCCAAAACATCTGGTTGTTATCAAACTAACAGTTCCCATGGACAAAACCTTAGTGGACCCCATTTGGATCTCAACATACATATGCACTATATTGTTAAAAAATTATTTGTCACGCCATAGCTTAAGAAATGCTTTAAAATATTTAAGTCTCTTTTCCAAATGTCCAAAAATGTAGTTTACGCACATATTTGAAACTGGCATCAGAATGTAGAGATACCTGAGAATATGAAAAATCAATTTTTCATCCACCATCTTGAAATACTTTCACAGGGTGGCAACAAACAAGCAGAAATGAAATTCCCTGACTTTTCCAGGTTTTCCAGGACAAAATTTACATTTTTCCCTGACAATCACAAACTAAACTAAACCCATGTTTTTGCAATTGGAAATAATGAACTCATGCAGATCCACGTACGGTTTTGTTAAGTACTAATATTATCTTCTATGAAATTGGTTTAATTTCTCCATTCTCTATAATTTGAATTCAAACTGCAAAAGAGTGAATTTGGAAAATTATTACAATTCACAAGCTAAGGATGGGTTACAGAATTTTGTCATACGCAGTTTGTTTAAAATACAATACTTCATTATTTTTATAAAGTTACCACTAAATGAGATAAGAGTGAAGAGTGATTGATTAAGAAATACAATTTGTAATTTGTCAGTCTCCTTATACATTCTCAGTAGTATATGTTGATATTTCCACTGAGGTTTGGAACCCTCTGCTTGCAAGAACCATGAGTGCGGACTCATTTTTCAATGCATAAAGCTACTTCTCTCTTCTCTGTAAATCAAACAACTTAACTCTTGCAAATAAGTGAAACAATTGAACCGAACAAAATAAAGTGTCATATTTCCTTACATTATCAATGGGATTTCTGCTTCAGTACAATATATCCAAGTGAAGTACTGTGAAACTGACAATATGCAGTTATACCATTAATACTGACGAAAAGGGTATGTAGGTACTAAAAATTCAACGCAATGAATTTATAGAATTGCATTGTATAGGTACCTGATTTAGATAACCACACATTAAAACAGGAACACTGTAATAATAAAAGCTTCTGCAAGTACATATACGAGGGGCATCCTGAAAAAAGCTCCTCCAATGGTGCCTATACGCAGCACTAGTGGTCGGAGAGCTACACACACACATGCAGGCAGGAAGAAGTGGCATGTAGCTGTAATCTGGTACAGTTGCAATGCAGCCGTTTTAGGACAGTTCTAGGTTAAGATTGCAGCTCTCATACAGTCTCCCACCGACTGCGATGTAGCCTACATTGCATGCTCAGAATTTGGCACAGAGCCACCAGCAATCGTGTGAGGTGTGCAGACCTGACGTCGTGAGTGATAGTATGGTCAGACGATGGTGCAGACAATTCACGGAAGGCCAATCAAATGTGCACAACCCCATACAGCACAACACAGGCCGTTTGCATCACTTCAGGTGAGAGATCTTGGACCACTCCCTGTATAGCTCTGCCCTTGAATGTACCAACTTTCATCTCCTGGTTTAACTGAAGAGGTTTCTGGCAGGGCAAGGATTTGACAGCTACATTGTGGTAGAGATAGTTCCAGTCTTTGTTTGTCAGACACATATACCATGGCCATGCCTAATCGGAAGGGACCTTAATATTTTGTTATTTTTTTCCTTCAAATTGGTGTATTTTCTCATTTTTTATTTTTTACTATACGGTGTAATTTTTCCCAAAATTCACATTTTCATTTTAGCGCATTTTCTGGCAAATATCTGAAATTATACCTTCATGGTGTTTTTAAACTACTGTTTCAAATTGTAAGTCACATGGCTTACGCCTCTTCGTGAGAGTTTGATATCTTGAGAGTTATTTTCCATAGCTCTTTTTTAATTTTAAGGTAAGGATTTTAGATAATGGAATTTTCCCCGTATATACTGAAGGGTGCATAATGACCATAAGTGGCGACGCACCAAAAAATTAAAATCAATCAATCTCACGTGACAGATACCAATATATTATGGCACCAAAAATTGGCATTTTCTATTTTGACTTGTTAGTGTTACATTTCCAAAATTCGCGTTTTTGTTTTAGAACATTTATCAGCCAAATACAGCAAAACTTAATACTCCATTGTGCTTTTAAACTATTATTTTAAATTGTAGGTCACATGGTCTAGTATATTCGTGACAGTTTGATATGTTGGAACAGATTTCGGAAGGAAGTAAAAGTAAAGTGCTCCCCTGAACTTTTCCATGAAGGTGTGTAGGGGTGTGGAGTAAGGGCCCCAAACTTTCTTGATCATGGCTGAAGGTGGGGGTGATGTGATAAGCATCATGCTCCTGTCTACCTTTATCCCTCAAAGTTTCCTCAGCTTCATATGATGCTGGGTGGGTGCCGGAGCAGTTTGAATAGGTGGAAAAGATCCCGGTTCTCCCCCGCAGGGGATCGACCCCGGGTCTCTCGCATAGTAGTCAGACGCTCTAACAACTGAGCTCCATTATTACTCGCTCGGCAAATCCCGATGGTGCGCACTTAGCTTGGTAATTCAAAACACATCTCGTGTGACAAATATGAAGATGTGGCTCCCGTGTGACGGTAGATATGCACTCGATCTCCTGTTAGAACCCTGCCACTTTGCTCTGTGATGCAAATGCTTTTGACAGAAGTTGAAAAAATGGTGGGAAATACATGATTTAATGTGTTCTATGTTGGATTTTATGGAATTTTTCATTGTTTTAGGACATTTCTTTAAAAAAAATCGTTAAACACGCCAACAATTCGCATTATTTCGATAATTCAAATGTGCGAAAAATGTGTCCAGACATCACTGCACATTCCTAAACATAACTTTGCAGCAATTACCATTTTTCACGGTTTTGGCGTTTGCGAAAAATCAATGTCCCTACTAACTGGAAATTACTTTCTGGCCACCCCTCATATAAATCAGTAGATGGAAAGTGAAAATTTAGCCGGGCTGGCAGAGAAAAGTCAATTCTTGAAAAAAGTGATTTGCTTTTATGATTGCGTATCAATCCCTAAGATTGTATATTTATTTTTATTAAAGTCTCTCTGAACGCTTCACGTTGACCAGGGCATTCACTTGTTTTTCTCAGTTGTCTCAACCTCTGAGGCATGTTTACAATGCATTGTGTTGTGCCATGCAAACCTCCTGAGCATTCAGGAAACAGGTAATATTTCTGGTTATAGAGTCAGCGGTTTGCATGGTAGCAATTAAATAACACGATTCGGCATAGAGGAAGAGCTCGATGGCCTAGTAATATAGAGGTGAGACAAGCTGAGAGGGGACTGACTTTTGGGATTGAGTGGAGAGAGACGAGGTGGTCAGCAAGGCAGTAGGTCAGAAGTGGAACGACGCTTTGGTCGACGAATTGGAGAAGCTTACAGAGGACTTCGCTTATTTGATTCAGCTAAAGATTTCAGATAGACAGGTAATTATCCTAACACCCAACCATGATTCAGGTTCAACGGTTCACAAAGCCCAACGAGTGACCATTGTCTTTTTTTGTAGTTAAGTTCCTTAGTGTGATTTTGTACCTTTCGCATTGCCAAGCGTTAACTCGTCATGCCAATGACGAGTGGTCTCATCAAGAGGATGAATGATGAGTTATTTACATCACCCATTGATTAATTGGTTAACAGTTTAGGTATTCATAAGATGCCACGAACCTTACAGTTCGTTACGATTGAATGAATCGAGTAAATATGATATTAAAATATTTACGTATTTATTATTAGTATTTTGTTTCATAATATTGGACATTAACTTCACTCAGTGAGAGATTTAAGACCATCTCTCACGAGATTAAACAGACAGGACAGAGAGTGGCGTTAACTTCATTGCAATACTAGTGTTGCAGTAAATTTGAGGTTGGGAGCATGCACTTGCCAATTTTTATAATGTTCACCATGGCAGATTTATGTTTCACTTTTTCGTGATAGTATTCAATATATATCCTCCCGTTTGGTTGAATTCTTCTTGATATCTAAGAATAGTTCAATCTCATTGTAAACGTATGTTAACTTGTGCAAAACCAGTAATACGTCAGGATGATGAAAGAAAACCTTCGTAAGCACTGCTACATTAAATAAGGTGAAGTGAGCCAGAAGAGTAATAAAATTCCAGCAGCATATTTGCAGTCTAAAGCTCTTCTTGTTTATGCATTCGATTTTTGTTGGATGTTGCAGTCCGTGCAATTTCTGTCGCATGTTGTAGTGAGATACTTTGTCAGGTGGCGATATTCAACAAAAATTGTATGTATCAATGGAACCTATTTGTTTCCATGTTCCTTCAGTTTGCCCAACAAAATGCCTAACTACGACGTCCGACAACTATCGGACGGCACCACCTGCTCTTATCAGCTCCATTTGTTGACAAGTCCCCTTACTACTCCCATATGGACAACAAAAAATGATAACTTATGCATTTTCCACATAATATTTAGAGGCTTAACCTTTACTCCCCCGATGATACCATATGGTATCATCAGAGGAAGGTCGTACTGGCCTTATGATACCATACGGTATAATGGTGCTGATTATTTATTTATTTATTTACTCAGAGTTTCAGATACAGTCTTATTTGGCCATTTTACACTGAAATGTGCGTTTTGGACGTCCATACTCCTATGTTTTGGTTTGAAACTCTGACACAGGTCTGGAGCAAGCCTAGGTAAATTCATATTGATGACCAACCTTCCCCTTCTCCCCCTCTCCGCAACATATCCATGCCACGTTTCCGAACAGTTTCACATTTTGGCTCATTATTCAATTTGTATGGCACCCAGAAACATGAAACATGTTTCAATCTCTTTGGAAACGTCCATTCTTTGAAGAGAATACTAAGGTTCGCGCCTTATCGCCAAAATATCGGGAGAAGAGGGGGCAAACTTCAGATTTTTATGTTTTTTTCATTGAAATTCGGGGGTTGGGCTCCCCCAAACCCCCTTCCTCGGTCAGGCGTTCTGAATTGTACACGGTTGTATGCTGTGATGTTCTATCTGAAAAACAAAACTTATCTGAAGTAGATTGCTCCCATTGTGCCCGAGTTATAACAATTTTCCTCCAAAAATGCAAGTTACATATTTTTCGTAAAAATAAAAAAACACATTTTGGCTTATTTTTCTACTTGTATGGCACCCAAGAACATGAAACATGTTTCATTCTCTTGAGAAATGTCCATTATTTGAAAAGAATACTGAAGTTTGTGCCTTCTTCCCAAAATAGTGGGAGAAGAGGGGGCGAACTTCAGATTTTTGTTTTTTTATTAAAATTCGGGAGTTGCGCCTCCCAAACCCCCTTCCTCGGTCCGTCGTTCTGAATTGTACACGGTTGCATGGTATGATGTTTTAGCTGCAAAACAAAACTTATCAGAAGTAGATTGCTCCCATAATGCCAGAGTTATAACAATTTTCTGTTCCCGTGCAGAGTTCCATAACGATATCTTTAAATTAAATTTAAAAAAAAAGTCAATGAAGACGAAATTCCCTGACATTTCCCTGACTATTTTTGACACCTCAAATTCCCTGACTTTTCCCGGTTTTCCAGGTCTGTCGGCACCCTGATTATACCTTGTTTCCTGGTCAAACAGACACGGCATAATCTGCCACGAAGTCTGACGAAGAGGACAGTGTATTTCTCGAGAATTGCGCCAAATCTTCTTTTTTGCGATTACAGCACCAGCTATCACAAATCAAAAAAAAAAAAAACAGTTTCAGACAAAACCTACGTATTTTTACTTCCGTGAAATTTAGAAGATTTCACACTTCCGCATTGCACAATTTAATGGTTCAATCCTATTAATTTCGAAGATCCACTGTCTTCATTCACAAAAGGGTACAGCGTTTGAAGCGGAGATGGTACCGCGTCACTGCATTGTTTGTTCCCGGGCGGCGGTAGTTGCTAGTTTTCCCGTTCGGCGGCACTGGCGCGCGCATCTTGGTTTGCGTTGTCTGCTTCCTGTTGTCAGGTGGCGTTGCCTGTTGGGGGTTGGGGGGCTGGGCCGTGCTGCTCGGCAATGTGCCATTCCTGTTCCCCGCGTGGCTGGAGGGGGGTCGAGTATGTGCACTGCATCTTTTCTTTTTCAGGTCGGGATCTTTCTGAGGACAGGGTGCCAAGTTAGGTGTGCCTGTCCATTGTCCAGGTTCAGTGCTGGTTTCTGCTGGATGATGGCATGGATTTCTTTGATGGTGTTTTCTATGACAGAGCCAGTTGGGTGAAGTATGGATATGGAGGAGATGGTGTGGTTAGTGGAGGTGTTGGGAGAGGCCTGATTTTGGTGTGTCATTTTTGGCATCTTTTACATGTTCGTTAATCCGTTCTTGGACGGTGCAGATGGTTCTGCCAATGTAGGTGTTGTGGCATTGGCATGTGGTCTTGTAGACACCGGGGATGCGAGTTTGGGTAGGTAGTATCTCTTGAAGTTGGGTAGTGCCCTTCCGATTTGGGATATGGGCTTGTGTGCTACTCTGATGTTGAAGGGTTTGAGGGCCTTGGCAAATTTGCCAGATGTGGTGGGGTGGTTTGGAAAGGCGATCCATTTGGGTTTAGGATTTTGGGTCAGGTTATCTGTTTCTTGGGTGTCTGAGATGGGCTTCTGTTTTTGCGCACCACATGGATAGTTGGCACTCGGTGTAACCGTTGTTTACGCCTATTTCCATTACGCACGCTATTTTATCATGCAGGTCATCTTCTGTGCAGCTGTGTGTGAAGGCTATTCTGTAAAAGTTCATCCATACTCCAGCTTTCTGTTTTGGTGGGTGGTTGGATTTTGTATGGATGTACTGGGTGGCCAAACCTGGTTTCCTGTATATGGATGTGATGAACTTGACTTGGTGTCGTCGGATGCTAAGGTCGAGAAAATTAAGGTGGGCACTTTGTTCCCTTTCAACGGTGAAGTTTATGTTGGGGTGTATGTTTGAGGGCAGTTAGGAGATGGGTTAGGTACTCTTCCTGTTTGTAAATGACTATGGTGTCATCGGCATATCTTTTGTATCTTATATGAGCAAACTCTGGTTGGGTGAGAATTGACTTCTCGGCCACATGCAGCACAATGTTGGATAGAGGTGCAGAAAGAGGGTTGCCCATCGCTAGGCCTCCTGTCTGGTGGAAGAAACTGTCCTCGAACTGGAAATAGTTGTGGGTGAGGCAGGCTTGCAGAAGGTTGCAGATTTCATCTGTTTCAAATGGGGGCATGCTATTGCTGAGGAGCCATGTTCTGGTGGAGTCAAGTGCAAGGCTGATTGGAATGGAGGAGTACATGTCCAGTACGTCTATGCTGGCTAGTTTGCAGTTGTCGGCTTTGACAAAAGAGGTGACAAATTCTTTTGCTTCAATGCTGTTTTTTTAGGCAGTAGGTGAGTTTGTCATTGTGGGTGGTCAGTTTCTGGAGGAGCCATTTGGTCAGGTGGACACTCGGTTGATTGAAGCCGGTCACTATGATTCTCAATGGGGTTGATGGTTTGTGAGTTTTTGGTATGCCGTATGCACAGGGAAGGCTGGGGTGGGTGTTCCTTAGTTTCTTCTTTTCACTATCTTGAAGGAGGGCACAGTTATCTATGGCTCAGCGGATAGCTGTATTGTATCTGCTTGTGGGGTCACGTTTCAGCTTTCTGTAGCCATCAGTTTAGTTTTGCATGCATTTGGTCACTGTATTGGCCTTTTCCCATTATGACATATTGATTACCCTTGTCCGATTTTATGCACCAACATTTGTTGTCTGGAGAATGCAAATCTGCAATAATTAATGGGATTTGAGATTTTACAGTTGCACCTAGCCCACCCCCAGGAGGTGGGGTGGTGGGTGGAGTTTGGCATCATTGGATGAGCCCCTTCGAGACGAAAAATTTCATTCAGAACTATTTTTGATCAGATGCATACTTTGAGATATTTTGTTGTGTTAAGCTAAAAAAACTCATCCGGTGTATATATATATATATAGACACGCAATGCAATGTTTATGTTACATTACAAAAAAATTGTCGAGCCAAGGATGGGGTGTCCCCGATAAAAAGCTGCAAATTGTGGAGAGGGTGTGGGGGTGAATCTCAGTATGGAAGACATGTTTTGGATCTAAGTTGCGTATCTCCAAAAAATCCTGAGATTCGGATCCTGTGAGAAGTAGATACCCAGAACTGGTTTTCTGGTACCCAGATCCATTATTAAATGGGTCCCCAGTATTTGAAGATAACGATCTGGCCATCCCTAATAGAGACTGCATATTTATTTT
The DNA here is from genome assembly GCF_977018435.1 of Lepisma saccharinum. Taxonomy (NCBI): domain Eukaryota; kingdom Metazoa; phylum Arthropoda; class Insecta; order Zygentoma; family Lepismatidae; genus Lepisma; species Lepisma saccharinum. The sequence goes on along the minus strand of NC_139230.1, from coordinate 63,339,614 downwards.
CATATACTTTATGTCTGCTTATATTAAACATACATTTCCTACTTTCTACCTTTCACCTGTGCTTTCCTACTGGTAAGGTAGTCCTATCTATCTGTAAGTTGGGGCAACATGTACATCATGCTAATCACTCACTTAACACTTAGAGTGCTGACCTCTAAGTCGCTTTCTGTCCCAAGAATGCTGACCATTTTCACTACTTTTTAAAAAATCATATCTCAAAAACTAAAAATGTAAAATATATGTATCATACATACACTGTTGAAAAGTTTGATTTTTCCTCTTTATTTTGATATATGATATGTTACATTATAACCACATGGCTACCTTGGACGTCTCATCATAAATGATATGAAATGTACTAAAAATAAAAAGTTGACAAGATATATGACATGCAGTAGTGGCGATTGGGTCCCAAAACTAGAGGGGCAAAGACAGTATATTTCCCTTTGTAGATAAGATTTAGCATAGTGCGGGGGCAGAAGTGGCAAAAATTGGGGGGCAACTGCCCCCTCGACCCCATAATTGCTGGCATTGTAGAAAAGGGAAGCAAGCATATCGCTATCAGACAACGATGTGAGCAGAACCGTTATGAGCACTTGCCCACCATCTAGTGGCAGTATGAGGAAGTACGATGTCCAAACATTACTCAGGATTGCTAACTCAGTAAATGTACGGCAAACGACCGTTGAAATAAATTTTGAAATCAACTCCGTATATATATGTGAACTGCACACTAGAGAAGTTCGGGAACTCCATATATATATATATACGTGATTAGCACTACACATTTTCTGAAGTTAGAATGTTCACATTCGAGGTGATATGTACATGTGTCTTACCTCTTTTTCCATCCAACATAATGCACCAAATATTGGATCTCGTCACCCTCCACACTGGTTTTCAAACACTTTGCATCATAGATCAGTCCTTGGGAGAAGGACAGGAGCTTCTCACCTGAAATAGTAGTAATGAATTAGATTAATACTTGCATAGTAGAAAGTAACTTTTTTTTAAAATGTTTAAACCTTAATTATAGGCTACAAAGATAAAAACTTTGCAAGCCGAAAAAAAAGTTATGGTAGTAAAATGTCTAATGAAGGCAATGTATACTAAATAACTTACTTATAGTTGCAATGCCATGTAGTCCTTAATTATATGATGCAAGTCAATAAGCTAGATAATTATAATAGCATGCAATTCATGGAGCATACATTTATTAGTTAATGTACTCTTGCAATTTGAAAATTATGCAGCAAATGTATCAACAATTATTCTGCATTTCTATGACATTGTAGAGCACAGCAATTTTGTTTAATGATTTACGTATGTTTTACATGTGTATTATGAAGTCTTTGAAGCTTGGAGAAATTATGATTTGAAAAGTAGCTTCTGTGAGCATCCACACTTTGCAGAGAGCAGCTGCTCCTGGTTTGCAATTGCTCAGACAAACAATTCTGGTAGATTTTCATGCAAGACTTGATGGAGGTTTCCTGCTTGTGACCAAATATTACATGATTTGGTGCTGGACGCATTCATGGGTGTCATTTTAATGTTAAGAGCCAATCTGACCTAACAACGAAAGCAATTATGGATATCTTATTAATGTTAAGGGCTCTAAACCAGACCTGCCTAACCTAATAATGAAAGCATTTACGGAAATAATACACCTTCGCACCACACATGTCACGTAGATGGCAGAAGCAGCCTGTATCCATAAAGATGGTGCTCCCCTTGGGGCATGGTAGTAATCAAGGGATCCAAAGTTAGATACCCAGTGGAGGCACATTGCACAGTGGTTTGGATCACACTTCCAACTATAGGTCCTATTCCAATTAGCTGCATAAAGTGAACAAAATTTCATACACTCTCTGTTCCTTCTGATCCGCCATAGCAAAATTCGCAGCAAACGTTTGTCAATACAAATAACGTGGGACACAACACGGCTCCACAAGTGCACACTGGGGCATCATAGTATCTGCTCACTACATCTTGCGGCGGAAGTCTGAATACATATGGCTTTCCTGCCAGATATGCTTTCCAGATTCTTTTGAGTACCCCCCCCCCCCCCCCGTAAACATATTCACATAACTAGAGTAGTTTTGTATCTGTTTTTAATAAAACCTAATAATACGATTAGTATGATACAATTTTTGATGTTTGAATTTGTTATACGAACACATACATGAAGCAAAAAATAAAATATTGCTCTACCTTTTGAAAATATAGTATCAAATTTCTTTACAATAAATTTTGTGTTCAGTAAAATATGTATATTTGTATTCTGGCTTTCCAGTAAATCATGAATAATTTGGTTAAATGGCTGCTAAACCTGGTGACAGAACAACTAGTGATGTATTTTGGCTACATGTTGCAAAATACCGAGGGGTCCAAAAAAATGTACTCACTGTTTGTAATGCAATAATTTCGAAACAAACAGACTTACACGTACTAATCTCATGTGGACATGTAGTGTAGCTGTTTAATTTGTCGCGGGTAGGTGGCACTGGCAATTTGCACCGAGCATGTGCGAGTGTTGGAGCGATCACGCCAGTACAGCGGAAGACAGTCGAGTAGCAACAATGGCTGCGGTATGGTTATAATTTGTGGAACGCAAGACTGTATTGAAATGGTTCTGGAAGTACGAGAACATTCAAGAGGGTCAACAGCAGTGGCAGAATGAGTTTGGAACATGGCCTCCAACACGACGAACAATAGCCCTTATTCGTGATAAGTTCGAATCCGACGGAACTGTTCATGATGTGCACAAGGCAAGATCCGGTCGACCACAAACAGCTACAAGTCCAGAGTCCAGTGCTGCTGTGTTGCAACATTTCACCCGATCACCGCAAAAATCAGTGAACCAGGGAGCACGCGAAAGTGGGGTGAGCCGGTCTAGCGTAAGACGCATTCTGAAGGGTGCACAGTGGAAAGTGTACATTCCAAGACTGCTACACTCGATCAACTAGGACGATCCGGATCGTAGGGTCAAATACTGCGAATGGTTTGAGCACATGGTTCGCGAGGATGGGGAATTTGCAGGGACAGTTGTGTGGTCTGACGAGGCGCAATTCAAACTTAACGGTACTGTGAACCGCCACAATTGTGTCCACTGGTAGCCCGTCAATCCTCACATTTATGTGGAGAAGGTGGTGAATCTACCGGGGCTTAACGTGTGGTGTGGTCTGTCATCGCGTGGTTTGATTGGTCCCTTCTTCTTCGAGGGTACCGTAACCGGTGAGGTGTATCTCGAAATGCTTCAGTCAAGGATTTTGCCTGCCATCCGAACCCTATTTGGCGATGAAATGTTTTACCTGCAGCAAGATGGTGCCCCGCCTCACTACCATCGTGATGTCAGGTCGTACCTGGATGACTCTCCCCGGATGGTGGATAGGTCGACGCGGTGCTTTTTAGTACCCTCGGTCCTCTGATTTAACACCACTGGACTTCTACCTGTGGGGGACCATCAAGGATGATGTGTATCGACAAAAACCAACTACACTCAACGAGCTACGTGAAAAAATAATAGCATCATGTGCTGCCATTATGCCACATACACTGACGGCCGTAGTACGGTCTGCAGTTCGGCACCATCGGAGTTGTTTACAAGTTGCTGGTGGTCATTTTGAACATCTAAAACAACTCTCTCTCAGTGCCAAAAATTGTACCCACAAGTCAATTTTGTCAGAAGATATGGACTATCAAACAGTGAGTAGATTTTTTTGGACCCCCCTGTACTCAATCTTTATGAGAACACAGCCCAGTAAATTTATTTCTTACAAGTTGATGCCCTTCGATGCCCTGATCGCAACAATTTGACTCAAATAGCTACATTTCTAATCTTTAAAGTTCATATGGAAATTAATATGCACTCTTAATTAATATTAATATATCATTGTTCAATTCTATGCTGCCAGGGATCCTGGGTTCGAATCCCAGCCTGGGCATTGATGGTTGTGAGTGTCTATTCATCAATTTCATCACTCATCCCCATCTTCACAAATTAGCCAAAAGTGGCACAAAAAGCAAAGTAAAATAAAGCAAATCAATTATGTTCAATTATGTATAGACTTGTTGTCAAATATAAAATTGATTTAAATTAGTCATCAACCACTGGGTGTCTGGAGCACTGACCACTGAGGATTGAACCTCAGACCCCTTCTTATTACAAGGCAACAGCATTACTTTATTCCACTCCAGAGGCTCATTCATGATTATAAATTGAACCTTCCATCAAAAAGTCAGCCTTTTTCCAACAACAGTACTTGCAATTTGTTCTCTGTGATTTACAGGCTAAATTAAATTTTAATGTCTGATGAAGTAGGTAAGAATCGTGTTAAGTATAGAGAACATTCAGACTATAGCAACACATGACAGTAGAGAGTGTGACACTGAAGTGACAAATGACATGAGCCCCTTCAGTCTGCAGGCAAGCATCCAATATGCATGCACAAACAAGACAGAGGCGACATGATGCACACCATTGAAGGAGCTTTCAGACTGAAGTCAGATGACAAGTGACATAGTCTCTCTCATTATAAAGCAAAAAAATTCACCGTTCACGCAAGAATGGACCAAAGTGCCATAATGCACGCCATTGAGAAAACCATATAGTCTGAGCAACAGGCAAGTGACCTGTTAAGCTCAGTGTCCCACTTCGGTTCAAAATGTTGAATAGCTTACTGACGGTCTGCTTCCAAGTGACAAGCGACACTTGCAGCTTATGTTGCTTCGGTTCAAAATGTTGCATTTAATTATAAAGGTTGGTTTCCAGGAGCTACATGTCATTTCAGTCTTAAAGCTCTGTTAAACAGGATATATACACACATTCACATAATATGTATACTTCTGCATATGTGTTGTGAACAGTAAAGATTTTTAATTGATAAAAAACATAAAATATTTTAATATTAATATTTGTTTCATATTTTATGACAAACATTTAAATTGAGACACAAACATGTAAAAAGGTGATTTATGTCTATTTCATGGTCAGATGTGCTCATCAGTACTCAGGGTGGCTACTCAGGGACCATGATAAAATTCAAGTATAATTCCCAGTTTTCAAGGTGAACTTTCCAAAAATTCAAGCAGATGTATTTTCTATTTCAACCTTACGTATTACCGCCTCTCAACATCCACACACAAATATCTTCATAATATAAAAGGACTATGTGATTCCAACATCCAAAAAATTATAATTCAATTAAACGGTATACGTAATATATTTAAAATATTTAATTTAAGGTGCTGTTTCTCTTTACAATCAAGAGGTGCAACCACAAATTTTTGTCTGAGCGGGCAGGGAGAAAGTGCAAGGATAAATGTAGTAATACTAATAATAATAGTGTTAATAATAACATTAACATTATTATTGACTTGTTTTATTTTACTTCGCTTCTTGTGCCACGTTTGGCTAATTTGCGAAGATGGGGATGAGTGATAAAATGAAATTGATGAATGGACAGTTACAAACATCCATGCCCAAGCCAGGATTCGAACCCGCCGGGACCAACATTGTTATTATTATTATTAGTAGTAGTAGTAGTAGTATCTGACACGTTATTATTGTATTCAGATCCCACTTCAAACTGTAGATCCAGTCCCGATTAGTCTTTCTGTGCATAAAGTGGACTTAAAACCTCAATCAATTTTACAACATTTTTCATTTAGATAGTTCGGTGCCCAGGGCCGACTCCTGCCGCCTCCTAGCTATGGTTATAAACTTGCTAAGACTAAGAAAAGTAGGAATTGCGAGCAAAGTGAGCAAGAAAATTTTACGAAAACTTTTATTTGCATAAAATGTGAATAGGATTTGGATTAGAAAAGTTGTAATTTTTCATGTCTACAGAGAAAAATTCAAATAGAATTCACGCATAATTCCCGGAGCCAATACTCGCACTAATTCCCAGAATTCAAGGAATTCACGGTGAGTAGCCACCCTGGTACTACACCGTTAACTTTAACCCTAGCTTACCCATGCTGTTCAAGAAGCTTACAGTCACAAGACAAAACAATCTGGAATCCGGAAAATTTGAAATCCGGATGCAGAAAATATACTATCTAGATATCAGAGGGAATCCTGATTTCGGAGTGAGAAGAATTACGGAGGCAAGACAGGTTCTGGAAGGATCACGGATTACAGAGGGAATGATAATTTTGGAGGGAAAACTGATTTTGATTCATATTTTCAATAATTGTCTCACGAATTTAACAACATACTCTAATCTACAAACCCAATGTCAGACTGTCTTCCATGTAGTACACCCTGGACTGCATTTAGCAGACTAATGAGATTATGGCATCTGGACTCGCAGCCAGTGCAATCCTACATGGAGCTTTTGGTGGTTTTGTGATCTGCCCATGTGTGTTTGTGATTGTCCCTTCGTCTGCTTCATCTTATCACAATTCATCCTCATCTTTGTGATTAGCCAAAAGTGGAAGAAATGTGAAGTTAAATACATCAAATAAATCAAATCATTGAATGTAATATGTTGTTCAACTAATAAAGTACGGGCCATGATCAATTTCTTCTTAATTTAAAGGGATAAGATAAAATATCCCATGCTATTCGAACGATGGTCTGACCTACGACTGCAACTTACAGCCGTGATACCGAAGATGGCCAACTCGCATCTGTGTTAGCGGTTGCCTTGGCGAAAGCTGCGGTTCGGTTCCCTGAGGCAAGCTTGAGATCTGATAGAGTGACTAGGTCTATGGCTGGTAGCTGGTATTCTCTTGGAGCTTTTACTGAATTCTGAGGTGGGACTAACTGAATGACTCCCCAATCCTAGTGCTTAGCTCTTTTAAGCTGCTGGCAAATACTTCCTAGCTGCTTGGACAGAACTTCCATATTTGCCAGCCATTGACGGGCTTGAACCCGGTAGTATCAAAGAATGCCATGTTTCCTGACGAAGCCTGTCAGTGAGATTGTATGGCGACCATAAAACGTAACCTAGCTCTACCATCTAACCCCTAAAGCGTTCACCATCACAATCCTCCTAGTTTAAGTGATTGAAACCAGTGAACGAATCAACATATACAGTATGCGCCAAAATATACAGTACTGAAATAAAAATATGAACATAACCTTGTTGTCATCTGTGAGACGATTTGCTCACGTAACGCAGGCACAGTTCTTGGTGGATCTTCACTGTTGAACACACTCGTTTAACATTCTCCACAGGTAGGCATCACGTGGTGTAAGATGGGAAGTCAGTACTACGTGAAATGATGCGCGAGTTTCAGTACTGTATATTTTGGCGCATACTACATTTAAAAACCCACTGAAATTTGAAGATAACATTTGGGAAAAACTATCCATTCAAACAAGCAGTCATTTTTGCAAACTGCTTTGTCTAGCTATGAATTCCATATTGAAAGTTGTACTTTAAATTTAGATATGGGCATCTTTTACAGTAGAGAGATAAATGAAAGCTGTGAAACAAGATAAATTCAGCCAAGTAATGTATTTCAATTGATTTGAAACACTTTGGAGAAAAAGGCCCAGCCAAAAAAGCCATGAAAAAAAACTCCTGTTTTTTTCCGACCACTTCCAACTCTATATTCAACACAACTTAGCATTGTTCATTGATTTGTTTCATTTTACAAGTAATTAGACACTTTTGGCTAATTTGAGAAGATGGGGATGAGTGATGATATGATGAATGGACATGTATAAACATCCTTGCCCAGGATGGAATTCGAACCCGGGACCCCTGGTATCATATAGCGATGTGTTAACCACTCTGCCACAGGGGCAGGCAACTTAGCATTGTTGGCTATGTCCCTGCAGTATGTTCATTTCTGCCAGAAGGACATTCCTTCCATTGGAAGCAATGCGGAGACTTTCTACAAACAAACAGCTGTCTGCGCCTGCACTTTCGTCTCGAGCGTCCCATAAGTATGTAAAATAACTGGTTTCACCAGGTTCACGAACCAAATTACTTTTGTTAGATTCGTTATGACTTTCGGCACGCACTGTATGGTTAGTGAGAAAACTATGGCCGTGACCACTTTTACCAGGTGGTGAAAATATCAGAGTTCTGAAGACCATAAGCACACGATCATGCATTGGAAGTATTAACAGAAGTAATTTTAATGCTGGCAGCCCTGAACCTGATATGCCTTACCTAACAACAAAAGGTATGACTTAAGATGACCAGACCCCTATCTGATTTTCTTCATATTTGACATACTTACTAATTGAGGCCTGCTAATGACGAATCTGAAGTTAAAATTTCTTGGAAACGTCTAGAAATTTCATAATAATTGTGAACCATTGACACTAACGCCACGAACCATTGACGTGTGGTTAGGTTAGGCAAACATGGTTAAAATTTGGTGTCATGGTAGTATCAGGATCTAGAAATAGAAAAATAATTGTGAACCATTCATGCTTGCCCCACGAACCATTGACATGTGGTTAGGTTAGTTTAGGTTAGGCAAACAGTTAAAATTTGGTGTCGTGGTAGTATCAGAAACATATATGTATTGGCTAGAATTTACAATACCGGACCCTTCTGTAATTTCCATAATACTAATTATACTCACGAAATACTTAGTCGCGGTGGTTCTTCTAAGGTTAAGATGTTGCGGTCAAGTGCAGAAATTGATCATTAACATGTAGAAGTTGTAAAAGAAGTTCTTCAATTCTCGCAATCATGTCAATGTACAAGTATGAAAACCGTATTTGTTGATATAAACAACTGATGTTCGCTATGACTTACTGTGTCTACAGCAGGGCATGAAATTTCAAGTTTGAGTCAGTCGCCAGACTAAAATCTTTGGTCGCCACTATTTTATATTGATAAATAATAAAAAATATAAGCAATTATTAAAAAGAACATACCTTAGGAATTAATGTTTGTGTAGCGCTGTCGTTCTGCACTGAAGTACCACTTATCAATCGCAGCTGCTGGGTCAAACTCTTCAACAAGGGGGACAAGGGTCCATTTATGGAAACTATGAGCAAATCATCCAGTGTCTCAGTCTTCAGAGAGTTCCTGTAAGTAGTCTTGAGTCTGTTGTGACAGCTGAAACCTCTCTCACATGAAGCTGTGCTCACTGGTAGAACAGCACAAAGTGTCAAAATCTGGAGCAAATTGGGGAATCTTGTTGAACGCTCCTCACTGTGAATCTTCTCCAGCATCTGATCCAAAGTCAGAGAAGGAAACAAAAGTTTGTATTCTGTCCACTCTGCTAACAGAACATCCATTTTCTCATTATAAAGGCTCGGCTTCAAGTACATGTAGAGCTTCTTTATTTCCTTTATCCCAAACTGAAGAATATTTTCTTTGGGAGGCCAACTCAAGGTGTCGAAAACATGCAGAGATGCAATCACATCTGTTGATATAAATAGATTGCAATCTTTCTGTGATGTACACCTTCGCATTGTTAATTAAGTTTCCTCTAACAGTCTGAAACTCTTGCTCTCCATTTTGAATGTTTGTGAGCTGCACATCCCTGATCTTCCCTGAAATGGATACATGGTCCAAGAAATCTTGTTTGCTTGGTCCAACATTAGATTCTAGGTCATCCAGTGTTCAATTCTTATTTTCAGAGCTGCAATCAAAAGATTCTTATTTTGTAGTGCCATGCTTAAAGGGTTCAGTAGAAATCCAAAAGGAAGTACAGAAGCTTAACAAATTTAAATTGCTTCAAACTTTTCAGCAAACCCTTAGCTTTAGCGCCATTATTGTCTTTTCCATGGGCCACCTGTTCAAGATGGGTCACAACAGCTTTCCATGATTCCAAGAGAGCTCTTACAGCACTTTTTGCTGGCTAACCACCTAATAGTGTGGATATCACTCAGTTTTAGAATTTCTTCTCCTATAACCTCTGCAGTTTCTCTCAAGAGGTGAAGTCTTTTAGCAGAGCCATGATAACTGAAAAATATTCCTAATCACGGAATCAAATGCTCTAAGATATTCAACTTCACCACACGCACAGCTAACTGCAAATGGTGTGCAAGGCAGTGAATGTTTATCAAATCGCATTCTCTTGTCAACAAAGACTGGACACTGGCGAGCGCGAGAGTAGTTCACAACTGTGAAAACAGGGGTTTTCCGTGAACAAGCAAGGAGCCTCGGTTGGTCCACGGTCTGCTCCACCTCAAGTCCGCGTGGTGCACAATGCACACATACTTTCTGCAGTGTCGTCATTTGGAAACAACAGAGTAGAGGAAAAGCAAAGCAGGGAAAATGGGTTGGGTTGCATGTGCATCCAAAGTGGTAGCATCCCAACAGTTGCAGAACTGTTGTGCCGATTAGATGGTGTTGGCGTTGAGTGGACACGAGGTTTTCAATCGGCTCGCTTTCCAAAACCATGTATGAACGTTGGATTGAGATGTTCGGGCGTGTTTGACACACATTTGAAACAACAAAATTTTAGTCGCCAGCCCCAAACTTTTGGTCGCCAATGGCGACCTGGCGACCGGAAATTTCGCGCCCTGGTCTACAGCATTGGCACAGTGTTGATTTGATACTTAGAGAACATGGATCATGTTAGAATGATGGAAGAGAGCAGTAAAAAGTTGTGAATATTGCACAGATCGTTAGATGGAGTGTGGGGGATGATGGATCGAGGACGAAGGACTAAAGTGAAAGTGACAATCACGATGTAGAAGAGGATGAGGAATGTGAACTGATTTGATTACAGGTAAGTTTGGCAACAGTGCATGGATCGTAAAATTGCAGGATACGAAAATGGTATCTTCTGTGAGTAACGTTTGTGGTTAAAGTGCTACGAAAATAATTTTTTTTATAGGTTTGTTGCTGCAATTACCGGAAAACCATAGACGGATAGCCGCACTGAACATTCTCGGTAAGGTTAGGTTAGGTTAGAAAAGTGTGAAGAAAGAAATTCTAGAGTGCAGAAAGTAATTTTTGAAGTTCTACGTGCAACGGAATTTACATTTTTTAAAATATTTAAAATCCTTACCAATGTATCTATGGTGGACCCGGTGGCTCAGTCGGTACCGTGTCTGACTACCATGCTAAAGGTCCCGGGTTCGATCCCTGGCCGGTTCAAATCCGGGAATTTTTGTAACGTTGGAAGCGACCCCGGTGCCAACCCTGCGTCGAATGGGTACCTGGGGGAAACCCTGGGGGGTAAAGGCCGTCACATCACCCCCACTCACGACCGGATCAAGAAAGTGTGGGGCATTACCCCCACACCCCCTATACGCCTTCATGGTGTGGTGCTAAGCACTGAAGAAAACTTTACCTTTTTACCAACGTATCTATAAAGACAGTCGGATAGCTGGAGCAGAGCGAAACGGAGGCTTGGGCGGAATAGTGGTTCCAGGTGGCAGGTTATTACCCCAGGGGCGGCGGGAAATTTTGACAGCAATTTCCATGACATTTCTTGGGGTACAGCCATGAAAAGCCAACTTTGACATACATCGATTAGTACGGGTGCTTCGAAGTTCGCATACTCACTAATTGAGGCCTCCCAATCACGAATCTGAAGTTAAAATTTGGTGGTCAGGTGTAGAAATTGCAAAATAAGCTAAATTGAATGGTGTGTGATCGGCACGATTGCTCATTATTTACAAAATATTCCGGTAAATATTGAGCAATCATGCCGATTGCAGATCCCTCATCTTACGAGGGTGAATAAAATATGAACCAGCCTTGATTGGCTAAGCGTCAGAATGGGTAGCAGGGTGTGATTGGGCATGTGCGGCCGGTAGGTGAGTCAGGAACCAGAACGGCCGGCGTGTCGCATGCTTCGTTTAGTAGCTCTCGCGGTGAGTGAGCAGAGTGTGCCAGTGTCTGTTGCACAACGCATAATCGAGTTCCTCACCCAGGAAAATGTCAAACCGGCCGAAATTTACCGGAGACTGCAGGCATGGTATCCTCTCATGGGCAAGAGTGAAGGTGTGGTGTAAGGAATTCCAGCAAAGCCGTGAACGTGTTGCAAATGAAGTGCACCCCCGTCGGCCTCGCACCAGTGTGACGAATGATAACATGGCTCGTGTTCGTGAGCTTGTCGAACAGGATTGCCAAATCACTGTGAAGCAAATTGCGGCAGAACTTGGTGTGAGCTATGGAAGTGTCCAATCAATCATCACAAAGCACTTGGGCTTCCGCAAAATCACAGCTCTGTGGGTTCCCAAGCTGCTGAATGTTGCTCAAAAAGATGACAAGAGTTCGCATTGCTCGCCAGCTTCACACTCGTGTTGACATGGAAGGGGAAGTGTTTTTGCATCGCATCGTTACCTGTGACGAGACATGGGTGCATCATTACACCCCAGCATCCAAGCATGCCAGCATGGAGTGGAGGAGGAAAGGCGAAGGAAACCCCGTGAAGGCCAAGTTCGGTTGTCTGCGGGGAAGGTGTTGGCCATATTGTTTTGGGACTGGAGGGGGATCCTACTGGTGGATTTCTTACAGGAACATTGGACCATCAACTCACCCTACTACTGCGGCCTCCTGGATCAAGTTATGGTGCAGTATGGACGCAAACGACGAGGCTGTCCCATCTGCCAGGTCTTGATCCTTCACCACAAAGCCAGGCTCCATACAGAAGGTGTTACGTGGCAGAAACTGGTAGAAATGCACTGGGAACCACTTCCGCATCCACCGTACATCCCAGACCTTTCACCATGTGATTTTCACCTGTTCAGACCCCTCAAAGAAGCACTTGGGGGCAAGCGATTTGCGACCAACGATCAGGTGGAAACCTTTGTGTGCAACTGGTTGGCTACCCGCCCAGCTTCATTCTACGAGAACGGCATCAAGAACCTACCACAACGTTGGGAAAAATGTATCACTAAGGGCGGAGACTATGTAGAAAAATAGGATGTGACAATATCTTATGTTTCCTTCAATAAATTTTGTTTTTCCGCACAAGGCTCGTTTATATTTGATTCACCCTCGTAGCTTATTTTGAAATTTTTAGACGTAACTCCCAAATTTTAACTTCGAATTCATGATTAGGGGACCTCAATTAGTGAGTATGCAAAATATTATGAAAATCGGGGAGGGGTCCGGTATTGTAAATTCGCTCCTATATATTTCCTTGTGAAACAAAAATTTGTGAAAATAGACGATTTCCATTCCGAAAACGGTAAAACCATCAAAGCTGGGAATTGTCTATAACTTGTTTATTCTGTAATTGTTGTCATTCGTACTTAACTATTCTGCATTGCAAAAGATTGTTTAACAAGGGATTTCACTTTTTTAAATTAAATTAGTATATTTTGTCGACATATCAAGTAATTATTGTTAGTTCTTTTCTCGCTTCCTGAACACACAAGATGGCAGGCAAATCTTGACTAGCATTGTTTCATATGGCAAAGCAGTGTTTCAACCTTCTTAACAGAAAAATTCCCACATAGCCCAGAAAACCATTCTCGCTTAGCTGCAAAAAACATTCACACATTGCCCCAAAAACCATTAAGAATGGTATGACCATTTGCGAATAGCTCCAAAAACCATTCTGGACCATATAACCACCCACGAATAGCCCCAAAAACCATTCACGATAGCCCCACGCACCATCACGGTAAGTTTAAGTTAGGTTGGGCAATAGAGTGAAAAAACTGTGTGTTTGGAAACACTTACCGGGGATTACGTCATCTGGTTCAAGTACATGGATGGAAATGTAAGTAACAGCTTTCGTGCATCCAACGGACATTATTATAGAAAAATTCATTGAAAAATGCAAGAAAACACTTCCACAACCTTCCGAAATTACACAGAAACTTAATTCCGTAAGAACCTTCTCCTGTAAATTTGAAGATATCCATTTCCCGGCTTACCCCAAAAACTAACACCTTATTTTCCATTATTTTGCAATTTCTAGATGTTTCCGACAACTTTTAACTTCAGATTCGTGATTAGGAGGCCTCAATTAGTGAGTATGCCAAATATGAAGAAAATCAGAGATGGGTCCGGTCATCTTAAGTTGTCCCAACGAAAGCAATTAGGAATGCAATACTCCGTCATATCTATGTCACATAACATATTAACAGTACACTAATGAACCATCTGAACACTTTACGGTATTTCTCAACTCTATGGTGCAGAAATAAAAACCTGTCACCCGCATGAAAACAAATGCACACCGATGTAAGCTTGATACATGGCAACTAAAGAATGCATACATCCATGTAACAGGCCAGGATGTGGATCATGCACATTTACATTTTAAATCCTTGTGAAAATAGCTCAAAAGCTTCATCAGTCAATAAAACAATTACACACAAGAAAATGAATTTGGATTAATAAAAATATGGTACCAGTTTCATAGATCGGAGACACATTAAAATCGCATATTTTGTGTTTTGCATGTTCGTACTTACAAATTGTGTATTGCAGAACATAGTTCAAGGTGCCATTATGCTTTTTACATGAAAACAAACTCAATTTTTCAGATTCTGAGTGAGTTTTTTATTCCTTTCTTCGCTTCCGGAACACACAATATGGCGAGCACATCTTGACTCACGTTGTGGGTATGCAGTGTTTCAACTTTCTTCACAAAAAAATACCTACTATCGTGTTCGTCACCAGTGGAAATTATACATTATGCATGGGTAGCTGACAGATAGCCCCACAAACCATCAGATAACGTTAGGTTAGGTTACATTAGTCAAGCATACTAAAAAAAAGGGGGGTTGAAACACTGACAGGGGCTTACGTCATCAAACGTATGCAGCATCCGGTTGTCATAGGGAAAGAGTTACTAATCTGCTATTCCCTGGACAGATTTCTTCATTTTTACAGAAGAAACTACTTACGGTAATAAGTTCCTGTAGCATTGTCTAACATCTGGAAGGTGTTTTGTGTGATGTGGGAACTTATTACGGTAAGTAGTTTCCTCTGTAGAAATGAAGAAATCTGTCCGACGGATAGTAAACAAGTATCGAAAGAAGTACTCGTAATGTGAAAAATTGCAATTACTTTGATAAAAAAAACGTGAATACACCTTAAGGAATGTTCCGCGAAGCAGATAGGAGCATGAGTTTACAATACCGGACCACTCTCCAATTTCTATGAAATTTCGCATACTCACTAATTGAGACTTCCTAATCACGAATCTGCATCTAATAATTGGCGGTCAAGCACGGAAATTGTAAATTAACGTGTAGAAGTTGTACAATAACCTTGTTAAATACCACGATGATCCTCCATGCAAAGCAATTGGGAACCATGTTTCTTTCGCATTTCGTTACGATCTTGCACAACAGTTTTCCTCTCTTGTGTTCTGACTTCAGACAAGGAATCCCTACAATGATAAAATATTATTTACGCTACGAGAACTAAACACACTAAGATTGAAAAGCTTTCTACATGTTGGGAAAATCGCATCTCCCGTGGAGCTACTGTTCTTACGGTAGGGGTACGTTACGTTAGGAAAACAGTTTATTTCGTGTTTTCTCTCAATTTCCATACTTGACCGCCAATTATTACATGCAGATTCGTTATTATGTCTCAATTAGTGAGTAGGCGTAATTTCATAGAAATTGGAGTGGTCCGGTATTGTAAACTCGTTCCCAGACAGGCAAGTACAAATGCCAAAAATTGGCAAAACGAAGAAGTTATAGGTGTCCGGGGAATATCATTTTTACCCAAATATATTCCGCGATGAAAGAAAAAACCTTGACGAAAGTTGTAAACCTTGGAGAAACTCATTTCCGTAAGTAGTTTCTTGTGTAAAATTGAAGACATGTGTCTCCGATGTATGAAACTGTTACCAAAAATATTTAACTACTAGACCCAAAGATGATAACGGTAATGGTAGTAAACATGGCGGAAATGGAATCGTGACGGCACTTTATTTGTACAAACACCACGCTCAAGGTACAGTATACTTTACAAAGTTAAAGTTAAACGTTTTGCAAGTATTCCTAAACCAAAAAAAGCAAGTGGCAATAAATTGTCCGCAGTTTTTACTATTATATGCAATACATAAATGGATGGATGATCGTAAGCACATGTTTTATGAACTGACAATTTCTTTAGTACGACAGTCGATGAAAGCACATTTATCATGGTATTTCGAGCTCTTCAACTATTGTCACCTTATTTAATATATCTACATGACTATCTTAATGTAATTCCAAACCTTACCTTCTGCAAATTTGAGCTTTGGTGGCATTTCTAATTGTAGTTAACCACAAAGGTTTTATGCCGCTAACAAAATTGCCTGCCTAATGCCTACACAGTTACACAAAAATCAAACAAGTCAAAACGTGATCCTCGAAACAAAGCATTGACAAATGTAAGATGGATACTGCAAATTGTCCCTCTCATTTCTTTTTGCCATATTTCCCTTTAAAAACATAAATAAGAGGATACATATTGAAATTAAACTAGAAAGTCTAAAAATTACGTATTGTTACATAAATTAAAAGAGGCATAACAAAAAGACAAATATGTAATTCAATAACGGACAAATTAACTTGTCGTATAAACAGCAAATACTGGTAGAAGCTTACAACGCTTACGTTCGAAAACCAAAATAAACGTTCGGGGTGGGTTTGTTGATTGATTGGTTGGTTTGTGTGCAAGGCGTAGAATGGTTTCCTCGAACACTGCGTAAGTAAAATAATGGGGGGGGGGCCTTTGCAAGGAACTAATTGTTCAGAATACAGTAACCCTCGAGTTACGTAAGTAATGCGTTCCATAAACCTTTACGTAAGTCGAATTGGTAAACTGTAACTCCGTATGAAACTGCAAAATATATATATATATATATATATATATATATATATATATATATAATTTCCACTAGGGGTGTAGGGGATGCCGAAAAGTCGGGACTGGGATCGGGGAAAAAGATTTCCCGTCCCCATCCCGACTTCGGGAAATGACGTCCCAACTTTTCGGGATCCCGAGCAGTTGGGAAATACCTCAGTGATGTGCCGTAGACTATAAATTTACGTCTAAATGCGTTGTCTACGCGTAATTTACACGAAGATTACATTGGCTATAGTTTACATAGTCTACTTATTTATTTATTTGCTTTATTATACCTCGCTTTTTTGTGCCACTTTTGGCTAATTTGCGAAGATGGGGATGAGTGATGACATGATGAACTTGATGAATGGACACTCACAAACATCCATGCCCAGGCCAAGATTCGAATCCGGGACTCCTGGGTTCGTAGCGCAATATGCTAACCACTCCGCCACGGAGGTCTGCCTGCTACATTGTCTGCAAAGATCAGAGAAGAAAGAAATGCCAGTGCTTTTTGAAAGAGAAAGTTTTTTTCTTCAAACATGTCTGTAAACTGGGCCTATAACCAACTTAAGACCATCCGACGTAATCAAAGTTATCGAATTTTCACTAACGAGAGGAAAATGGACTATCGGAAGAAAAACAAATGACAGCCATAGTAAAAACTGACATTATTTTTTGCACTGACAAAATGGAAGGCTAAGAATATTTTTTTATCTTGTTACTGCATAGGAAAGTGTAGGCTATGTGTCTTTAAAGCAGATTTATTCACGTGTGAAATGGTGGAAATAGAAGTAAATCGAATCTCGTCATTCTAAGTACATTGCATTTGTGGGGGTATGTCGCGACAAGTTTATCTTGCAGTTCAAATAATACGTAGTGAATTGGTTGGACGTAAATAAACACTTAAAACACTTATTTCTGGACAGTGGAATCATGGTGGAATACTTCACGCTCTCTATGTCCACCTGCTGATGCTGGTTGCTGCTTCTAGAACGATGCGCGTGCCTTGCACGAAGAACGCCGAGTGCCATGTTGTCTACTTTTATTACGTCATTGACGTAGATTCCATAGTTTACATAGTCTACACGTAGAATGTAGACATTCGTTGGTTACACGTAGACGCACATCATATTTAAATATCGAATGGTAATTTTTAAAAGTCGTTAATTCTTGGCGTTTTCTCCATTGTAAGTGTCTGGAACTTATGGGAGATTGTTAGTCTTTATTCCAGAAATGCAAAAACAATTACTTAACCTTTAGCGGACGTAGCCTCTCGCTCCTGGGAAGCTTCTGCGACCTCGACCTTTTCAAGCGCACGCTTTTCAAACTTTTTACGAAGTAAGAAAAAATTCGTAGCTCGAGAACTAATTATCGTAGAGATATGAAATTGGTTTTAGTTTCTTTTTTGAGGACAGAGCTTTTAGAGGAGGTAAAATTTATACATTGTGCCTCCAAATTATGAGTATTAAAGGGAGAAGAAAATTGTTATTTTTTTAAAATTGTGTCCCCCTCAATAGACAGAAGTGAATGGGGAAAATGTGGTATGTAGCGGTGGTAGAGGCCGCCCAGCAGCCTCTGCTGCGGCGCAGATCTCAATTTTCATTTCGTCTCCCTCTCTCTTAGCATCACGTGTTCTACCCTACTCGCCCACCTTCTCCATTGTTGCCAAGATTCATTCCATTCCTTTACACACTTGCGTAAACATTATGGGCCTGGTCAAAGCAAACTATTGTAGGTGGCAGCACTTGTGTTCCCACGCTTTTGATGGGCAACTGTTCTCCCATTTAAATACTGCTATTACATTAAATTGCAAGTTTAATTTCATCTTAACCTCAGAAATTATGTCGGAACAGTGATATGCAACTACGAATTCTAATAAGACGATCGTCAACAACATAAAAGATATCGGAACTCAAAAAAGCCTTAAAATTTGCACAGCGCTTGTTTACGTCACTTACAATTTTCACAATTTAAGTGCTCTAGTGTGAATCTAGTAAAGATTAATAAATAATAATTCCACGCGACTGTACTTCTATTTTGATAGTTGTTATTAATTACTGACTCGTGACTTTACGTGCTATGTGGTGCTATCATACTTTCCCTCGTGGTTAGTAAATTTAGTCTGTGGTTCTCTATCTTATACATACACACTTATCGAGAAGGATAGTTATTACACAAAAAATAGTTTATATTCTGTTCCATGTATGACAACCTGTAGGGCTTTCTTATTTACAGGAATTATAATTTTAAAATTGTTGTAACCCAAAACACGAAGGACCAAGAAACAAGGAGAAAATGTCTGCTTAATACCAAGAAAACATATGTATTAAGTTATCGGATAGGGATAATAATAAATATAATGCGCTTACTCATTTAATACATTTTTCCTTGTAATTTGGGGAGTTTCTCTGATTCCTACTCCCGCCGTTAAATTACACATAGCTACTATCCGTGACAAAAATAGTGAGCCCTCAGTTTGCGTGCTTGTAAAATTGTACTCCGTGGGAGGAAAAGAGTCAAATATACCTAATTGGAAAGCTCCAAGTGTCTGCTTTAGACAAAAGCAAAACAAAGTGACTTTAACTCTGTCTGTTTTCTATTCTGAGAAAAATGTTTGTAAAAGTAGTTTTTTCGTGTATTTTTTACATAAGTCGAATTCAATTGTGTGTAGCTTCGTGTAAAACCGTCGTAAAAATATGATTTTCTTTTGTGGTTGAAGCTTGTTTATGTGGAAATATATCAGCTAAATATAATGGTACTATCAGCTGTGGAACAGACACAATTAATGATTAGTTATGATGTTGCAATCTCGGAAATAGCCAGTCCAATGGTTATAAAATGCATATCAAAATGATAGCCGTAGAACAAAAATCAAATTTCCATATTTCATTCTTTCACACTGTACGAATTGAAAACAACAGAGCGAATTGTTTTTCTTGGCAACCGGTTCCGGCGCAATTCACATCGTTGCTAAGAACAAGTGAGCTTTGTTGCCATGCGTCGCCGCTTGCCCTTTAAACTCCACGTCCAAGCAGCTTTGACACGGGAAATGAGCCGAAACAATGTGTTGCCCAAAGGAAAGCATTTTAGAGATGTTGAAATTTTATTTTGTGACTTCTGTGTTTACATTCCTGCCATGAATTATTGCCTGAATTTCCACATAGCCATGATAATTCTTACGTGCATTCTATCCATGCAGTCGGCCTCTCACATGTTCGCGTGTTTGTTCGTACGCACAATATTGAGTGATGGCGGTTCTGTGCAGTGATTATACCAAGGTGTCAAGTGCACGGGAGAGTGTTGGGGGTTACGTCAGCACAGTGAAAAACACATGTAAAGAAAAAGGGAACAACAAAAAATTTGCATCGACCCAATATTTTATTGGGCGAGTTTTTTATTTGATTTTGATTTGATTTGGTGTTTTAAGTCCACTTTATGCACGGTAAGGTTGATCGGGACTGGATCTACAGTTTAAAGTGGGATCCGAACCACTATGTGCCTCCACCGGGTATCGAACCCGGGGGGGGGGAGTTTTTGCAAGATGTGGTGAGAAGAAAGATACACGACTTTTATTTTAATTATCCAGTTCCACAGAATCCATTATGAACAGCATTTTATACTTTTACCTTTCACTCATTATATATATTGAAAATTTTATTAGTTTTTAGTCCTCCAGTTCTCCTAATGAACCGCCGGTCGCGCTGCGACACCAGGGGTCTCTGGAACGAACCCTCGTTTGGGCATGGACATTTGTGATGTACACTTCGCAACATCTTATTTGACCGCCCCGAAAGAATTCTAGGTCCAGAATTCGTAAACTTAGCAACATTGCACTTCAGCTCCAGGTGAGAGTAGCCAACTTTGAGTAGGTCCTTTCACTAGACGATAAACGCTGCGGTGATAGGTTTTCAATTTAACACTTTCCATGAACTTAGAAACTATAAACAGCTATTATAATACACAATCAAACAGAAATAATATATTGGAAAAAGAACCTTGAAGGATATTTACGATTCTGCTTGCTCGACCTGAAATTTTGGGGGGTTTGAAACACTGAATAGAGTTTTTCTCCACCTGGAGGAAATTGACATCAAGTTTGTGCAGAAAGAAGCAAATTTGTGAGGAGTTTATGCGACATTTTATTTACAATACCTTGCATAATATCGAACCGTTCTCAAAAACATATATTTTACGCGACTCGTCGAGAAAATGTGCTTGAAACACAGGAAGGTGGGAGTCTTCATAAACGTCAACATGTTTTTAAGGGTATAACGTCATTAAGTTAAAGTAGAGCAGTTGGTTAGGCGCTGTTATCCTTATTCTTCATCAAGCGTGAAAGGTCGCGGGTTCAAATCCCACCCTTTCTTCTTTCTTTTTTTTGTTTGCTGAACAGATACCGTTGATATTAGAATATTTAAAAAATGAATCCGATGCACACTTGAGGGACGTCCCTTTTGTGCATATTTCCCCTCAGAAGTTGGAGATTTCCAGGATTTAAAGTTAAAACTTTTCTTTTTAGTTATTATTCATATGTGTTAACACACACATCATGATTAATTCACAAATCATATATATGTATTCAGGATGTAAAATGTAATGTTATTTTATTTTTTATTGTTTGTTCTTCACTGACACCTAAAATATTGATTATTTGATTTCGATATACTAAAAAAAGATATACAGTTATGTTAAGTACTGATGTAGTGCAGTACTGTAACGAAGAAGAGCGTTTAATGAGTTCAGATTGCTAAGATTGGTAATATTATGTCCGTTCCTTCGTAATGACTGTTGTCAATCCCCTCACCACCATCTTACCATGCGTCTAAAACTAATAGTAAATCGCTAATTAACATAAATAAATTGATATTGCGACAAAGGCCGATTCGATAAGAAACTACTGATAAGTATTTACATAGTGAGTGACAAACAAATAATTCAAAACCTCATAATGACCGTTAATTCGTCACTGCTTTGTATCTAAAATGTTTGTCTTCTTTGAACAGAAAGTACGAGTATCAGATATAACAAACTTTCCGCACTAACTTTGCAATATTCGAAACCACCATTACAGACTTAGCTCTATGTAACTTGATTCTGCGCATTCCACGTGGCTTCCTTCTATCATCGAAATAACTTTCTGTTACTGTTTCCTTTCCTCTCGTGAAATACAGAGACCAATGTTAACTTCTTAGCACGGTGGATAAACTTTACACCCAACGATATACTCCTGAAAAAAATCCTGCCTAGGTGGAGAATCGAACCTACGATCTCTCTCGTAAGGATCAAGCAGGCTACCTCTTCTCCAGGTAGCTCATGTTAAAATTTGCTACCAGTTTGCAGAAACCAATTCACACATAAAGTCATATCTATAATTTCCTCATGGCAATTTTCATGAGGAAACTAATTCAGATAAAATCCAGAAACGCTGAAAGGGAAAAATGATGAACATGACTATTGACGTTTTGTCATATTTTGTAAGCTGTGTAAAGATTCCGTGTTTTGAACAAGCAATCGTTTAGTTGCGAAGTATTTTGTTTTTTGTTTAAAGTAGGAACAGAGAGCGAAAAGGAGTCATTTGAACCTGACCCCGTTTGACAAGAAATTTCAGCTTTTTTCCAAAGACTGTATGAAAAGAGACTAAATTAAAACAATCGAAACCTTGAAAGATAATACTAACGAACTTCAAACTATGAAAAACATATTTTCGTAGTGTAAAACTCCAAGTCATTTTCGAAATATGAACCTGATGTTTTTCTTTATTATGAAGTGGAGAAATGGGACGACACGATCCCTCATCAAGAAAATTTTAAGTAAGCTAACTCCAACTTTGTCAATGGTCATAATTACTAATTAGGGTCCGGAAGTTGATGAAAAATCAACTTTTTTTCTGACCCTTAAAAACAATGCTAAACCTGATATCATGTCCGTTTCCCTTCAGTTAGAGCCTGAGTTAGAGCATTTTTTGGCTTTTAGTTTATTTGTTAGTATTTTTAACAGTTTTTGTTGCTTTTTTATTTATTTTTTAGGTTTATTTTTCTCCTCCCCTGTTGTTTCGTGCATTTCAAATACATTTTCTAGTAAAACTTACATATTTAGATTTCTTGGCATGGTCCTTTTAGCAAATTCACCATGAATCGAAAATACGGTCAATGGAAAAGCATAATATTATTATTAACTGAAATGTTTGGCAATGGATTAAAATACTTTGTGTGAAGATCTACTTTGAGGTTCTTTTTCTGGACACTATTATTGCTTTAATCTGTAGTTTTGAAGTAAAATTAGTCACATTATTAATTGGAAATACACTCTGGTATACGCGAAGCAGAACTGTATTTTCGGATGCTGGCCGACTACAGTATCATAGAAGACCCACTCTGAAAGAGATGAATTGGTTGATTTGGTGTTTTAAGTCAACTTTATGCATAGTAAGGCTAATCAGGACTGGACCTACAGTTTAAAGTGGGATCCGAACCGAGTGCATAAAATAACGTGAACCGTGAGGTGTAGGGGGGTCGTTTGCTTATGGAATGGAAGGTCATGGGTCCAAACCTACTTCTTTGCAAAATCTTTTTCGGGAAGTAAACCGCTTTGGACGAGAATGCTTATCTACGTTTCTTGGATATTTCCGTTGATATTTATGCGATTTATGTCCAGCATTTCCGGATGCAGATAGTTGACATGTAAGTTCTTAATATGTGTTAACAGCTGAATGAAAGGAAAAGTATTTCCTAAAATCTTGCCAATCATTGAAATATTAAAAACATTAGTAGAAGCATTACTTGAGGCATGCACAGTAGCGAGGATTATGGAGTGTGGAGGGGCTGATGACCCAGCACTATGCTGAACATTATCTACCAAGGGAAAGAAACTGTCCTTGCCCTCCCCCCTCCCCCACCTTGTCCCATCAGTTTTGAAACCCAATCGCCGCCACTGAGCATGCATCGCATAAATATCTACAGTAATATCATATAATATTATATTACAGTATTAGAACACTTCGTACTCGGTAAATAAAAAGGAAAAAATAATAAGGAAAGGGTGGGATTTGAACCTACGATGTTTCGATCTTGACGAAAACAGTAAAAAAAAACGAAAGAGCTGTCACCTAACCAACTACTCCAGGAAATTGCTAACAGAAAGCTCAGTAAAACACGTTAATCTCAGTTGAAGCAACATTGTGCCGGAGTTTCGAACCATTTCTCGCCAAGAACCAAGGAAAAGACACACTTTGCAGAATCGTTTGGTGGTGTGCAAGGTATCTTTACTAAACATTTCGCATAAAATCATCATAAATTTGCATCTTGCATCTTGCATTCAAATGTGACCGCAATTCTTTCCAAGTGGATGAGAACCTCTTCAGTGTTTCACAATGCACATACATTTTCCTATTTTCAAATTCAGAACGAAGAATCTTGAAATATTTTCTACATTCGTATTTCTACTTAACATTTTTTTGTCTACTCATATATTTTATTACTGCTTTAGGGTATCTTTACTTTATGGAATGTGAAAGAATGAAAAAAAAATCACGAGCGTTTTCATTCAGGAAGAAGAAATGTTGCAAAGTTGGCTACTCTTAGTTGGCTCTGAAGCGCTATGCTGCCAAATTTACGAATTCCGGACTTTGAAATTTTTCAGGGCGGTCAAATAAGATGTTGCGAAGTGTACATTCATCAATTTCATCATATCATCATCACTCATCCC
The DNA here is from genome assembly GCF_977018435.1 of Lepisma saccharinum. Classification (NCBI taxonomy): domain Eukaryota; kingdom Metazoa; phylum Arthropoda; class Insecta; order Zygentoma; family Lepismatidae; genus Lepisma; species Lepisma saccharinum. Next base: position 63,315,222 of record NC_139230.1, on the reverse strand, counting down.
CATCTTCGAAAATTAGCCAAAAGTGGCACAAGAAGCGAAGTAAAAAAAATCAAATCTCTTAATGAACCCACAACTCCGTGCTTATTACAAGAGTTCCAGCGGTGAAACACACAAAAATATAAAAGCAATATTTCAGGTGGAATGTATAGCAACACGTTAAATGCTGAAACCACCACCACTACTCGACACGATGATTTAGTGAATTTTGCAAGATAAACACAATTTACATGCTGTCGCTAGTACGCACCTCGCTCTGTTCCCTTTTTTATGAAGTCGCTGGATCTCTCATCGACTTCATTCAAATCATCCTCATCGATCATCCTTGCACTCAATATATCTGTTTAAATGTGCGACATAAAATAATACTGGGAAAATGATGTTCATATAAAGCCGAGTTAAGTTGTTTTGTCTCTTTAAGTCCACTTTATGCACAGGTAGACTAATCGGGACTGGACTTACAGTTTAAAGTGGGATACGAACCACTATGGACCTCCACGGGTATCGAACGAGACGTTCATATGAAGTTAACAGCTGAAAGAAATCCCCCCCCCCTTTCCAAGAAAAAAACCTGCAGTACAGCAGTACTCTATTTGCAATGTAAGAAATATTTCATTCATTATTTTATGCTGTGACAATACTTTTGATCAGCTCGACGAAACGTACTTGCGCGATTCTCGCAGCGAAGTGCAGGGAAGTGCAGCGAAACGGCAACGTTGTGGAAGTCGCTTGCAGCCCACGGAGTCTGAGATTGGCCGCACCCGGCATACGTCATGCAGCCGTTTACCATATTAGGAGTGCGAAAGAATAATTAATATGTGGAACCATATTTGAGATAAAAATAAAATAATAATCCGTCGCGCAACAGCCCACCATATTTGAGATACACACGCCAAACTTCTGGAATTTGATCAAATGCGTTATATTAACATTTTTTTGCAATTTCATTGAATTTGTAATTATGCGTTTCAAGTTTGCACGTTTCACTAAAATGCCAATTTTTAAAGTATCTATTAAAAATATGCATTTCATTTTTTCTACAGAGGTGCAAAAATAATCAAACTTCATGTACACAAAATCTCAAAATTATATGTACAGTCAATTATGAACTGAAGGGTGTTAAGTTCACCGTTCGTGAAAATTAGAAGAAAAACTACACTTTTCAGTGATTTTTTTATTATAGTAAGAAAGTAAAGTTAAGATTAATTTTCAAATAACGCTTATTAAAAGTAGATACTTGAAACTTTCCAATGAAGTATATTTGACTTTTTTCCTCCCACGGAGTACAATTTTACAAGCGCATAAACCGAGGGCTCAATATTTTTGTCACGGATAGTAGTCGCAACAAGAGTAGTGTACAAATCTAAATACTTGTATTATAGACCCATGGCAGCTAAAAACGACCAAAATTACGTCAAAGTTTAGTGCTCTTTGTGCATAAACATACTATATTTACTCCGTTTGACCTACCCTGCTTGCGCTTTAATATTTTAATTCTTAGGTTCAGGATAATGTAATTTTCGGTAACTTATGACTTGCTACATAATCTTAAAGGTTTGCTAAACACATTTTTCTTATCGATTTACACGGGAAATTCTTACCTTATTTGAAAATAACGTTCTAATAGCCATCATATCGCGCTCCAATGTAAAGCTTAGGGCAACCAGATGATTAACGAAATTATTTAGGGACACAACAGGGGTAACGGCTCTAGCGGAAAAGTTTGACAATGAAGAGCGCCATTGAAAACAATTGAATAATAAATAATAATAATAATAATAATAAATAATTCTTCAGTAAATTTTGCTTCAATTTTCAGTAGCACAAACCAAAGCAAGGCTTTCTTTCTTATTTCCCTGTTTCTTGCTTGTTGAACACAAACAGATGTATTGGGAGGGGATGCAGTTAATGGTTTTGTGGTCTGGCCTGGTCAGGGAAGTCTTGAGACCTTTTGAAAATGCACGTTTCCTCCCTGCTGAACGCCAGATCCAGGATCCCCCCGAAACCCGCACTTTCTCTTCATCTGGCCCTGCACTGGCTCCATGGGCGCCGAAAGGACGACACAAACAGGAAGATTTAGCTACGGGTGGCTAGAACTTTCTGCGTTAATTATTTTATGGTTCAAAAAAGATATCCCCATACGTTCCAAATTCCAAGAACAGAATTCTATTGCATGTCCCTTTTTCGGCGCGGGAATGAATGACATAGCGGTTCTTCTCACATGCACTCAACCCTCTGCTAATGACCTGCTTTGCAAAGGAGGGGAAAGGGCACTTTCTGAAAATTCGGAGAAACATCGACGCGGTCGGTTCATCTGTTGATTTGGTGGACAATTGATATCTGTCAGATAGTTTGAAGTAGGGTTTGTGGTCTGAGCGGTGGTAAACTTCTGAAAACATGGGAAGATAGTATCACGAAGTGTTTGTGATCTCGTTTTCCTACATCGCGAGTGAAATATTGAATGAGAAGCTGCCAGAATGTCTTTCTCTGGAAACAATGGATCAGTATCGACTGATCGTCCAAATATCCAACATATTGGCATTCTAAAAGAGAGTCTGACTACCAAACAAGATCCTGGTTTCGAATCCCAGGATGGTAGATCTCAAGTATAATGAAGAATAAACCACGTTTCAATTAAGGAAGGAAACTAGGTATGTAGCAATTGTTTTTACAGCCATCTGCATGCTCTATAAGTATTATGTTACAAAATTTGTGTATATTTCTGACTTTCTGTGATTTTTCTTCATTTAGCCTCCACCTGCAAATGCGGAAGCTGCTGCTGCTTAGGCGGCTAGGTTGGCTAGACATAAAATATAATAAATCCCTAGTCATACAGCGAATAATACTTATAATATAATCATGAGTTATGGAGAAGCAAATAACTTATCAAGCATTTTCTGTTTCTATTTGTTGTGCAGTGGTTAACAAGGTGCATTACGATGCCAGGGGTCCTGGGTTCGAATCCCGGACTGGGCGTACGTGTTCTTTATGATGGTTCTCTCATCAATTTCCCATCACTCATTGTCATCTTCATCTTCACGATTAGCCAAAAAGTGTCAGAAAAGCGAAGTAAAATAAACCAAGTCAATCATTTATATATTTCTATATTACGCCGCTTTTCTACCTCTTGGGTTAAATGCGACGATAAGGATGAATGATGAGCCGAAGGAATGGCGATTGGACAGACATGATACAACCATACCTGTCCAATGTCCGAACCTTGGACCTCTGGTTTCGTAGCTTGTTATACTCAATGGAATTCTTAGGAAGAAAAACTGTAAAAGTAGGGTGAAAAGAAGCCAAGTTGTACGATGCATAAAAAGCCATGTTTAGTTCTTCTAAAACCTTCCAATTATCGAGTTCGCGTTTTAAGTCCACTGTATGCACAGTAAGGCTAATCGGGGATCCGAATCACTATGTGCCTCCATGGTGTATCGAACCCGGGACCCCTTGATTACAAGGCGGTGACGCTACCACTGCGCCAGCGAGGAGGCCGAGAAAAACTTACAATTAGTCAGTAAAATTAATGAGGGGCAAGGCCTGCGAAGAGTTTTTTCATTCAGTTGCGCCTGGTTATCACATCGAGTCCCATAGTTTCGAGTGCAGAATTTGCTTCCATATCGCTTTCAAGTACTTCCCAAATTGTCCTCAATATGTTGGAACAGCACAGAAATTTTGGAAATTATACAAGCACGCACATAACCAGTGAAGGGGATCAGGGGCTGCAGTCCTTTCCCGAAATCCTACAAATATCTGATTTTAATTATGTGTAGTAGTAATTAAATTTACTTCATTAACAGGATTAAACATCTTGTATATGGTAAGTTGCAATATACCAAGAAATTCATCTTCAGCTCATTTACTCCTCCCCCCAACCTTTTCGTCTTTAGATGGCGGCTGCCGATAAGAGATAAGCCCCTTCCGAAATCAAATTCTGGCTACCGGCCTGACCACCAGCGATCGAACCTTGAACCTTTCGATTGATTGATTAATTGAACTGGTGTTTTAAGTCCACTATATACACAGTAAGGCTAATCGGGACTGGTTCTACAGTGTAAAGTGGGATCCGAACCACTATGAGTATCCACCGGGTATCGTACCCGGAACCCCTTGATTACAAGACGACGATGCTACCATGCGCCACCGAGGAGGCCCTTGATCCTTTTCTTTCACCACTATATATATATACACACACATACATATATAATGTATGTATACAGCATAGGCCTATATGTTGTATAAATAGTTTGTTAATTTATAATAGTTTGATAGAAAAAAATCTTACGTTTGCCCCCCAACTGATCAACCTAGCTACGTCCCTGTCTGTGAATTTAACCTTTATCAAGTTTTGAGCAAAATAATATCTGCAGTCTACATTTTCACTCGTCACTGCAAACAAATTTTACAAAGTAGTTTCCCAAACTTCAGAAAGGGGGGGGGGGAGAGGATATCGGCAATGCCCCTGGACCCTGCTACGGCTCTGGTGTTCGCAGTAGAACAGTGTGTTGCTCTACTCGCCACCTCGTGACATGTTCCAGTAGTGCCCTGTATTATTAGTTGTTTACGACATATTCTTATGGAGCCTATACCTCGGAAAACCTATTTCAATGTGTGTTGGGGCAAAAGTAGCAACATTCTTAAATCTCATTTCATTGGCGATGTGGCTTACGAATCTTTGAGTTCCCTTTCTAAGTAGTGGAAATCTATTGCAGGTGGCAACACTGCAGACAGGTGTGCGACTGGTGCAGTTTCTACTCGAAGCAACTTCGTCATGCAGAGGGAGGGCATGTGGGCAGACAAGCTGCTCAAGCCAGGCTGTTGCGCAGGTTGCATGACATTTTAGGAGCGATGTTTCGCGAACGGGTCTGCTCCAGGTCTTGTGCAGGTCTCTGAACACGATTGGGTTCAAACCTTCAAGCCATCGTAGAAATATTGGGAAGATAAGACATGTAGTGTTAATGCACGGATCCATATTTACTCAATTTATAAATGCGACACTACATGCAAATGTCCGCTCATCGTGTCTTCCAGCTGACAGCATCAAACTAACGAGAACGGCGCAAATACATGAAAAGAAAATAATAATTAAAAAGTACGGAATAGATTTAAAAGTACACGTATATGCACAAAAACCTTGTAAAGGACAAAAAAAGCTTAACATGTAAAAATGATAACAAGAAGAGATAATGAATAGAAACTGACTGTTCGAAAGGGTTATCAGGGGTGAATATTTACGTAATTCTTGGCATGTATTTACTTGTGATTAACAAACGATTTTTTTCTTATTAGATATCATAATTATAGCATCAATAATGCATAATTACAGTACAAGGTATCTGAATTATTCCTCATAAGTCTACCAAACACAACCTAAAAATTGCAAAGGAAAGTGGACAATTTTGAAACGTTATCTTTTCCTAGAGTAGTATTAAATATGCAATTTCTACTGTAATTGCCGGTGGCCGCGGTGGCTCAGTCGGTAACGCGTCTGACTACCATGCTCAAGGTCCCGGGTTCGATCCCCGGCCGGTTCAAATCCAGGAACTTTTCTAACGGTGGAAGCGGCCCCGGCGCCTACCCAGCGTCGAATAACATGGGTACGTGGGGGAAACCCTGGGGGGTAAAGGCGGTCAGGGGCGTGATGCTGATCACATCACCCCCATTCACGACCGGATCAAGAAAGTGTGGGGCGTTACCCCCACACCCCCTATACGCCTTCATGGCGTGGTGCTATGCACAGGGGAATACTTTACCTTTTTTTTACCTTTTTACTGTAATTGCCAGTTATACTCAGCATGCCAAATTGAAGTACAGTTTGCCCGAAACAAATATAAATTTATTGCTTGTTCCTTTTATTTTTATTTTTCAAAAACCTACTCTCATGTATTACTACGAAAACTTATTTTTCCACAATTATACGAAATGTCACTGATTTTCCTAGGATTTCCAGGCTGGTAGACACCCTGATAACATTCTTTTGGGCACAAAATTCATGCACAATTAACACTATAGATTAAAGAAACAACTGAATCAAGGTCAACAAATCTCAAACAATATTTAACACTCATTTCGAAGATTCCACACACTTTTTTTCTTGCTGTGCGTCTTGCGAGAAACGTACACTGTATGGAAGTTGGGCTATAATAAGGCACTTTTTTGTGTGGCACTATTTAAATTTAAGTACTACTGCTTGAATGCCAACATTACACAAATTGCTCGTAACCATGGCATATAGATAAAACCTCAGACTAAGACTTCTTCGGCTATGATGTAATGTGAATGGTGGGCAATAAAATATGGCTAAGTGGAAAGTGACCCAGAGGGGATGAATGGAAGTAAATAAGCTACTAACCATCCCATCACAAAAGTCGTATACAGTGTTGAAGCATTCGACTCGTTTTTGACGTGTCGCTTCAGTCTCTTTACGAGAACCTATGATCAAACAAATACATGTGATCAATGCAAATAATATTAATTCAATACAATTCTTCCGCGGGCGCGAATAAGTGGAATAAGTTCCACAGTGGCGAAGCCTCATAAGAGATAAGAGGAGGAACAGAGGCCTCTATTATGGACTGTTGTATTACTTATAATTCTATTAATCGGGGCTTAATACAAGAAAACGAACATATTATGTCTTACGATAATTACCCCAAATTTCCATCCCTGCCTGGTACAATCTTCGCATGTAGTAATGCATGTTGGTATGGAGGCTGTCACGGGCTGCTAATTTAATAAATAAACTAATTAACTCAACTAACTCAACTGAGCTGAGCTTAGCAACGCAACAACGAAGAATCTCTCGCCTCACCTGCTGGGCGAATTAAACATTACATGAAATATAATACGTTCAGGATAAGTGCCTAACAGTCGGAGTTACCGAGAATAAACCTAGGAGGATTTGATTTTAAATACCTGAAATGACGTTACATAATACTACGGTGTTTCTGAATATACATATATATTAAAGCACAGATAAATACACATTACATCTTGCCCTCTTTCACTCGATCTCACATTCATACTCTCATTCCATGGCATATGGCGACAATATGACAATTACAAAGGTTAGATTAATTACTACTTTGACCATACTCTTGTTATGTCTGGCTACATTGCCTTTTACAATTTATCGTTTAGGATTTTAAGTATAAATTGAATAATTGTTCCTTGTGCGAACCCCTTCTATCTTTTCTGAAGGTATAAATATATTCAATAAACTATTGTTTGCTGTTAACATAAACTCTCATCTTTAACATTTGATTACTCCGCCGGAAAACAGATGCCTAGGGATGCCATAGCACTGATTTAAGTTAAGCAATGATTTGATTCACGCAGATTCGCGGTAGATAGTCGTCATCTTTCTCACACACGCACATGGTTGGATCTTACCTTCGCTGCATTCCCTCTGACCTGGGTTGGGTGAAAGTGGTCCTACAGTTTTGGAAGGCCTCCACGCTCCATTGATGCCCCTCGCGGTTATCCTGGTTGGCGAAAGTGGATCAGTCGGCAGCTCCATCTGGCCTCATCGGATCCTGGCTTCACTCGTTCACTGTCGACTCCATACGACAACTTGCGCAATAATAGGTCAGTTCTTCGCGGTCACTCGTAAGTACAGATACGTGACTTGGGCGATGAGACGAACATACGCGATGAGCCATTCGCGGTTTCACATGGATATCAAATGTTATTAACTTTCACTACTTAGGACGTTGTTTCGGACGATTGACACGGGTGGACGTGTCTGGCGTTATTCTCACATAACCACACGTATGTGCACGGATGCGTTGACGGCAAGGGAGTAACGACCCCATGGTTCTATTCTGCTCTACTCCATGGCTCTGAAACACTCACTCGAGGAAAAACAAATCCAGACCTCGAGTCTGCTTGCAACTCGCAGCTCGGTCGCGCGTAGCTCACACTCCGGTGGCGATTGTAGGCAAACTGTGCAAAACTGTTTCAAATCATCCCTTTTATTCCAGATTTGAACGTAGTGACGCGCTACCCTCTATGATCAGGTGCTTGTTTATTGTTTCTGGTGCTTTGACCGTTGTCCTCCTATTCTGGTCAATGCTCACTCCGGTCCTTAACCTTTGGTAGCAGCCCCTCGCGCAGAGATTAGGCTAACTCTTTCTCCATTGTAGTCAGTCACGAAAAGCAAGGACATCTCAGTAGGGTAGCTTCTCCCCTTCAATTCAGCGATGAATCTTTAATAATTCATAACTCCCGTAGTTCTGTTCTGATTAGGCTCAAATCTTGGAATCAGTACTTTCATGATGTGGTCTTCCGCTGGTTGAAATCTCATCAAATTCGGTCCATTGGTTTAGAAGTTGCATTTTTCTTGTTATTCCCATAAGAATGCATGTAAATCCGAATTCGGGCGAAAAACGGTGGTTGAGCAAGCTAGTGCTGGCTAAGACAGTTCGCTAGACACCTGTATTCGCGACGGATATTAATAATACCAATTGCAATTAATTCCTACTAACGGGCAATTAGATTAATTACTTGTCACTCAATATTTGACCGTTATAAGGCATTCCTTTAATGATTAGTAGACCTCGGATTTTAGGTTTTAATCTATTTTTTGCTTTGCAGGTAAATAAGAAATAACAAGTGATATCAGTGTTTCATTAAAAAACGCACCAACTGACGAAGTTTTATAGTGCCTAAAATAGCCTATTTTGCTTGTTAGAACCTATTTTAGGTGTACGTGCCTAAATTAAACCTTTTTTTAGGTTTTTATATATTTTTTAGGTTTTACAGGGTTTTTATATCTCTCAGAGGTATTTACTAGGTTTGGTGGCGAAACAAATTCAATGACTGGCGTGTTTGAAACATGTTTTCTGTCGATTTCCTTCCCTGCAAGTATATGACGTTTATCAAAGCTTTAAACAAGACAAAAATGTCTGATGTCACTTTTACCTGCAGACAGTGGCGGCGAAAGGGGACAGTTCCCCCCTACTTTTTACCCCTGCACTATCAACTCTTAATGCTAAGCCTTGCCTACTAAGATAAAGTAAACTGTCCTTGCCCCCTCCTTCCCCTTCTCAGTTTTGGCACCCAATCGTCTCTACTACCTGCTCACACCCAAGTGCAAACTTGGGATCTGTGTGGCTTTGCTCACTTTCGCGTTAGTTTGATCCTTTTTGGCATTCACGCCGTGCGAAGTAATATTTCAGCATTCAAATTAGCACTACTGACTATGTTTCTGTTCAATGATAATTTTCAGCACATGAAATGACCCTCACAGACAAAAGGTGGAGTTTGAGTGTGGATAACGCAAAAGGATTCATGGTGGTCACTAGGACCATGAAAAAATTCAAGTATAATTTCTGGTTTTCAAGGTGAACTTTCCAAAAATTCAAGGATACAAGAAGATGTTTTCTCTATTCCAACCTTACGTATTGTCGACTCTCACCCTCCCTTCCGTACACAACAATATTGACAATATAAAGGGTTTGTATGATTCCAATGTAACAAAACATTTACCTAATCAACTTCAAGATATATATTATTTTGTAATAATCTTCCATTTGTCAGATAGATTGTTGTGTAAAATACACTAACAAAGTAAACGGATTGAGAAAATTTTGTTTTATTTTCTGTGTAGTTTTCTTTTTCATACTCAAAAAATGAATGAAATAAAAGCTCAACTAAGAGAATCTTGCCTCAGGGCATTTATAAACATGTATAAATTTAATGAGATATGGAATATAAAAGTTGCAATTTTTCACGTCTACGCAGAAAAAAATTGAATAGAGAAAACATCCGCTTGTACCTTATTTCATGTCTTGCCAAAATTCATGAATAATTTCCAGAGTCAATAATTCACAGCATAATTTCCGGTGCCAATAATTCACGTGTAATTCCCGGAATTCAAGGAATTCCAAGTGAGTAGCTACCCTGATATTGTGCATCAAATTATACATACGTAATTCATTTTTCATATATGAACATGTAACTTTTTCTAACAGTACAAGTGCAGTATTATAATAATTTGTAGATAATTTTGAAAATGATATAAAGAAATGAAAATTTGTTTAGAAAATTAATATTTTGTTAAGAAGGTTCTTGTGAAATTTGTTTTTAACGATTGTATCTAATCAGTATTTTTCAGGAATTTTGTACCAAATTAAGTCTTTTTGCAACCAATTTCAGGATTTTTAGAGCCTAATTTAAGGTTTTTAGAACCTATTTTAGGATTTTTAGAGCCTATTTTAGGAACCTAAAAGCACATCTTTTAGAACCTAAAAATCCGAGGTCTAATGATTACTAACACGTTAAAACACGTTACTTTTAAAAGGGGACAAATCCATGTTTCTGAAACTTTCTGATCGAAGTGTTGCAAAGAAAGTTGCCCGTGTTCTCATTTACAATTTGATCATTTTATAAATCGTAGTATAATTTTAACACAAACGTCAAATACTAAATAAGAATTACATTAATGAAAGAGTTAAAAAGAAATAATTTAATGATAGATTTAGTTTATTTTTATTCACTTTTGTGCCATTTTTGGCTAATCACGAAAGCACTCTATGATTGATTTGGTGTTTTAAGTCCACTTTATGCACAGTAAGGCTAATCGGGACTGGACCTACAGTGTAAAGTGGGATCCGAACCACTATGTGCCTCTACCGAGAAGCGAACCCGGCACCCCTTGTTTACAAGACGACGACAGGCAGTCGATGAGATTGAGGCACTATATTTTTCATATTTAACATATAACATTTCTGCTTCTAAAATGGTGTACAAAACCAATTCTTTCACGTTTTACTGATATTTTCAAACCTCAGACTGTTATTCAGAGATATGGAGTAGTTAAGTGGAGGTTTCGTGGCAGCTGAATCAGCATTTTTGACGACACCGTGGGAAAATAATGAAGTTTTTCTCACGCTATTTTCCCACGCTATGACGTCATCGATTGATGATATGTTGTTGGTTGATGTATTAATTGTTATGAAAGGGAGTGTGTGAAACGCCCTCCCTTGCCCGGGAAAACAAATACTACCACTACCTAGACAGAGGCGGCAAAATCTCCCTCGGACAAGTGAAATAGCGTTACAGTCCAGGTTAAGTTCGTGTGTAGGAACCGGTGACCAACAGTGCATAGTGATTACCCATATCGAATAGAAAACAAAAACACATATACTTTCAAATTACCACCTCTTTACCTGTAGCCGGGAAGCGGCTAGCTGCATACCTGAAAATCACGGGTAGCGACATGCGTACGAAATGATATAACCCAAAAATTAACATGAAAAAATAAAAAGTATATTCTGTTCATAACAAAACAAAAATCAATTAGTTACATCTCCCCCTCTTTCACTCACACACATTCTCTCTCAGATTCAATCCTTTCGGGGTCATCAACACAAAAAATGATACATGACATGTACAGGTTTTATGACGACAAGCCCTAATTATTGCATTCTCAATTAATTTTACCTTAATTTTTGTCTAATCAGGTCATTTGTGATTTTGCTCCAGTGCTACTCAAATCCTAGCCAGTCCTTACTTAAGTTCACCTTTTTTAAAAAAACTAGGTCGGCGCGGTGACAATACATTATTTGACCAACATAAACAAAGGCGTCTCAACAGCAATTACGCTCACGTGGGCGGACGTTTTTCTTTTACATGACCTCACGTGGTTTTAAACATACCAATAACCTCCGTTGAGTGACGCAAACATATACTCTCTAGCAGGCGGGACTTAAACACTTCGCCGCGACGAGCAATTCATATTACCAGGCAAATACTTTAACAAACAATCACATACGCGACCTGACGTAGCTAGCAGCGACACAGCGCTGACACATAAAAATGAACAAACCTGAAGTAGATTAAACAATTACGCGGGCGGCGCTTTACTCTAATAGTACGCACTTTAAACAAAAACAAAGGAGCACAAACAACAACGAATTTAAGATCATTAAAAAAAATCACAAGAAATAAGTAAAATTGACCTGAGACAGATAAATTACAAATGACAAGCGCGACGGGAGTTTGGTATGAAGTTTCGAGTGGTGTGGGTGTTTTCAAAATGTTGACGAATTTCAAGGGCGCTCTCTAAATCAATCGGGTCGTCACGTGTTGACATGCACACAGATGAATACATTACAATCTCTCAGCTTCCGAGGTGCATCCTGGCGTCTTTATGGGCGATTGAAAACACATAGTATTCACACGAAAGGTTTTCCTATCCTTCCTTGGTCGCGACGATGAAGATGCGTTCATACATCTGGTTCCTCGGCTTCTCTCCCTCTCGGGATCGGTGAACATCTCCGTGGTCTGGCGCGGTTCGGACGTCGCATCTGGGCTGTCGTTCTTGGCTCGTCGGCGTCTTCTCCATCACCGTCGGACGATCTCACGCGTCGGGACGTCAACAGGGCAGCGTTCGACATATCTCTCTCTCTCTGTGGCGGCTGGTAGGCATCGTCGGCACGTCGGGACGTCAACAGGGCAGCGTTCGACATCTCTCTCTCTTTCTCTCTGTGGCGGCTGGTAGGCATCAAGCGGCGTAGCTCGTCGTTTCTTGGCATGTTGTAGCCATGGATCGTGGTCTTGTCTGGCATCGGGCGAATCGAGCCAACGCCCTCATATTTCTTCTTCCTCTAGCCCGCCATAATTTTCGATGTTCCTCGTTTCACAAAAACTATAAACGGCGTAAGATTATCACGGAAACACAGTCTCGCTTCAACTTCTTCCAGCGGTTGAGGTAAGCGCACTCGTGTAGACTTACTGCCTATCCACACTGATGTTCGCGAAGCACAACAAAGTCCACTGTATATGGAGCATTAACACGGAGGTGCTCTCGCTACAAGAATCGCGGCAAAACTGTGTGTCGATAAACCATGTCCTTCGTTTTATTTGGATTTTGAAAAAGGACGCTCGTTGAAGGGACGCTTCCGGAGAGGTCATTCCACTTCGCTCTATTGTCTCCCAACCTGGACGGGTCGTGCTCGAAGTTTGGTTTCTGCGGATTAAGCTTCCGCCTCGCTGTCGCCCATAGCTCAACTGCAATCAGTGCCCATAAACTGATCGATTACAACCAATTTGATCTGGCATCCGTAATTGTTGCTTGATCGCGACGAAACTCCACACATCCGTCCTTGCACACATGCTGCAGCGCTGGTAAAAGTTTCACATAAATCGGACCGCTGGAAACCGAGATATTTAAATGGTTGTCATTACGGTCGAATTTCCTAAGCTTTAGACGCATAACGTGACCTTTCAGGTGCTCTCCCTTAAGACACGCGAACGTCTCCTTCCTCCCGTCGGCTTGGCAAATCAAATATACATTCTTACAAATTAAAACATTCAACACTTTGATTCAACACATTTTTTACGGCTAATTTTTAGAGTAATAATAATAATAATGACGACGGTAAATTTGACTGTCACAACCTCGCCCCCTTCTTCTTCCAAGGATTTCGTAAGCGTGAAAAATTCGCTCTACACAGGGACAGACATTTTTTAGTTACAAATCCTTCAACACTCTGTATATAAAATTGACCAACAAATACATGAACACCCTGTATATAAAAATTGACAAACAAATACATGAAAACCCTGTATATAAAAATTTCTCTGAACTGCACTGACACTGTGACATTCCAGTTACATAACACATATAATACTACCCTGAATATAAACATAATGTGAAGAGTATATACACAAAACAAGAACAAGATGTGAGCATTTACGTATCAGCTTGCATTCTTACGTCGCTCTTACTCTCGTACAGGCTGTCCACTCTGTGCGCTTCTCATCGGAACAGTTCCACCTCTTGCAGTTCTCTATATGCTGGGGTGCTATCGTTTTCCCAGTCGTGCAGTCCACTAACTCCAGAATATTGGCGGCGAGCTTGCTCTTGCAGAAGTACGGACCATCGTACATGAAAAATAGCTTCTTGATTTTCCCTTCGATTTGAGAGCTAAGTCCGTGGTTTTTTACAAACGGTTTCTCCGGTTCGAATCTCGGCGCCGTCTCTTGCCTGTCTTTCATTAGCCTTCCTCCTGGTTTCTCTCGTCCGTTCAACGGCCATCAGGATTTTTTGTTCGACAGTTGGGTCGCGGTTATCCTCCTTCAACCCAAAGTGACGAATTACGTCTCTCCGTTGTGTGCTGCTGAATTGTAGCTCTGCTGGTGTGAACCCAAGGGTGTCGGATTCTGTGTTGTATAGCAGGAGTACAACTGAGGTGACGTGCTTGCTCCATTCCTGATGCTGTTTATGGCAAAATACTCTAAAGAGGCGGTTCATTTCGCACTGCATGCGTTCGACCTTATTTGCCTGCGGCCTGTAACTCGGGGTCCATATGGGCTTCACAGCGTATGTTTCCAAAGTGTCCCTCCAGAGGTTACTTGTGAACTGAGCTCCGCGGTCCGTGAGAATGTAGCGCGGAGTTCCGATGTGTACAAAGTAATTTTCTGTAAGCTTACGGAGCAGCACTCTCGTCGCGGTTGACCTGACTAGATATACGACCAGAAAACGACTGCATCCATCCATAACTGTGAATAAGTACTTCATGCCATCCTTGCTCTTCGGGGTGGTCCCACGCAGTCTGCGAACAACACTTCCCGCGGTTTCTCTGCCACAAACGATGTTGGGTTCTTTGCTGCTCTGACGCGGTTAGGCTTAGTTTGCATACAAATGACGCAATCGCGCACCCATCTCTTAGCGTCTTTCCGCATCCCTTTCCAATAATAGGTACTCTCGAGGTATCTCCACATTTTCCTCCCCCCGAAGTGACCTGGTTTATCATGCGCTTCCTCCAAGATCCTTTTTCTCGCCTCAGCTGGCACATATACCTTCAGGCGCTCCGGGTTGTGGACATCCGTCTTGCACAGGATCCCGTTCGCGATGACAAAATGCTCTTTCACGCGTCGCTGGCGACATGGATCTGCGGGTTGCTGGTCTTCCAGGATATTGAAGTACTGTGCGAACTCGGCATCTTCGTGTTGCATCTCTGCAAACCGCCCGCGGTTGAAGGTGGTCAGGTACGGGGAATCGAACTGCATCAAATTTACGTGCACTTTTGTTAATCCTTTCCCTCCAACGTATCTTGACAGGGCATCAGGCACAACCGTTCTCTCGCCCTTTCTCATACTCCACCTCGAACGAGTAGCGCTGAAGGCGATTGCTCCACCTCGTTAGTCTCCCACTCCAGTTTTTCGCGCGGTGCAGCCATTGGAGATTCCGGTGGTCAGTTCTCACAACAAAGTGGCCTCCGGCCAGATAAACATGGAAGGTTTCAATGGCCCACACCACGGCCAGGCACTCGAGTTCTCCGACGGTGTAATTTCTCTCTGCCCCCCGCAGGGAACGACTTTCGTACTGAATCACACGTTTCTCCCCCTCCTTTTCTTGATACAGTACTGCGCCCACGGCCGTGATCGAAGCGTCGCACTGGACATAAAAAACGTCAGAAAAATCAGCGTGGTAGAGGCGAAGCTGTTCACAGACGGCGTCCTTAAGTTTATCTAGGGCTCCTTGGTGTTGATCTGTCCACTTCCATGCCTTTCCTTGTTTCAGCAGCTCAAATAGGGGTGACGCAAGTTCGCTGAAGTTCTGTATGAAGCGCCGGTGCCAGTAAATATCCCTAGAAGGCGCTGGACTCCTTTCCTTGATGTCGGGGGCTAAATCTCCTTATCGTTTCGAACTTCACTGGGTCTTGCCTCACGCCTTGCGCATCTATGATGTGGCCCAAAAATTGCACTTCCGGTTGAAAGAAAGCCGATTTTTCGAGTTTAATCGTCATTCCCGCATCTCGTAACTTAGTGAGGATCAGGTTTAGATGTTCGAAATGTTCTTCCACGTTTCTTGAAAAGCACAAGATGTCATCAACATACGACAGACAGAAATCTTTCACTTCGTCTCCGAGCACTTCCGCCATGGCGTTCGTGAAAGCTTGCACGTCGTTAGAGATTCCGAACGGAACGACGGTAAACTCGTATAAGTTATCCTCGAATCCGAAGGCTGTATAAGGCATGCTCTGTTCGCACAAGGGGACCTGCCAGAATCCAGATAACATATCGATTTTTGAGAACACGTGTTTGCATGGAACAGTTGTAGGGTGTCCTGTAGTTTTAAGGTTCTGACGCGTTCCAGCTTACACCTCGTATTTAGCGCGCGAAAATCTCCGCAAATTCTGAGGCTATTGTCAAATTTCTTCACCACGAGAAGAGGATTCAAATGTACGGAGCGTGATTTCCTTATTATTCCCCACTCCAGCATCTGCTGCAGCTGCCGACACATTTCCGGTCGATGTGTAAACTCTATTGGGTAAGGCTTACTGACAACTGGACTTTCTCCCTCGACACGGATTTCATGCGTATACTTCCGGCACTTTCCTGGCCTTTCATCAAGAACGACGGCATTCTCCCTCAAAAGATTGGCGAAAACTTGTTTCTGACTCGCTGAGAGATTCTCACCTGAAGCAACTGCGGCGTGCAATCTTTCCTGTATCCCTTTGTCGCGGTCGACCTCCGAACACAAAGCGACGACGGGCTGGAACCCGTCCTCTTCTCCTGCGCATGACCTCCAGAATTCGACGTTAAACTCTTCGTCGCGATTATTCAAGGTTACAAAGTGTCGACCGATGTTAAGCACAGACGCATACCGGCTCAGGAAGTCCATTCCTAGTAGCAGGTCCACGGACAATGACTGGACCACCAGAACCTCAACCTCAATGTGATGTTCATCCAGCGTCGCCTGCAGAATGGTGTGACCGAGAGGCCCGAGAAATCGATCAGTCTAAAATCTCGTACGTGCCGAAGTTGTGGCCTGCGCACTCCCTTTGTCACCCACCGCCAAGTTATCTATGAGCCCCATCACAATTTCATCGCCCACTCGCAGTTGTACATGTGGCGATTTCGAAGGCCAGCGGTCCTCGTGACTTTCCTCGGCTTCTTCGTCGGCGTGAATCTCCTCGTCCAGCCAAGCAGCACGAATCCTGATCGGCGTGGTCTTTGATACATCCGGGTGGTTCGGCTCAAGCAAAGGTGGATCAGGTGTAGTCTGCCCCGCATCCGAGCCCTGACGCGAGACTTTTATTAGTTTCCCGGATGCTGGTATCCCGACGGTCCTGGCCTGGGCGAACCGCGTCTGGAATTCGGCCTGGTCTCTTCTCTCGCTGGGCTCCGTTGGTTCCTCGCTCCACGGCGTCCTGCATCTCCCCGATCTGACTCCGGGCTGACCGACCTGCTATCCGCGTGGCGCTGATAAAAGCCATCCCGGACTTGGCCGTTCTGAAAAAAGCCGTCGTTTCTCCTCGGCGACGCACGAGTTGGACCTCCACGCCGGCTCCTGCCTCTGAACGGGAGTCTCCGTCGCGGTGAAGGTGGATCTTGCAGCTGGCGGTTCCTTTCAGCCCCTGGAGCGTGGTGCTGTCCACTCCATCCCTGCTGGACTAGATGGACGCGCGGGTGTTTATTCCGGTGTAACGCATCATCTTCCTGTCGGCGCCGCTTGCTAAACTTCTCACCTCTTGTTTTCTGCCTCTCCTCCTCGCACTGAAACAGGTTTTCTAGCGTGAGGGACATTGCGTCAGCGTCGAATACGCATGCACCATTGAGGTGACGACGAATCTCGTGCGGAATATGGTATACCAGAGCGGCTATTATCTCTGCCGTAGTCATTTGGGGTTGCAGAGATTTGAACTCATTGTACCGTTTCCAAAAGTACTGGGCATACGTAAGTCCTCCGCCCCTGTCTTATCGTTCGTTTCGCACCTGCATCAGCATTCTCTCGACCTGCAGGGGACGTTGGAAATAAGTGAGAAACGCTTCTTTGAACTCTTCATATGAATTGAAGTTCCCCTCGTTCCTATCCATCCAGTTCTTTGCCCAGTCCTGCATTAAACCTTTCAGAATCAGGAGCTTATCTTCGTCCGTCAGACCTAACTCTCGGGCGGTAGAATTAAATTCCTCGAGGTACGTGGAAGGCAGGATTCTATCAGCACCCGAAAATTTTTGAAGTGCTTCCGGTATTCAGGCGGAAACAGAGCCCTTCTTGCGGCCGGTGGTTCAAACTGTAGGTCCTCCTCCCTCTGCTCGCGGCGGTGGCTCGGGCGTGGTGACGTAGTGTTTTCTCTTCGAAGGGGGCGGGGCGTTTCTGGAGCTCGCTGGTCGCTTTCCCCGTTCGAGCAAGTGGCGATGTCGACTGCCGGTGGTGACGTCACTCGGGTATACCGCGACGATAGTGACGTGCCGCTGCTATTTATGCTCAGTTGTCACACTTTCATTTCGAGGTCCTCGATCCTCTAGGAATTTCCTTCGGCTCGAACTGATACTTCCCTCACTAGTCGCCCCAGGGTGTCTATGCCACGATCACATGTCGCTTCCAGCTGCACGCATTGTCGGGCCATCTGCTGCATATTTTCCTCTTGGTCGCGCAAGCTCTGAGACAGTGTTTCCATCTGGTTTTCTTGCCGGTCGATCCGCGCGTTGGCTTCGGCGATCTTGGATTCGACCCGGGATTCGCATTCCTGTACCCGCGTGACAAGTTCCTGCGTAATCACCTCACCGGAAGTACGGATGGTCTCCTGGAGGCGGTCTTCCGTCACTTGCATCTGGATGCTGATGGCCTCTATCTTGCTTCGTGTGGCTTCCATCTTTGATTCGATTCCGCTTCGCGTGGTTTCCATCTTTACTTCGATTCCGCTTCGCGTGGCTTCCATCTTTGCTTCGATTCCTCTTCGCGTGGCTTCCATCTTAGCTTCCATCCGTAGCAGCATCTCGATGATCTGTTGGGAGCTGGTACCACTGAGGCTAGCTGTCTCACTGGTCCGTTCTGCTCCTCCCAGGGATCCCTGTTGTGGGCTGGTCTCATTGGCTTGCCCCCCGCTGTTCGGTAGACTGGTTTCTTCACGTGGACTTAAAGGGACATCGCACCGGGAACAAACTTCCCTAGCTGTGCCGACGTTTTCACTTTCTGGGAACTCCTCGCCGCAGACATCACAAATCACCCTTACGTCACTCATGTTTAAGTTCTCGATGTGGCTGTTGCGCAATCTCATGAAATCAAATATTCAACCCTCGGCACTGTTCTATCGGTCGATTCTCAATGCTCGCTGACAAGCGTAAACGTAAGCTCTCACAATATATACCAATATATTTATAAACAATTCACAAACGAAAAGAGAAAAAGGGCGGTCGATACCCCCTTTGCTAGTACTCGACACATAACGCCTAATGCCATATGCCAAACTAAAAAAATTTAAATGCCTAACGCCTTAAGTAGCTGCCCTACTACCTTAACAAAATAAACGCCTAATATCTCAATTACCACCTCACGTAAAAAATAAAACAATAAAATCTCACAATGAAACACAGTTACATAACACCAAAATACGCCTGACGTAGCCCTTGCAAAAACGACATACAACTCTGCACTGAGGGTGCTTTCAATTGAAAATATACCGGTCCCTGTGTTCGCGGCGCTAAAAATGTGAAACGCCCTCCCTTGCCCGGGAAAACAAATGCTACCACTACCTAGACAGAGGAGGCAAAATCTCCCTCGGACAAGTAAAATAGCGTTACGGTCCAGGTTAAATTCGTGTGTAGGAACCGGTGACCAACAGTGCATAGTGATTACCCATATCGAATAGAAAACAAAAACACATATACTTTCAAATTACTACCTCTTTACCTGTAGCCGGGAAGCGGCTAGCTGCATACCTGAAAATCACGGGTAGCGACATGCGTACGAAATGATATAACCCAAAAATTAACATGAAAAAATAAAAAGTATATTCTGTTCATAACAAAACAAAAATCAATTAGTTACATCTCCCCCTCTTTCACTCACACATTCTCTCTCAGATTCAATCCTTTCGGGGTCATCAACACAAAAAATGATACATGACATGTACAGGTTTTATGACGACAAGCCCTAATTATTGCATTCTCAATTAATTTTACCTTAATTTTTGTCTAATCAGGTCATTTGTGATTTTGCTCCAGTGCTACTCAAATCCTAGCCAGCCCTTACTTAAGTTCACCTTTTTAAAAAAACTAGGTCGGCGCGGTGACAATACATTATTTGACCAACATAAACAAAGGCGTCTCAACAGCAATTACGCTCACGTGGGCGGACGTTTTCCTTTTACATGACCTCACGTGGTTTTAAACATACCAATAACCTCCGTTGAGTGACGCAAACATATACTCTCTAGCAGGCGGGACTTAAACACTTCGCCGCGACGAGCAATTCATATTACCAGGCAAATACTTTAACAAACAATCACATACGCGACCTGACGTAGCTAGCAGCGACACAGCGCTGACACATAAAAATGAACAAACCTGAAGTAGATTAAACAATTACGCGGGCGGCGCTTTACTCTAATAGTACGCACTTTAAACAAAAACAAAGGAGCACAAACAACAACGAATTTAAGATCATTAAAAAAAATCACAAGAAATAAGTAAAATTGACCTGAGACAGATAAATTACAAATGACAAGCGCGACGGGAGTTTGGTATGAAGTTTCGAGTGGTGTGGGTGTTTTCAAAATGTTGACGAATTTCAAGGGCGCTCTCTAAATCAATCGGGTCGTCACGTGTTGACATGCACACAGATGAATACATTACAATCTCTCAGCTTCCGAGGTGCATCCTGGCGTCTTTATGGGCGATTGAAAACACATAGTATTCACACGAAAGGTTTTCCTATCCTTCCTTGGTCGCGACGATGAAGATGCGTTCATACATCTGGTTCCTCGGCTTCTCTCCCTCTCGGGATCGGTGAACATCTCCGTGGTCTGGCGCGGTTCGGACGTCGCATCTGGGCTGTCGTTCATGGCTCGTCGGCGTCTTCTCCATCACCGTCGGACGATCTCACGCGTCGGGACGTCAACAGGGCAGCGTTCGACATATCTCTCTCTCTCTGTGGCGGCTGGTAGGCATCGTCGGCACGTCGGGACGTCAACAGGGCAGCGTTCGACATCTCTCTCTCTTTCTCTCTGTGGCGGCTGGTAGGCATCAAGCGGCGTAGCTCGTCGTTTCTTGGCATGTTGTAGCCATGGATCGTGGTCTTGTCTGGCATCGGGCGAATCGAGCCAACGCCCTCATATTTCTTCTTCCTCTAGCCCGCCATAATTTTCGATGTTCCTCGTTTCACAAAAACTATAAACGGCGTAAGATTATCACGGAAACACAGTCTCGCCTCAACTTCCTCCAGCGGTTGAGGTAAGCGCACTCGTGTAGACTTACTGCCTATCCACACTGATGTTCGCGAAGCACAACAAAGTCCACTGTATACGGAGCGTTAACACGGAGGTGCTCTCGCTACAAGAATCGCGGCAAAACTGTGTGTCGATAAACCATGTCCTTCGTTTTATTTGGATTTTGAAAAAGGACGCTCGTTGAAGGGACGCTTCCGGAGAGGTCATTCCACTTCGCTCTATTGTCTCCCAACCTGGACGGGTCGTGCTCGAAGTTTGGTTTCTGCGGATTAAGCTTCCGCCTCGCTGTCTCCCATAGCTCAACTGCAATCAGTGCCCATAAACTGATCGATTACAACCAATTTGATCTGGCATCCGTAATTGTTGCTTGATCGCGACGAAACTCCACACATCCGTCCTTGCACACATGCTGCAGCGCTGGTAAAAGTTTCACATAAATCGGACCGCTGGAAACCGAGATATTTAAATGGTTGTCATTACGGTCGAATTTCCTAAGCTTTCGACGCATAACGTGACCTTTCAGGTGCTCGCCCTTAAGACACGCGAACGTCTCCTTCCTCCCGTTGGCTTGGCAAATCAAATATACATTCTTACAAATTAAAACACTCAACACTTTGATTCAACACATTTTTTACGGCTAATTTTTAGAGTAATAATAATAATAATGACGACGGTAAATCTGACTGTCACAAGTGGTCAGGTAATGTTTATTTATTTGTTTATGTGTTGGTTGGGGCTACGGCAGTTAAACGATGGAGTTTCCAACTAGGGTTATTGATCGATTGCTATGAAAGGGGGTGGTCAGGTATTGTTTATTTGTTTGTTGGGGGGGGCTGCGACAGATAAACAATGGAGTTTCTAATATGGTTATCGATTGGTTGTTATGAATGGAAGTGGCTAGGTATTACGTCGTAGAGTGATTATTTGTTGTTGGTTCGGCTGCGTCAGTTTCCAAATATGGTCATCGATGGAGTGACAGGTGATGAAAGGGATTGGTGTTAGGTATTGTTTATCGATGACGTCACCGATTGATTGGATATGTATGGATTAGTTGCTTGCAGTCGGTAGATGTTTTTTGTCTGGCTGTGCTGTGCGATGGCATGGTTAATATACAGCTGTGTAAACCAATAAGAAAGTATGTGCGCGAGCATCTGAGTATCAAATAGAACACAAAGAATGCGGACCAGGTGTCCATCGCAGACGTCGAATGTGACAATTTGCGTGGTCAGCGATTGTTGTTTTCCAAGCTAAAGCACATACAACTTGATATTCTTCCCACGGATTCGGAGAAGCATATCAAATTTCGAGAACTGCAGGTGTCGGTTGTGCAAGAAGGTGGAGATGAGACACGTTCGAATTTCGATGGTGCCCACGGAAATCCGACTCATCATTTTCTATCCAGATGTTCACGACACGAATGTGGTGTCATGTTGTGCAATGTCAGAGTATATGTTTTGAGTTGAGTCACTTTTTTTTCCCACGGGGTAAGAATATCGCATCTGGTTGCTATATGCAGGTGTTCGAAAAGTGTAGGATCGCTGACGTGTTAACTTTGCACCTGCAGCTAGCAGTGACGTGCACTGAGGAGTAGCTAGTCTAGCAGAGATAGATCAATCAATCTCACACCTCGAATTATATTCAAATCACAATATTTATTGTCTTGTTAAAGCCACAGTTCATATGCAACACTTTTTTTTCCACGCGCATCTCGTCCATCGGTGTGATCCGCCGGCAAAGCTGGCTGTATACCCTAGCTCGCTCTTCTTCCGCCTGACCAGTTTCCAGGTAGAAACGGCCGGCCCAAGGAAAATGAATATTTCTACCTCTACCTCCCTTGTCCCCTCGCCTCCCCCCCCCCCGCTGCAATGGTTGAATCACAGGCTTTCAGGTCCCCCAGTCTATATCCTATAGGACAGATAGGGGATTGGTTTCTCATATATTTTTTTGTAAATCATCTAAAGAACTCAGGGCAAAATTTTCTGCAGTACTTATGTTCTCTGTATTTACACAACGTTTTACACGTTGTACAATATGTACGTATGTATAATGTGGGATGTAGTATTATTATTTATGAAATGGGAACGTGTTATGTGCAGACAATAATGTTATGCTTTCTTTCTTTTTTCTTTTTCAAATATGGAATATATAATGATTAAATTGCAAATATGTGCTCAGGTTCTCTCTCACTCTGGTTTTAGTAGTGTTTTATTTAAATATACTAATCTCTTGGCTTCTAACAGTCGTAAATACGGATGTATTTATTTGGGCAAGAGAACGCGTGTTCATATTGTTGTTGGTTTGGTTTATTTTACTTCGCTTTTCTGCCACATTTTGTTATCGCGAAAACGAGGATGAGCGATGATATGATGAAATTGATGAAGGGACCTCATATGAACAATCCAGGCCAGTATTCGAACCCGTGATGAGTGCGCATTCTTGTCCTATGTGTTGCAGTGAATAATGAAATAATTTGGAATGAAAAATATATCTCAGAACTCAAAAAGTCAAATGAATATCATTGAAGAAACTACAAAAAAAGAGTGTTGTGTTTTGTTACCTGTTTTGTTTCTGTGCACAAAGTGTACTTAAAACACCAAATCAACCAACCGTGGGGGAGTGGTTATCACAGCGTGCTACGACACCAGGAGTTCCGTGTTCGAACCCCGACCTGGGCATGGGTGTTCTTTGTGTTTGTCTCTTCATTAATTTTATCGCATCATCTGCGCAATTAACCAAATGTGACAAAAAAGCGACGCTAAGTAACAAAAATGAAATCAAATCATTGATTGATTGCTCGATTTGTTTTATTTTACTTCGTTTTTCCGCCACTTTTGGTACGATAAAATTGATGAAGGGACACGCACAAAGAATACCCATGGCCAAGCCGAGATTCGAACCCAGGATCTCTGGCTTAGAGTCAAATCAAAACGTTCTTTATTTTCAAATGTGGGTGGTGTACTTTTTTTTAGTACTCATTCATAATTTTGCAATCTTTTCCTGTTATTGACATTCTTCTTTTTTTAGGAATACTGCGCCCTAAAGGGGGGAGGGGTTTGACCCACACCAACCGCCCCCTTGAGCACGCCACTGACTGCTACCCCAAGTGTCGACGTCACCGCACGTCACTGGCAGCTAGGGTCGAAAAGTCGTGGGAATGCTTACCTAGTTGATTTCCCACGCTAAGGCACGTACGACTTAACATTTTTCCCACGGTTGCCGAGAAGCATATCAAATTCCGAGAACTTCAGGTGTTGGTTGTGCAAGACGGTGGAGATGAGACATGTTCAACTTTTGTTGGTTCCCATGATCCAGAGGTTGTGCAATGTCAGATTATATGTTTTGTGTTGAGTCACGCTTTTATCCCACGGGGCAGAGGCGTGGCGTGCATGTAACCGCTGTTACCGCAAGTAACGCCAAAATATAAAGAATTGAAGAACCTGTCTTAAAATATTATTACGTACATAAACTGGTAATATTGTCGTAAAGGAAACATTGCAGACTGACATCTTTTATGACACCGGCAAAAGGGAAGAGGAGGATTGATCCGGTACCCTCCTCAGGCAACATGAGGAAAGGGCCCTGAGACCACCCAAGGAAGACTTTCCGTCGTGGCAAAGACTGTTACGGCGGGAGGAGGAGGCTGGTTGTTGGCATAACTGTTCAACCGCCGAAGTTTGTGGTGAATCGGGACTTGTTTATCCCGTTTCGCCACATTATTCGACCCACCCTGTATAAGAGGAATCAGACCCGATTCTTAGGATTGTTAGTTCGCTGAGAAATTTCATGTCTCCCAGAAACTCGCATGGGATCGACGAGACTGCCACCTGGCGAGCTTCTCGGGGCAGACGTTTTCCTTGTTGGGCGAGCCAGTGTTCTCTCCCAGCCGACCGCGATAACATTAACTCCAGCAACGGTGCTCCACGACGTGATAGTCGCCTGAGTCAATGTGGGCGTGACTCAGCCTTTATCTTCCCGTACACCTGGGACGTCGACAAGAACGTGGAACGTTACGGACATGGAGTTAAGTATTTTACCAAAAGGGTTTAGTTTACCGCGTTACTTTAATTGATAAATCTTGAATCTTTCACCTCCCTTTTCCCCCCTTTTTACTCAAAAGTCTAGAAAACATCGTGACTTCAGTTGCAAATAATTTACTATCGCCGGGGCTAATTACTGCAAAATATGAGAGTAGTTAAGAGAAGGAATGAATAAGGACATAGTTTTTGTAAGCATAAGTGTTGTAAGAGATAGTGGAACCAAAGAAAATGTAAATAAAAAGAATGATCGACGTTGATCGTCATTGTAAATATTTTTGTGAAATCTGTCAAGGGGGGTAATTGTTAACAGATTCTTGTGTGAAGCGACTTATTTATAGAGAACACGTTGTTACTATTGTTGTTGTAAGAAATCAAAAAAACTGCACTTGTTAAAGATATAAAAAGTATATTGAGAAAATACCCAATCTTACTGTTCAGGTAATGAAGCAGGGCGCTGGGCGCCGTTTAGGATAAGTTCACCTTCCCCTGTATAATTTCTTGGGTAGCAGGTATTTTTTTGGAGGGGGCAAAAAAAAAAAGCAGTTGTATGTTTTCAGTCATATACACGTTAGTTCGTTGGGAGTGGAACTAGACGAGCCCGTTACAAAACTCCGGACCAGCTGGCGGTATATGCGAGAAGGAATTGGAGCGACGCACTATTTAGTACCTTAAAAATCTGGGATTTAGTAGTTTGACCTTTGCCCATTATAGCCCTTTCTTTCTTGCTCTGTTTCGGATTTAAGATTATTTGTTTTAATTGGGATTAAACATACCCTTCCGATTGACAGATGAAAGATAGCTATGAACCTGCATACTGGACCCCCATAAGTACGTGGTACACCATGCATCAAGTAATTTTAATTATTAGAATACTAGAATATAAAGTTCACTGGATAGGATTGAATGACAGTTTATTTAACAAAACTTAACTTTGTATTGAACAATGATATTAGATACATACATCAACTGTCATTAATAATTATGACCTTAACGAGAACAATATATATATCACGATAATTTTCACTAGTTATTCTTAACTAATAATTGGCTTTCTCTCCTTGTGCTGACTATTTAATTGGTCTCATTATTCATCCATGTTCAAATGATTGCCTAAGAGAATATTTCTATGTTAAATTTCCCCCTTTTCCTACTTGTCTGTATTGACGATCACTCGGTAAAGATCAACAAGCAAATTAATATAATACTACCAACAACTCTACAAAATTAAATAATATTAAACTAATTATCTACAAAAGAACTGAAATTAAACCATCACCACTACGTTCGTCTAAGTCCCCTGTTGACCTCTCCCGTCACGTCGAGTGCCCTGTTGGATTGTGATGTTGAACGTGTGCCAGCTGGAAGTGAAGTGTGGAGGTTTAGGATTCTTACATCCAACCGGCAAACTGAATTACGTAACCTGCGATCAGTGCCATCTATTGGCTTTTACCCTCTTTCATTCAGAGAGAGAGAAACCAAAATATTACACAGGCTATACCATTTTGATTTGTCTGATCCTTGGTTTTCTTCCTAACAGCACGCGAACCACCCGTGATAGAACAACTAAATATATATATATATATATATATATATTTGCGCATATGTATTTTTTGGGGGTGTGTTATTTTATTTCTATTACAGGGAGATATCCAAGGGAACGCACGTACTTCCAAAATAATAAAAAAATGGGTTGTGACGGATTGCCAAGAACAAGAACGAATTGGAACAAGACGTCACAAACTATATGGTAGCAGGCACGGCCACGTTTCCCGAGGTGTTTTCGCTCCGGTGTTGGACTTCCGCCTTTGACCAACTGCGTTTAGTTCTGTTAAACAGGTTTGCAGTGAAATTTTTTGGGGAATTGAATTTATTAGTGTTTTGCTGTTAATTTAATGTATTGCCTTGCCGAATTGCAGAATTTTCCTATACCCACTATCTTTGATTATTAATATAATTTTTTTCAGGGTTTTAAATTGTTTAAAATTCAGTTCAGATTCCCATTGTTTACTTCAAGTTTGATTTTCTGTGATTTTTTTATTATGTCACAGCATCGAGGCAATGTCCAATTGGACCCTTCGACTACACCCAAGCGGGTGGATTATGTCAAGGTACCTAAGGTCTTGTTTGTTAGCCCCGAAGGCCGGGGCGAACCAACAACGGACGACAAAACGGACCAATCTGTTTCTCAACCTTCTTCTTCATCAGATAAAGTAACCTTACGTAACCTTGATGCAGAAATTGATGAATTGCCTTCATGTGATGGGGAAAATGTTGATTTCTTGTTTGACTTTGTTTTACGTTTGCAATTACTTTTTAGTTTCAATATATATCCTGACCAACTTGTTCTTCGTAATGTTATTAGGAAAACTACGGGACTTTTGAAGACGCTTTGGCGTGAGGCACTTGCCGCCTCCGCTTCTTGGTTTGCTATAAAATATCAGATCTGGTCAACCGTGGTTCCATCAAACACTGTAGCTTTACTTATTAATTCTCATGTTTGCAGAGTACAACACGCTACAGAATCATTATCTGCTTATGTTTCTTCGGTCATTGATTGTGCCAATGCATTGAATTTGGTTTGGGAAGAAACCCTTTTGATTAATGAAATTTTTCTAAATTTGTACCACAATACACGGGGTTTTCTTTTGTTTCACAAGAAGCCAAAGAAGTTATCTGAATTGCTCCAGCTGGCACGGTATATTTTTCCCATGGAGCGAAAATTTTATAGCGCTCCGCCATCGGATGAAAGGACTGTGAATACAAATACACATAGGTTAATGGCGACGACTTCAAATAATCAATTGGCTTCAGGCACCAATTTTAGAGGTAGTAATTATAATGTAAATGGTATGTCTAGACGTAATGTTCAGTGCCGTCGCTGTTCAAAATGGGGACATGTACAGACTACTTGTAGGGTTCGTATGCCTAATGAACCCCCCAAAATGTTCGACGATAAGAGCAGTTTTGTTAACTTGTATGTCTTGCTCTGTAGAATCTTCTCATCTTTATCTATTCAATATTGTTTTCCCGAGTGTATATGTTTTTTCTCAATCTGTTCTATATCTTTCTTTCTTCTTCTCTTTATACTTAGTAATTTTGGTTATTTTATTTTTTGCATGTACATTTTCTGGAGAATTTGATTTCTTGATGTGGCTTACCAACCCGGTTTTTAGTGACCAGTGCCACTAGATTCTGCATGCTTCTATTTCCACCTGCTTTTCGTCGCTATGGTTTTTGCTTCAGTACATCTGTACGCCCCTGGTACCTGGTATACTGCATGTTTGGATCTGGACTGGACTTTTGGATCTCCGACTGCAACTGTACTTTGGTGTTCATGGATTGCACCAAACAAATGAATTTTGGGGGGGGGGAATTCAGGTATGTCTTGAGGAACGCCTGTTTCTTACGTGTGAATATTGGCTCGTACTCTCCGTGGAGCCACACAAGTGAATATTTAGTGCTTCTATCGTGGTGGTGATCCACCTTATCCTGTGTTTTTGGGCAGTGCTACTAATACAAATTTTTGCCCGGTTTCTTGTATGAAGAATCTTCGCATCTTCGTCGTTGCGATCTTCAATATGGTGTTTTGGAAAGTGTATTATTGTCTTGTTCCCTTCGACATGGTTTGGTCGAAGCTTGACTAGATTTCCAACACCCTTCCTGTTCTTCTTTTGAGCGTCGCTCTATGCTGTTTCTTCGCAAGATGACGCTGGACTTCCATATTTATTTACCTTTGCTGCGAGATGCGCGAAGATGATGATAAGGAAGATCGACTGATCATTTCTTCATCCTTCGATGGATTCATCATGGTGTTGAATTCTTGGGACTTGAATGCCGACCCTGTAGGAGTGTTTGGTGGTCACAGCTGGATAGTTCTGGGATGTCATTCATGCAGAAACTTTACGGTGCACTGGACATTTTTTTCCTTTTCAGGTGGATCGTGCTACACTTTGATGATATATATGTGAACATAGGTATTTTTGCCACAATTTGTTGTTTTCCCTTGGAGATTTTTTTTGTTATTGCTCCAGGATGATTATTTTATTTAATGAGAGTATATATTATGCATTTAATCTTTGATATTATCATCATGTTTTCGTCGAAGTGTTAGTTTTCAGCCTCATTATGTGTTCACAAGGCCTTGACTCATTTTCATTCATCGTATTTATTAGCATATTATTGTGCTCATTTAGCTATATTTCTGTCTTGGTATTTTTGGTATTACCTACCTTATAATAATGGTTCCACTTATGCCTATTTTTATATTTATTGGATATTTATTCCATTATTTATTGTATCTTGTTTTATGTTATTTTTAATTGGGCTAATCGGGATCTAACAAAAAAATTGGAAAAAAATAGAAAAATCGAAGAAAAAAAGTTTTTTTGAGGGTACATGGTACATGGATATGGGTATATACGCCTTTTTTGGCCTTCCTTGGTACATGTCTTGTGTTTGCTATTTGGTACCTTAGGTTCTATTTTTTTCCGAAGGTGGGGGAGGTTGTGGTGAATCGGGACTTGTTAATCCCGTTTCGCCATATTCTTCGGCCCACCCTGTATAAGAGGAATTAGACCCGATGCTTAGTATTGTTAGTTTGCTGAGAAACTTAGTTTGCTTCCCAAAAACTCGCATGGGATCGACGAGACTGCCACCTAGTGAGCTTCTCGGGGCAGACGTTTTCCTTGTTGGGCGAGCCAGTGTTCTCTCCCAGCCGACCGCGAAATCCAGCAACGGTGCTCCACGACGTGATAGCCGCCTGAGTCAATGTGGGCGTGACTCAGCCTTTATCTTCCCGTACACCTGGGACGTCGACAAGAACGTGGAACGTTACGGACATGGAGTTAAGTATTTTACCAAAAGGGTTTAGTTTACCGCGTTACTTTAATTGATAAATCTTGAATCTTTCACCTCCCTTTTTACTTAAAACTGTAGAAAACAAGGGGTCAAGGTGTCTGCTGTCCTTCTAAAAATGTCAACCTAAAAATCTATATTTCCCACGTATAATATTATTTCGGTTACAGGAATTTGTGATAATTGTTGAAAGGGCCGATTGGGATTGACATACGTTGTCGCAGGAATGCGATAATTTCGGATTGAATCAATGTTTTTGAGGTGATAGAACTGTTTTTGGGTGAAAACATTACATACAAGCATAATTTCCCGATTGTTATCTTAGCACGCTCTGAAGTGACAGGTTTCGCAGGTTCTAATTCTCAGCAAGAAATGGTTATTTCAATGTTTGTTGTTATTATTTTAGTTACATAATTATAAAAATTAATAATTACATACACAAAGAAATAATTTTATTTCAGTAATTCACCATGCATCCTCATCGTCACGATTATCCTATAAAGCGAAAGACTTAAATGTAGCAAGGGACGTAAAACATACGAAATAGTAGTGGTGTCAGAAATGAGATGTTTGTGGATTTAGCGAAACATGGGAGTAGTTAGGAAACAGATGAAGACTACATCTACTCTACATACATCTTATTTGAAACTAAAAGTTTCGCCATTTGGGCAAATCTGGTTTCAAATGAACTAAGTTGGCAACAGTAGTAGAACTGGACTTCTTGCAGGTTCCAAAGGAAATATTGCGGAAGCGCCGATGCTGAGAGGGGAGGGGGCAAGGAGGGTGCTTCAAGTGTTACAAAAGTAAACAACTGTTTGCGGGAGGGACTGTGCGGTGCGAGTTTTGTGAGTGGTGTCTTTCGTCTTTATGTTGTTTTCGGGCATTGTCAATTAATTAACAAGCGGAATGGAGCTTGCTCAGAGTTCCGAGGTGGCGGGTTCATCCTATCTGAACAGTATGTGTAATTGGGCGATGGAAGATATTTTGAAGCAATCTTTTGGTTCGTTCTTTTGCAGAAAAAAGCGAAATTGTGGCGAAAGGGAGGCCAAAGCCTATTTTGAACAATTTAAAAACCAATTCGTCTGCTGAATATGACCGACATTTCAATGTTTCGTGGTATTACGACTAGCCGTGCGCAGTTGACGAAACTCTTTTGTTGGCCATGTACTCTATTTTCGGGTGAAAAAAAGTGTGGAATTCCGGTTGGTTAACATGGACCATGACACACCCAAAAATTCAAATTCAAATGAAAAACTTCACTTTATGACAGCATCATAGAACTTTTTGATTTGATTTGATGGATTTTGCTTCGCTTGTGCCACTTTTGGCTAATTTGCAAAGATGAAATAAGTGATGATATGATCAAATTGATGAATAGACATCACAAACGTCCATGACCAAGCAAGGATTCGAACCTGGAACCACAGCATCATATAACTATTTTCAAAGAAGAGTCGTCGGATTGATCTGCTCTATAAATAGCCTTCGATGTTTCTGTAAGTATCAAATTACGTATTATTGTGTCAACAACCAATGTTTACGATTTCACTTCAGTCCTTATGTCAACATTTTTTTCCTGATTAATAACTTTACCAAAATCTAGTATTGAATTGCAGACGTGCCAGATGTCCTACTGATAACCGGTAACACTTTTAAAAATCCCACGCCACGCCACTGCCACGGGGTACGAAGATCGCATCCGGTTGCCATACGCAGGTGTTCGAAAGTGTGGGATTGCTGACGTGTTACTTTTGCACCTGCAGCTAGGGTCGAAGACTTGTGGGAATACTGACGTAGTTGAGTTCCCATGCGAAGGCACATACGACTTGAAATTGCTCCCACGGATTCCGAGAACTGCAGGTGTCTGTTGCACAAGAAGGTGGAGATAGACACGTTCGACCTTGGTTGGTTCCCACAGGAAGCTGTCTTAGCATTTTCGATCCGTGGTGTAATGTTGTGCAATGTCAGAGTATATGTTTTGAGTTGTCACGTTTCTCCCCACGGGGTACGAATATTGGATCCGGTTGCCACATGCAGGTGTTCGAAAAGTGTGTGATAGCTGACGTGTCAATTTTGCACCTGCAGCTAGGTTAGAAAAGTCGTGGGAAGTTGATTTCCCACGCTAAAGCATATACGACTTAAAAATTTTCCCACGGATTCCGAGAACTGCAGGTGTCGGTTGTGCAAGAATGTTCTGGTTGGAGAGAATGCGCGAGCGCATACGCACATCGGACTAGAATATAAGTGAGCGTCGATCATCGATGTGAGCACTTGTGTGTCTGCTGTTGTTGTTGGGACTACTACAAGTGCTAACACTATGGTGTTCTTAACATCGAGTGCGGGCCTCACCGATGGCGCAGTGGTATCGGCGTCGCCTTGTAATCAAGGGGTCCCGGGTTCGATACCCGGTGGAGGCACATAGTGGTTCGGATCCCACTTTAAATTGTAGGTCCAGTCCCGATTAGCCTTATTGTGCATAAAGTGGACTTAAAACACCAAACCAATCAATCAATGAATTAACATCGAGTGCAATATATGTGAGCGCCTGCGATATTCTGCTGGAGCAATATGAAAGGGGAGAAGGTTGTGGCGCGGAGAGGAAGAGGATGATCCTGCAGGAGATTATCCGAATGATGGGTCGAGGTGAACCATGTCGACGTCATGATTTGTTGGAACATTTGAGGTCGGAAGTGCGTATTTTGGATGGAAATCAGGAGGGAGCCGGAACATCGTCTAGCAGGGACGACAATGTCGACGGAGATTTTCCTCTAGAAGAGGAGAAAATGGTGCGTTGTCCTTGAGAGATTCCCCACACGAAATATGTGGACATCAAAGAAATGGACGTCCGTGGAGTGAAAAAGTATAACGCCACGTGCACTACGATGACGTTCACCTTCAGATCACCGGATGAGAAGACGGACGCTATGACGTGGGTGCACGAGGATTTGGACGCCGTACTGAACGATATTGTGGACCTACACAAACCATCGGACAAAGTTGGTGTGATGTTGGAGAACAGATCTGACGAGTCGATTCGACCGACCGGCTTGTCCCTACGGAAATACTACAATGGATTTGCACATGGGCGTAGTGTGTTGACGTCGGAGGCGATGGATTTGTGTGGAAAGGCCGGGCTGTTACTGGAGACTGTAGGAGGTGGTCTCGCCGAATTGGCTGCGTTCCAACGTTACTTCGGAAGTGAGTACAAGATTTTTGTGTTCAGCGATCTGGAGAAGGCGTATGTGTTGTTTTCCCAAGAGGTTCCCCAGCCGAAGAAGTCCATATACCTGTTGCTGAATCAGAGATACAACCACTATGACGTCATTGTGAATTCTGTGGTTGCGTTCTCTCTTCCTTATTTCTGCGAACGCTGTTACGCTTTTTCCCGAAACATGCGACACGTGTGTAAAAATATGTGTCATTGTGTCACACGTCGCCTGTGTGCGAGAAGGAGGATGTGGTGTGTTGCGAACGATGCAACAGGATGTTCAACATCGATGTGTTACAACAACCAGCGCAGCACGCGCTACGGTGGTGGTACGGTGTGCACACAGATACGAAGCTGCACGAGCTGTTACCAGTTGTTGGATGCCACCCACTCGAAGAGTGGAAAACATTGTTGCGGCTACAGATACTGCAAGACTTGCAAAGGACACCGCAAGATGAACCATCTTATCTATATACAGACGAATAAAGGAGGCGGCGAAGAGACTGCCTGCAAAAAATACCTGTTCATGTTTTACGATTTCAAGGCCACGCAGTGCACGTCGGACGACCTTCGACATATGTGCACGAACCCTGTTTGTGCGTGGTGCAGCAAGTCTGCAGTGCATGCATCGACGACGCGGACATGATAAAAGGTTGCGTACAGTGTGATATTCGACAGCACTGCTTCGAGGGAGAGGACACCTTGCGACAGTTTATGGACTATGTGTTCGTGGAGCGACCCTAC
Source organism: Lepisma saccharinum (assembly GCF_977018435.1). Taxonomy (NCBI): domain Eukaryota; kingdom Metazoa; phylum Arthropoda; class Insecta; order Zygentoma; family Lepismatidae; genus Lepisma; species Lepisma saccharinum. Next base: position 63,281,197 of record NC_139230.1, on the reverse strand, counting down.
TTGAAGAGGATTGTGTTGTTGGGCCACAATTTCGGAGCCTACGACGGTATGTTGGTGTTGTCCGATCCGATCTGCTGAAGAGGGATGTGGAAGCACCCGAGGTGATAATGGACGGTACAAATATCCTGTTTATGAGCGTGGGGAAGAAGTTGCGCTTCTTGGACTCATTGAACTATCTGCAGATGCCGCTATCAGGTTTCTCCAAGACATTCGACTTGGAAGAAACAAAGGGCCCCATTTGTTCAACGAGAGGTTTTTTCGATCCGGACCACATGTCGTCGCAGCACCGCCATAAATTCTACGATTGGTACAGGCGAGCATCGAAGGAGTGCGACCTGTACGACAACGCCTACGAGTGCTGCAAGTATTGCATTCAGGACGTCACAGTTCTTCGGAAGGGACTGTTCAAATTCCGCCAGTACTTTCTAGATATCGCCCATGTGGGCATTCTACAGGACTGCTTCACCATAGCATCGGCATGCTCCCTGGCGTACCGAAGACATTTTCTTTCGGACAACACCATAGGTGTGATTCGCCGCGATGACTACCGCAACGTGGGCAATCAGAGTAAGTTCGCTCTGAAATGGCTGCTGCACGTGGAGAAGAAGGAGGACATAGAGCTGGAGTATGCCGGTAAAGAAAGGAAGTATGTGGCTGTGAATGGGATTCCGGTGGACGATTACGACGAAACTACAAGGACCATCTACCAGTTCCATGGGTGCTACTTCCAAGGTTGCACATCCTGCTACAAGGAGCGATCGAGACCCGTACCGAAGCATATCCAATCCGATCCTGCGGACACGATGAGTTCCAGATACGAGCGAACCCAGAGGATTTGCGAAGACGTGGATGCGATTCTTATCTGCACGTACGTACTTCTTGCTGATAGCTAAAGCTGAGTCCACCTTTATTTAATTAGTGCTTTTCCATTTTTTTCAAAACGAAACACACGTGGAAAAAAATATAGTCTCATTTTTAGCACGCGACCGGGGAGGGGGGCAAAAATTGTATATAACACCCCCTCCCTGATTATGAGTGGAGGGTACTCGTCCTCCCCCCCGGTTCCGACGTCTCTGAACCCACTCAAGACTGGATAAGTTGTTCGATAAAACACATGTCAACTATTAATGTAGAGAGGAAACACTTAATAAGACATTCATTTATAGCACTGAATGCATAAATATGGTAAAATTATGTTTATTTTTGTGCTATACGAAAGGAAAGAAGCGAGTAAATTCACGTTAGCTTATGGGATTACAATGTTTTCTTTTCCCTTTAGCTGGAGAAACTAATCGTTAAAGCGGCTTCACTTTTCGCGGCCGATCAGCGTCGCAGCGAGCGTTCCAGTTATGGGCGCTATTCACCGGATGTTTACATTTCTGTGCATCCTTGGCTCGGCCGGGGACTGCACTACCGGTTTTGAAAAGAATAACATTGATTCCAAAGGTGTAAAGGCAGCGTTTTCGGAAAAGGTGACAATATTTATGTGGCTTTCGGTTTCAACATGCGATAGAAAAAAGTATTCCCCTGTGCATAGCACCACGCCACGAAGGCGAATAGGGGGTGTGGGGGTAACGCCCCACACTTTCTTGATCCGGTCGTGAGTGGGGGTGATGTGGTCAGCATCACGCCCCTGACCGCCTTTACCCCCCCAGGGTTTTCCCCAGGTACCCATGTTATTCGACGTTGGGTGGGCGCCGGGGCCGCTTCCAACGTTAGAAAAGTTCCCGGATTTGAACTGGCCGGCCCGGGACCTTGAGCATGGTAGTCAGACGCGTTACCGACTGAGCCACCGCGGCCACTTCAACATGCGATAGGGAACAAACAATTGTTCTAAGGTACGTATCTATGCATCTTTTTCAGACAGACCCGATACGGAAAAATCAGTGGTTTTAGGTAGTAAAGCGAAAAGATTGGACACAAACACTAGGAAGTAGGCTCTGCAGTTGGCACTTCATCAAATCAAATGAAAATAATTTACGTGTTTCGAAAATTATAATTGTCTAACGCACATGTGTTGATTAAGGGGGTTCTAAAGCCATGTTAAAGAATAGGCCCAAATTCCCAGACACTACCGTAGCATTAAGATAGATTCGGTAAGAAAGAAATATTCCGATATGAAAGATTGTTTTATTCACTAGAACCTGAAATACCTATAATTTTGTTACGATTAAAGGTATTTAAGTAAATAACAGAAAATATAAGGTCTCTGTCATGTTTGAACTGCTGCGTACAGATGGCGTTGAAGTGGTAGTTCTTGTCAAGACCGGTGCATTTTTGTCTTTTATGACCAGTAAGCAAGATTTTGTTGTGAAACAACGAATCCAGTGTGTAGCCGCTAGTATCTAAAATATCATGTGAAAAGGTGAAAACATTTTGTATCTTCAAAAAGTAGTGGTTATGTTTATGGTTTTTGAAATGCCATATCGTCGTGGTGCTAATTTTAGCATACACTGTTGCCAAAATTTCACTCCGTGTTTTCTAACGATATGATCATTACAAGTGCTTGATTGCCCGAAACTCAAATCAAGCTACCAGAGAATAACTAATGTAACTACTACATATAGGAGAACAAGGGGATAAATATTTCATCGGGGATGTGATAAAAATGCAATAACTTGAAAGGTAAGTCTTATACTTTACTTAATTGTTTGTTGCTTGATATTCTCCATAAAAAGCAAAACGTTTGTAATATGAAACAGATGCAGAATGTATATTTATTTAATGTTGAGAAAATATAATGTAATTTAATTTCTGCATGAATATGGCTTGAACGTATCTGCACGAGGTTGTAAAATTTTAGGTTATGCATGATCCAGATATTTATCGTGTTAGGATTCTTATTAGAGCAAGAAATATGCTTCTAATATGGATTACACTGATTACATATGTTATTATATTAAATCACTATTGCATGAAATGCTCCATCACCATTCTACCCATTCTATTCACATGTACATCGAATCGTTTACAATTACAAATCAGGCGATTGTTTCACAATTTCATTTTGACCTTGTACGTACATGGTTGAACAAGTCGTTCGGACCTGTTTTCGACATTTTTTCTTCCTATTTAGAAACTTGGAGGCAATTTATACAACTCGCAAATATTCATGTACATGTTAGTCTAAGTAAGATTGGATTCGAATAGATTTGGTATTAGATTTCTGAATGTTCTACAATTTATAGAAACCGTTCTGTTATATTATTTCACAAAAGATCGTCAGAAACCTGTTGTGGAAAGTGTATAATTCTCTGTTCTCTTGACCTTTAAGCATTTAGGATAGCTCGTAGTAAAAGTTTATCATAACTTCATGCTTTAAGGTTTGTTCTTAAATTGTAGAAGTACGACAGCTAAGAAACTAAAGTCTACCAATCTACCAATCCATAGTTTGCATGTTCATGGAAAATTTACAAATTAGTATACTTATATATTAGTAATGATTATCAGCTCTCATATTGTGAAAGTACAAGGGCAATCACATAATTGTGGATAGCATAGAGCATCCTGGAAATCATATTTTGTTTCTATCATGTACATTTACTTCAATATCCTTTGAATTACAGTTAGGTATGAGTATGAAGCTTGACTACAACATTAAAATAGTTATTTTCAAACAATTTTGCGTTGTAAGAATATTGTATTTCCAACTGTAAGGTACTCCTTGTTCTAAATAACAATGTACATAAACTTGTGATGTTGGAAACTCGAGTAAAGTGTTACTGGAATATATTAATACAATTACAGAAAAAAAAAGTTAGAACTGAATTTCCATTTCATTATTTTTTTCGTTATTTTACCTCCATCTTCTACCTCTTGCGACAATGAAGATGAATCATTAATTAATGAAATAAATGATGAGGATAAACACAATGAAACCAAGGTTTGAACCTGGACGAACCTGACTGCATAAAGCGTTGTACTTGCCACATAATATGAAAACATATCCAACGATTATTTTGTATTTTTTTGTGAATGTAAGGCGCAGCGGTAGCGTCGTCACTTTGTAATCAAGAGGACTGGGTTCGATACCCTGTGGAGGCACATGGTGGTTCGGATTCCACTTTAAAATGTAGGTCCAGTCCCGATTAGTCTTGCATAAAGTGGACTTTTAACATCAAATAAATCAATCTATGAATGTAACAATAAGTGCAGCTATTATTTATTACTTCGTGTTCCTGTTAGGTACAAATTAATGTTTAACAAACATTATAAAGTTGGATCGGAGGCACTGAAATGAACTCCTATCGTGAAGCAAACCAGTAACCCTTTAATTACAAGACAATATCGTCAACCATTGTAGTACCATTTAGACCCATTATTTTTACATCTATTTACAGAAGACACGTAAATTTTGTATTTCATTATTAATATTTAACTTGTCTAAGGTTGTAACAGTATAATGAAAATATATTTTTTAAATACGTTATAAGTTGTCTCATACACGATGTTAACTTTATTTTCATTCTTCTTTTTCAGATAAGCATTTGAGAGTTGAACTTTTGTAAAAGAGGACGACCAAATTGATTAACAATGGCAACTGTACACCATCGCAGCTTCAGGATGCTATGAAATACAAATCGTCAATGACGATTGTGTGAAATTTACATAACAGAGTAATATACGCTCTTTGGAGTGCATACGCGTACATTGTTTTTAGTTTCTCCAGACAACTTGGTGCAATGGTGATGATTTACTAGACATCAAGAGTCCATAATCAACACAGGAAATGATGATGTATGTACATATTAATATCAGGCTGACAGAAATTGTGAATTATATTCTAGAGCAACTAAAATAAAAAAAACAGTGCCTGTGGTGCGATTTGTTTGTCTCGTGTACTAATGAATGGCAAATAATCATTGAGATATTTGTTAGTTTAAATTTTAAGGGATATTTTTACCAAAACCTAGGACATTCAGTATACCTCTCAGAGAACCAGATAATGATTTACAAGTTACGAGGAGAAAAAGTACCAAGATACATTGAAACAAAATATTAACGTAAATTTTGATGATATCCTAAGAATCTAATTTTAGTAGTCTCGGTAAGCAGAATTTGCTGCACGTACTTATGACTTTTTAAACTAATGACTATTGTATTGTATTTGAGTAAACTAGTTAAATATGTTTCACAACAACGATAACACTTTTCACCGATGACCACCTTAAGTCTCATAAAATTATAATTTAGTTAATATATGTTTAAACAGTACATAAAAATGTATGGGTAATAACATTTAAACTAATTCTCTGTTACTTAAAAATGAAGATCAAGGTTCTATTTTTGTTTCAAAAAATATATTTTTGTAGAAATGCTGATCAACCAAGAAGTTGTGTATTCCTAAGATAATTGTCGGGGATTGCATGTGTACACTTCTCAACATCTTATTTGACCGCCCTGAAAAATTTCAAAGTCCGGAATTCGTAAATTTGGCAGCATAGCGCTTCAGAGCCAACTAAGAGTAGCCAACTTTGCAACATTTCTTCTTCCTGAATGAAAACGCTCGTGATTTTTTTTTTCATTCTTTCACACTCCATAAAGTAAAGATACCCTAAAGCAGTAATAAAATATATGAGTAGACAAGAGAAATGTTAAGTAGAAATACGAATGTAGAAAATATTTCAAGATTCTTCGTTCTGAATTTGAAAATAGGAAAATGTATGTGCATTGTGAAACACTGAACAGGTTCTCATCCACCTGGAAAGAATTGCGGTCACATTTGAATGCAAGAAGGCAAATTTATGATGATTTTATTCGAAATGTTTAGTAAAAATACCTTGCACAACACCAAACGATTCTGCAAAGTGTGTCTTTTTCTTGGTTCTTGGCGAAAAATGGTTCGAAACTCCGGCACAATGTTGCTTCAACTGAGATTAACGTGTTTTACTGATCTTTCTGTTACCAATCTCCTGGAGTAGTTGGTTAGATAATAGCACTTTCTTTTCTTTCTGTTTTCGTCAAGATCGAAACATCGTAGGTTCAAATCCCACCCTTTCCTTATTATTTTTTCCATTCTATTTACCGAGTACGAAGTGTTCTAATAACGTAATGTAATATTATATGATATTACTGTAAATATTTATGCAATGCATGCTCAGTGGCTGCGATTGGGTTACAAAACTGATGGGGCAAGGTGGGGGAGGGGGAGGGCAAGGACAGTTTCTTTCCCTTTGTAGATAATGTTTAGCATAGTGCTGGGTCATCTGCCCCTCCACACTCCATAATCGTCGCCACTGTGCATGCCTCAAGTAATGCTTCTACTAATGTTTTTAATCTTTCAGTGATTGACAGGATTTTAGGAAATACTTTTCCTTTCATTCAGCTGTTATAAGTTAACACATATTAAGAAGTTACATGTTAATTTTCTGCATCCGGAAATGCAGGACATAAATCGCATAAATATCAACGGAAATATCCAGGAAACGTAGATAAGCATTCTCGTCCAAAGCGGTTTACTTCCCGAAAAAGATTTCGCAAAGAAGTAGGTTTGAGCCCATGACCTTCCATTCCATAAGCAAACGATCCCCCTACACCACATGGTTCACGTTATTTTATCCACTCGGTTCGGATTCCACTTTAAACTGTAGGTCCAGTCCCGATTAGCCTTACTATGCATAAAGTTGTCTTAAAACACCAAATCAACCAATTCATCTCCTTTCAGAGTGGGCCTTCTATGATACTGTAGTCGGCCAGCATCCGAAAATATAGTTCTGCTTCGCGTATACCAGAGTGTAATTGCATTCAATATTGAGACTAATTTTACTTTAAAACTACAGATTAAAGCGATAATAGGGTCCAGAAAAAGAACCTCAAAGTAGATCTTCACACAAAGTATTTTAATCCATTGCCAAACATTTCAGTTAAGAATAATACATCTTATTATGGTTTTCCATTGACCGTATTTTCGATTCATGGTAAATTTGCTAAAAGGACCATGTCAAGACATCTAAATATGTAAGTTTTACTAGTAAAGCATTTAAAATGCACGAAACAACAGGGGAGGAGAAAAATAAACCTCAAGAATAAGTAAAAATGCAACAAAAACTGTTAAAATACTGACAAATAAACTAAAAGCCAAAAAAGGCCGAAAATGCAAAAAAAAATTTAAAATAGAAAGTGTTTTCCGGCTCTAACTGAAGGGAAACGGACATGATATCAGGTTTAGCATTGTTTTTAAGGGTCAGAAAAAAAGTTGATTTTTCATCAACTTCCGGACCCTAATTAGCAATTATGACCATTGAAAAAGTTGGAGGTAGCTTACTTAAAATTCTCTTGCTGAGGGATCGTATCGTCCCATATCTCCACTTCATAATACATAAAAACATCAAGTTCATATTTCGAAAATGACTTGGAGTTTTCTACCACGAAAATATGTTTTTCATAGTTTGAAGTTCGTTAGTATTATCTTTCAAAATTTCCATTGTTTTAATTTCACACATATTTTATATTTCATACGTTCCTCTCTCTTTTCATACAGTCTTTGGAAAAAAGCTGAAGTTTCTTGTCAAAAGGAGTCTGGTTTAAATGACTCCTTTTCGCTCTCCTGTTCCTACTTTAAACAAACAACAAAATACTTCGTAACTAAACGTTTGGTTGTTCAAAACACGGAATTTTTACACAATTTACAAAATATGACAAAACGCCAATAGACATGTTCATCATTTTTCCCTTTCAGCGTTTCTCGATTTTATCTGAATTCGTTTCCTCATGAAAATTGGCACGAGGAAATTATAGATATGACATTATATGTGCATTGGTTTCTTCAAACTGGTAGCAAATTTTAACATGAGCTACCTGGAGAAGAGGTAGCGTGCTTGATTCTTACGAGGGAGGTCGTAGGATCGATTCTCCATCTAGGCAGGATTTTTTCAGGATTATATCGTTGGGTGTAAAGTTTATCCACCGTGTTAAGAAGTTGACATTGGTTTCTGTATTTCAGGAGAGGAAAGGAAATAGTAAGATAAAGTTATTTCGATGATAGGAGGAAGTCACGTGGAATGCGCAGAATCAAGTTACATAGAGCTAAGTCTGTGATGGTGGTATCGAATATTGCAAAGTTAGTGGGAAAGTTTGTTATATCTGATACTCGTACTTTCTGTTCAAAGAGGACAAACATTTTAGATACAAAGCAGTGAGGTATTAACGATCATTATGAGGTTTTGAATTTTTTGTTTGTCACTCACTATATAAATACTTATTAGTAGTTTCTTATCGAATCGGCCTTCGTCGCAATATCAATTTATTTATGTTAATAAGCGATTTACTATTAGTTTTAGACGCATGGTAAGATGGTGGTCAGAGGATTGACAACAGTCATTACGAAGGAACAGACATAAAATTACCAATCTTAGCAATTTGAACTCATTAAACGCTCTCCTTCGTTACAGTACTGCACTACATCACTACTCAACATAACTGTATATCTTTTTTTTAATATATCGAAATCAAATAATCAATATTTTAGGTGTCAGTGAAGAACAAAAATACATAACTTAAATAACATTACATTTTGCATCCTGAATACATATATGTGATTTGTGAATTAATCATGATGTGTGTGTTAACACAGCATATGAAAAATAATTAAAAAGAAAAGTTTTAACTTTAAATCCTGGAAATCTCCAACTTCTAAGGGGAAATATGTGCAGAAGGGACGTCCCTCAAGTGTGAATCGGATTCATTTTTTAAATATTCTAATATCAACGGTATCTGTTCAGCAAACAAAAAAGAAAAAAAGAAAGAGGAGAAGGTGGGATTTGAACCCGCGACCTTTCACGCTTGATGAAAATTAAAGACAGCAGCGCCTAACCAACTGCTCTACTTTAACTTAATGACGTTATACCCTTAAAAACATGTTGACGTTTATGAAGACTCCCACCTTCCTGTTTTTCAAGCACATTTTCTCGACAAGTCGTGCAAAATGTATGTTTTTGAGAACTGTTCGATATTATGCAAGGTATTGTAAATAAAATGTCGCATAAACTCCTCACAAATTTGCTTCTTTCTGCACAAACTTGATGGCAATTTCCTCCAGGTGGAGAAAAACTCTATTCAGTGTTTCAAACCCCCCAAATTTCAAGTCGAGCAAGCAGAATCGTAAATATCATACAAGGTTCTTTTTCCAATTTATTATATCTATTTGATTGTGTATTATAATAGCGGTTTATAGTTTCTAAGTTCATGGATAGTGTTAAATTGAAAACCTATTACCGCAGCGTTTATCGTCTAGTGGAAGGACCTACTCAAAGTTGGCTACTCTCACCTGGAGCTGAAGTGCAATGTTGCTAAGTTTACGATTTCGGGACTTAGAATTCTTTTGGGGCGGTCAAATAAGATGTTGCGAAGTGTACAACGCACGATAGTTTGTTAGGAGTGTACTAAAATTTTGGAAAACATGCACGTTATACATTTATAATTATGGTACATTTTATTTTTCAAGCCTAAAACACAAGACTGTTGTATTTTCGGTATATTTTTCGTTTTTTAAGCCCAGAATATTTTGATATTCTCGAAAAAAGCCACAATTCGTATTTTGTCCCAAATTCGCATTAATTTGCTCTATTGAATGTATGAAAAGTGTGTTTTGAACATGTGACTGTACATACACAAACACTTTTGGGCAACATGTAACATTTTTTGGTGATATCGCGTTTGCGAAAAATCAAGGTCCCTAATCATGAATTGATGAAACGTCCATGCGTTATGGAAGATTCGATCCTACGCCTCTGGCTTCCCAGTGCTAACCACACTGCAAGGAGACAGGCGTTACCTCCAGTTTTAAACGCTTTCAAGAGGAGACTGGACTGCTTCTACGTTCCTTCCTTGCTTTCTTTTGTCTTCTTCAACTTTATCCATCTTTGGGTCGTTCATGTTTCTTCTATTTTCTCTCAAGTTATGTTTAACTGTGGAAATATCTTTATCACTACTCCTATGCAAAGTTCATTGATTATTTTTTTATTATTTTCCAATTTGACTCTATCATATAATTGGCAGGCATCTGCAGTTACCTCTTCCAAGATACCTTTAGGTGAACAACTGCATTGCTTGTTAACTATCGATACGAAAATCTATATGCATTTATTAAGAATGTTAAGTTTAGAATTTAGATTTAGGTATTATAGGAAACGCAATTGTAAGACGGCCGTGGAATAGTATCGGAAATCTACATGAATTTATTGAGAATGTGAAGTTTGGAATTTAGATTTAGGTTTTATAGGAAACTCTATAACGATAAAATCTTGCTAATTATCAGGTAAATCAATTAATCATCGTAATAAGCAATAATATGCATTGGATTGTTGCTGTTCACCGGGACTTGGACGGCAGAGTGCGAAGGACTAGCCTGTTTCCCGAGAGAAGAGGCCGAGCCTCGGGTAAAGAAATATAAAAATACAACTTTGTTACCAATGGTCAGATTCAACTGAAATTAAAGACAGCCCAGCAGCAGATTATCATCGACGAAATCCCCAAAGCAGAATTTGATAGGAGATAAATTAAGCCCGATATTAAAGGTTAAACAGCTAGACTGGATAACAATAGCTACAGACTCCCTGGCACTGTCTTCGGAACGAACGTGCAGGTTACAATGGGCCTGGTCTTTGGCTAACCTCTACTCGAGGTGCTGCTCGAGAAGGGTCAAAGAACTCCAAATATACGGGCGAAGATAGCAGGACAAGAGCCTACGATTTGATGACAATTTAGCAACGCTTGGACAGAGAGGGTACCGTAACAGACCTTTTGAATAGCAAATAAATAGACGCGCAGAGAAGGGAAACCACCAGTTTTTACTCGGGTTTTCTTCGACGCGCTATCAACCAGTTTTACTCAGATTTTTTCGACGTGTTATCATCGTCAATCTCTCGAGAACCACCCGCGAAAGTATCCGCTTTGTGTCGCACCGTTCCGTGTTGTGTTATTTCGCACGTGTCTGTGTACTATCAATATGGAGTAGAGACAGAGAAAGGCCCTGCTGGGGGGCGTCTGACCCAGTTGCCACCTTGAAGATGCGGAGATCCTATCTTATCACCCGGAAGCCATCTATTGACCACGCCGCAAACATCCACGACTTCACCACGAGGACTTCAGTCAGAGCCGACAAAGGTAAGCCGGAATGGACGTGAAAATGGATAAGCTTCGTTCGCCCCGTCGTGACATCCAATGAACTCGCTAATTACGTAAACATTACCAAGACATTGCTTATTACGGTGATTAAATTGCATCAACTATCATTTTAACATGTAAAACCGTACAGCGTTCAATTATCCATTCATCCAAAGTATTTAACATTCAGATTGTACGACGCTATAAATTGTCAATATAATTATATATCAGTGATCCTTGTTAACCTCAAAATTAACAATATATAGATTAACATTCATTCAACAACAACAACTTAAAAGGAGTAGTGTTTTGTCGTACAGGTAAAGCTCCGACCGGAACATGTTTTTCCGTAAATGCAAAAGTAAAATGTCAAATTAAGAACAGTTTAAATTAATGTAGCTAACTTTAAACATGCCGCAGAACTATTATTGTATTAATTACTCATGTCTATTGGATTGCCGAGAAATGAATGCGAGTGTGACTGTGAGAATGAAAGGGGCAATGATGTAATGTTTATGCATGTGCTCTTTTATAGAAATTACAGTATATATATAGAACTAACCCTGTAGTGTGATTCGTTCTACCCTATGTAATCTCTTGGGCTCCAACTGATGGCACTTACCCTGGGACAAAAGGTAAATAGGTTGTTAATGATTGCCTTTTGTTTATTTGTTTAATTGTTTTGTGGGTTTGACATTACCATTGTAATGTAGAACCAGAGTGACGTCAGGCACGTTAAATAAGTATTCGTAGCCGAGGCGTCAGTTAAAAGATGGCGCCCGAACATTGTGACATGTAGGTTCGACGAGTAATTCCGAACAAGTGACATGTATATTCGACGAGTAAGCCCGAACATTGTGACATGTAGGTTCGACGAGTAATTCCGAACAAGTGACATGTATATTCGACGAGTAATTCCGAACATTGTGACATGTAGGTTCGACGAGTAATTCCGAACATGGTGACATGTAGGTTCGACGAGTAATCCCGAACATTGTGACATGTAGGTTCGACGAGTAATTCCGAACATGGCGACATGTAGGTTCGACGAGTAATTCCGAACAAGCGACATGTAGGTTCGATGAGTAATTCCGAACAAGTGACATGTATATTCGACGAGTAAGTCCGAACATTCGACGTGTAGGTCCGAGTAGGCCCGAATATGCGATAATTAGGCCCGAGTAGGCCCGAAGTTTAAATAAGTGTCGATAGTTGGAAGGAAGTTATTGATAGTCGCAAAAATGAGTTTATTGTGCCATAATTATTCAGTTATAGAGCTATGTGCCTACATGCCTTCGACAGGAACCAAGAGATTGATAGAGGTAGAAAATCAAATATTAATCACTTATTGCAGTTAAAAAAATACCACGCAGGACGCCTAGAGTATGAAGCGTTTAGTTCTTTGTGTTGCTATAATCCGTAATTTTCTAGTTTAGAGTATTTAAGTGTATTTACGCATAGTTAGCATGTGAATTGAGTATTTAATTGTTTGTGCAATATATATAGTGGGCGTGAAGTAACAATGGTTAAAGTAATTTACATAGCGAGAGATTTTGGATTTTTATGCGGCGATAAGGATAAAGCATCGATCAAGGATGGTAAGGGGGGAGACGTAAAACCCCGTAGGGTCTATTTATGAAAAAGAAAAGAGAAATTTATATCTCGCTGCGAGAACGCATCGAATCCAAGGAAGAAGAGAGAGAGAATAACGACCGAGGAGAAGGGTGATGGAGAGAATAACTCGACAAAGGAAGAAGATTGAAGAAATGGACAATCTAAAGGAAGGAGAGGAAGTGACGTTACTGGAAGGCGACCAGGGAGGAGAAAGCAACCGTGCTCCGGAGAATACCGTTATCCCTGAAAGTGAGCAGCCAACGGCAGTGTTACCAACCCAAGGCACCATGGATGTTCAAGCGATAATGGCGCTCTTCACTACGATGATGAAGCAACAAGAAGAAGAGAAAGAACGTCGAAAAGAGGAGAAAGAAAGGAAGAGAAAATTGGAAGAAGAAGAGAAAGAGGAGAAGAGAAAATTGGAAGAACAAGAGAAAGAACGTCGAAAAGAGGAGAAAGAAAGGAAGAGGAAATTGGAAGAAGAAGAGAAAGAACGTCGAAAAGAGGAGAAAGAAAGGAAGAGAAAATTGGAAGAAGAAGAGAAAGAAAAGCAAAAAGAATTGCGAAGAAGAGAGAAAGAACAACAACACCGAGAGATGATGGATCAGTTTCTACAAGCATTAAAAAGGAATGATGAGAAAATAGAAAAAGCCCAAGAAGAGTGTGTTGAAAGACATCGTGATAACTCGAAAGACATTGAGAACCTGGAAAAAACAGTGGAAACTGAAGTCAGGCAGATCCATGAACACCTGGCACACCTGGGAGAGAAGATAGAAGAAAAGAAGAATGACGTAGAAAAGAGAATAGAAGAGGAATTCCGAATGGTTGATCGTCGACTTGCAGCGGATTCCAGAATGGTGGAAGAAAGATTTGGACAAATCGAAACAAAGATGACCTCGGAAGAACAGCAATGGAGGAAGATAAAAAACATGACGCAAGACTTACGCCAAGACGTCACGCGAATCAAAGAAACGATGCAGAGAGAGACTTCTTCAATCGTTATTACGTCACCACGAACAAGGAACGAGGAAGACCAGCGAGAAACAACGCCCCTGGCGACATTAGCGCAGCAGCCATCTCGATCGGGGAGTCAAGCCACAGGCGATGACGTCATGGAGCAGGATAGCAGTTGCTCGCGAGTCCACTCCGTGGTACAGACCAGTGTAGCCACCTCGGAAATAGGCAGGCGTGCCATCTTCTCGAAGTTTTCACTGGACAACTTTATGATTTTCGACCAAGAGAAGACAGAAACTTTGCCATCCACGTTTCTTCAAGAATTCAAAAGAGATTGCATTTTATATGGGATTCACGAAGAGGACCACCTGAAGCTCATCCAGAAACTTCTTCGCGGTTCCGCACGCATTTGGTTAGACCACCAGGTACCAGCGTTCAAGACCTTTAGCACCTTCGAAAAAGCTTTCATTGAACAATTTCAGTGCAGATCATTGGTAGAGAGGAAGGTTACCCAGTTAAGAAACAAGCGGTACGACGTCAACGGAAAGCTCACATACAAACAGTTTTTCTGGCAGAGGGTGAATGAATTCCGTTCGCTTAAGCCCGGAACCGAAGTGATAGAAATCCTCACGGCCATCAGAGCTATGTACCCGAGCTACGTACAGAGACAGCTTACAGGAGATGTGTTAGAAAATTTTGACCGAATGTCGCTTATCCTTGAAGACATGGATTTGCTGAAGGAGAACGAAAAACATCGATGGGAAGATCAATCAAGCAGAAGAGGGAATAATAATTTTGATAGGAAGAGAGGAGAAAATTTTCCACGAGTGCAAATGGCGACTACACGTAATACATACAATGGACGTCGACAGCAATTCAATCGACAAGAACAATCGCAGTACAGTCCTCCAAGACAGCGAGACAGGGATACCAAACGCTCGAATCGAGGAAACTACCGTGGAGGCGGACAGAACACAAACGCAGGTTACCGAGGGCGTGGCGACATACGATTTTCACGCGGGGAGGAAGACAATCGTATGGAAGAAGGCAGAACACAAGCTATTCATTTAGTAAGAACCGCCTACAACAATGAGAAGCAAGAAACTGAAGAACAATGGCCTCAACCATCAACGAGTAGGGGACTCAATCCCAACACGCCAGATTACCAGTAGAGCCTTTAAACTTGTAAATTATTCCGCATACTAGTGTAAATAATTTAACACAATTATGATATTATTATTATTATTAATATTCAAAAAAATGAGAACTTATATATATATATATATCTATATACATATCAATATCTGAGCATATATCATGTTATGTTTATGCCAACATTAATAACGTATTATTTATATTCTTATTACCCAGAATAGATATTATTTAGTAAAGAAACATGTATTTTAAAAGGTTTGAATTGATGATAAGAAATATTTTATGTAGTAAGTCAATAATTTTGAACTATATCTCAGAGTGAATTTTCATCATAACTTAGAGTGTGAATGTAGTAAGTTTACATATGTATATGCATACATAATAGGATAATTCTCGTAAGTGTTAGCAAGGTGTTTGTTTAAATGACCAATGTTACAGAGTCAAGAACTGAAAATGAATGTTGAGTAATCCTGCAATTTTATGTTTGGTTAATATTAAAGGTAATGATGTAAAATTAATTGAAAAGTGCAATTTAGTCTATAGAGAAAGACAACTATATTCCAGGGTTCGAGTCCCTATTCGAGCGCCTATGTGTAACAATTAGGCAAGATTTAACGTTAATTATTAATTGTGTTTTGATGAATTTCTCCTTCGCATATAATCTTAAGCTCAGAAAAAATTCATGTGTAAGGAGAGGGGAATGTTATAACGATAAAATCTTGCTAATTATCAGGTAAATCAATTAATCATCGTAATAAGCAATAATATGCATTGGATTGTTGCTGTTCACCGGGACTTGGACGGCAGAGTGCGAAGGACTAGCCTGTTTCCCGAGAGAAGAGGCCGAGCCTCGGGTAAAGAAATATAAAAATACAACTTTGTTACCAATGGTCAGATTCAACTGAAATTAAAGACAGCCCAGCAGCAGATTATCATCGACGAAATCCCCAAAGCAGAATTTGATAGGAGATAAATTAAGCCCGATATTAAAGGTTAAACAGCTAGACTGGATAACAATAGCTACAGACTCCCTGGCACTGTCTTCGGAACGAACGTGCAGGTTACAATGGGCCTGGTCTTTGGCTAACCTCTACTCGAGGTGCTGCTCGAGAAGGGTCAAAGAACTCCAAATATACGGGCGAAGATAGCAGGACAAGAGCCTACGATTTGATGACAATTTAGCAACGCTTGGACAGAGAGGGTACCGTAACAGACCTTTTGAATAGCAAATAAATAGACGCGCAGAGAAGGGAAACCACCAGTTTTTACTCGGGTTTTCTTCGACGCGCTATCAACCAGTTTTACTCAGATTTTTTCGACGTGTTATCATCGTCAATCTCTCGAGAACCACCCGCGAAAGTATCCGCTTTGTGTCGCACCGTTCCGTGTTGTGTTATTTCGCACGTGTCTGTGTACTATCAATATGGAGTAGAGACAGAGAAAGGCCCTGCTGGGGGGCGTCTGACCCAGTTGCCACCTTGAAGATGCGGAGATCCTATCTTATCACCCGGAAGCCATCTATTGACCACGCCGCAAACATCCACGACTTCACCACGAGGACTTCAGTCAGAGCCGACAAAGGTAAGCCGGAATGGACGTGAAAATGGATAAGCTTCGTTCGCCCCGTCGTGACATCCAATGAACTCGCTAATTACGTAAACATTACCAAGACATTGCTTATTACGGTGATTAAATTGCATCAACTATCATTTTAACATGTAAAACCGTACAGCGTTCAATTATCCATTCATCCAAAGTATTTAACATTCAGATTGTACGACGCTATAAATTGTCAATATAATTATATATCAGTGATCCTTGTTAACCTCAAAATTAACAATATATAGATTAACATTCATTCAACAACAACAACTTAAAAGGAGTAGTGTTTTGTCGTACAGGTAAAGCTCCGACCGGAACATGTTTTTCCGTAAATGCAAAAGTAAAATGTCAAATTAAGAACAGTTTAAATTAATGTAGCTAACTTTAAACATGCCGCAGAACTATTATTGTATTAATTACTCATGTCTATTGGATTGCCGAGAAATGAATGCGAGTGTGACTGTGAGAATGAAAGGGGCAATGATGTAATGTTTATGCATGTGCTCTTTTATAGAAATTACAGTATATATATAGAACTAACCCTGTAGTGTGATTCGTTCTACCCTATGTAATCTCTTGGGCTCCAACTGATGGCACTTACCCTGGGACAAAAGGTAAATAGGTTGTTAATGATTGCCTTTTGTTTATTTGTTTAATTGTTTTGTGGGTTTGACATTACCATTGTAATGTAGAACCAGAGTGACGTCAGGCACGTTAAATAAGTATTCGTAGCCGAGGCGTCAGTTAAAAGATGGCGCCCGAACATTGTGACATGTAGGTTCGACGAGTAATTCCGAACAAGTGACATGTATATTCGACGAGTAAGCCCGAACATTGTGACATGTAGGTTCGACGAGTAATTCCGAACAAGTGACATGTATATTCGACGAGTAATTCCGAACATTGTGACATGTAGGTTCGACGAGTAATTCCGAACATGGTGACATGTAGGTTCGACGAGTAATCCCGAACATTGTGACATGTAGGTTCGACGAGTAATTCCGAACATGGCGACATGTAGGTTCGACGAGTAATTCCGAACAAGCGACATGTAGGTTCGATGAGTAATTCCGAACAAGTGACATGTATATTCGACGAGTAAGTCCGAACATTCGACGTGTAGGTCCGAGTAGGCCCGAATATGCGATAATTAGGCCCGAGTAGGCCCGAAGTTTAAATAAGTGTCGATAGTTGGAAGGAAGTTATTAATAGTCGCAAAAATGAGTTTATTGTGCCATAATTATTCAGTTATAGAGCTATGTGCCTACATGCCTTCGACAGGAACCAAGAGATTGATAGAGGTAGAAAATCAAATATTAATCACTTATTGCAGTTAAAAAAATACCACGCAGGACGCCTAGAGTATGAAGCGTTTAGTTCTTTGTGTTGCTATAATCCGTAATTTTCTAGTTTAGAGTATTTAAGTGTATTTACGCATAGTTAGCATGTGAATTGAGTATTTAATTGTTTGTGCAATATATATAGTGGGCGTGAAGTAACAATGGTTAAAGTAATTTACATAGCGAGAGATTTTGGATTTTTATGCGGCGATAAGGATAAAGCATCGATCAAGGATGGTAAGGGGGGAGACGTAAAACCCCGTAGGGTCTATTTATGAAAAAGAAAAGAGAAATTTATATCTCGCTGCGAGAACGCATCGAATCCAAGGAAGAAGAGAGAGAGAATAACGACCGAGGAGAAGGGTGATGGAGAGAATAACTCGACAAAGGAAGAAGATTGAAGAAATGGACAATCTAAAGGAAGGAGAGGAAGTGACGTTACTGGAAGGCGACCAGGGAGGAGAAAGCAACCGTGCTCCGGAGAATACCGTTATCCCTGAAAGTGAGCAGCCAACGGCAGTGTTACCAACCCAAGGCACCATGGATGTTCAAGCGATAATGGCGCTCTTCACTACGATGATGAAGCAACAAGAAGAAGAGAAAGAACGTCGAAAAGAGGAGAAAGAAAGGAAGAGAAAATTGGAAGAAGAAGAGAAAGAGGAGAAGAGAAAATTGGAAGAACAAGAGAAAGAACGTCGAAAAGAGGAGAAAGAAAGGAAGAGGAAATTGGAAGAAGAAGAGAAAGAACGTCGAAAAGAGGAGAAAGAAAGGAAGAGAAAATTGGAAGAAGAAGAGAAAGAAAAGCAAAAAGAATTGCGAAGAAGAGAGAAAGAACAACAACACCGAGAGATGATGGATCAGTTTCTACAAGCATTAAAAAGGAATGATGAGAAAATAGAAAAAGCCCAAGAAGAGTGTGTTGAAAGACATCGTGATAACTCGAAAGACATTGAGAACCTGGAAAAAACAGTGGAAACTGAAGTCAGGCAGATCCATGAACACCTGGCACACCTGGGAGAGAAGATAGAAGAAAAGAAGAATGACGTAGAAAAGAGAATAGAAGAGGAATTCCGAATGGTTGATCGTCGACTTGCAGCGGATTCCAGAATGGTGGAAGAAAGATTTGGACAAATCGAAACAAAGATGACCTCGGAAGAACAGCAATGGAGGAAGATAAAAAACATGACGCAAGACTTACGCCAAGACGTCACGCGAATCAAAGAAACGATGCAGAGAGAGACTTCTTCAATCGTTATTACGTCACCACGAACAAGGAACGAGGAAGACCAGCGAGAAACAACGCCCCTGGCGACATTAGCGCAGCAGCCATCTCGATCGGGGAGTCAAGCCACAGGCGATGACGTCATGGAGCAGGATAGCAGTTGCTCGCGAGTCCACTCCGTGGTACAGACCAGTGTAGCCACCTCGGAAATAGGCAGGCGTGCCATCTTCTCGAAGTTTTCACTGGACAACTTTATGATTTTCGACCAAGAGAAGACAGAAACTTTGCCATCCACGTTTCTTCAAGAATTCAAAAGAGATTGCATTTTATATGGGATTCACGAAGAGGACCACCTGAAGCTCATCCAGAAACTTCTTCGCGGTTCCGCACGCATTTGGTTAGACCACCAGGTACCAGCGTTCAAGACCTTTAGCACCTTCGAAAAAGCTTTCATTGAACAATTTCAGTGCAGATCATTGGTAGAGAGGAAGGTTACCCAGTTAAGAAACAAGCGGTACGACGTCAACGGAAAGCTCACATACAAACAGTTTTTCTGGCAGAGGGTGAATGAATTCCGTTCGCTTAAGCCCGGAACCGAAGTGATAGAAATCCTCACGGCCATCAGAGCTATGTACCCGAGCTACGTACAGACACAGCTTACAGGAGATGTGTTAGAAAATTTTGACCGAATGTCGCTTATCCTTGAAGACATGGATTTGCTGAAGGAGAACGAAAAACATCGATGGGAAGATCAATCAAGCAGAAGAGGGAATAATAATTTTGATAGGAAGAGAGGAGAAAATTTTCCACGAGTGCAAATGGCGACTACACGTAATACATACAATGGACGTCGACAGCAATTCAATCGACAAGAACAATCGCAGTACAGTCCTCCAAGACAGCGAGACAGGGATACCAAACGCTCGAATCGAGGAAACTACCGTGGAGGCGGACAGAACACAAACGCAGGTTACCGAGGGCGTGGCGACATACGATTTTCACGCGGGGAGGAAGACAATCGTATGGAAGAAGGCAGAACACAAGCTATTCATTTAGTAAGAACCGCCTACAACAATGAGAAGCAAGAAACTGAAGAACAATGGCCTCAACCATCAACGAGTAGGGGACTCAATCCCAACACGCCAGATTACCAGTAGAGCCTTTAAACTTGTAAATTATTCCGCATACTAGTGTAAATAATTTAACACAATTATGATATTATTATTATTATTAATATTCAAAAAAATGAGAACTTATATATATATATATATCTATATACATATCAATATCTGAGCATATATCATGTTATGTTTATGCCAACATTAATAACGTATTATTTATATTCTTATTACCCAGAATAGATATTATTTAGTAAAGAAACATGTATTTTAAAAGGTTTGAATTGATGATAAGAAATATTTTATGTAGTAAGTCAATAATTTTGAACTATATCTCAGAGTGAATTTTCATCATAACTTAGAGTGTGAATGTAGTAAGTTTACATATGTATATGCATACATAATAGGATAATTCTCGTAAGTGTTAGCAAGGTGTTTGTTTAAATGACCAATGTTACAGAGTCAAGAACTGAAAATGAATGTTGAGTAATCCTGCAATTTTATGTTTGGTTAATATTAAAGGTAATGATGTAAAATTAATTGAAAAGTGCAATTTAGTCTATAGAGAAAGACAACTATATTCCAGGGTTCGAGTCCCTATTCGAGCGCCTATGTGTAACAATTAGGCAAGATTTAACGTTAATTATTAATTGTGTTTTGATGAATTTCTCCTTCGCATATAATCTTAAGCTCAGAAAAAATTCATGTGTAAGGAGAGGGGAATGTTATAACGATAAAATCTTGCTAATTATCAGGTAAATCAATTAATCATCGTAATAAGCAATAATATGCATTGGATTGTTGCTGTTCACCGGGACTTGGACGGCAGAGTGCGAAGGACTAGCCTGTTTCCCGAGAGAAGAGGCCGAGCCTCGGGTAAAGAAATATAAAAATACAACTTTGTTACCAATGGTCAGATTCAACTGAAATTAAAGACAGCCCAGCAGCAGATTATCATCGACGAAATCCCCAAAGCAGAATTTGATAGGAGATAAATTAAGCCCGATATTAAAGGTTAAACAGCTAGACTGGATAACAATAGCTACAGACTCCCTGGCACTGTCTTCGGAACGAACGTGCAGGTTACAATGGGCCTGGTCTTTGGCTAACCTCTACTCGAGGTGCTGCTCGAGAAGGGTCAAAGAACTCCAAATATACGGGCGAAGATAGCAGGACAAGAGCCTACGATTTGATGACAATTTAGCAACGCTTGGACAGAGAGGGTACCGTAACAGACCTTTTGAATAGCAAATAAATAGACGCGCAGAGAAGGGAAACCACCAGTTTTTACTCGGGTTTTCTTCGACGCGCTATCAACCAGTTTTACTCAGATTTTTTCGACGTGTTATCATCGTCAATCTCTCGAGAACCACCCGCGAAAGTATCCGCTTTGTGTCGCACCGTTCCGTGTTGTGTTATTTCGCACGTGTCTGTGTACTATCAATATGGAGTAGAGACAGAGAAAGGCCCTGCTGGGGGCGTCTGACCCAGTTGCCACCTTGAAGATGCGGAGATCCTATCTTATCACCCGGAAGCCATCTATTGACCACGCCGCAAACATCCACGACTTCACCACGAGGACTTCAGTCAGAGCCGACAAAGGTAAGCCGGAATGGACGTGAAAATGGATAAGCTTCGTTCGCCCCGTCGTGACATCCAATGAACTCGCTAATTACGTAAACATTACCAAGACATTGCTTATTACGGTGATTAAATTGCATCAACTATCATTTTAACATGTAAAACCGTACAGCGTTCAATTATCCATTCATCCAAAGTATTTAACATTCAGATTGTACGACGCTATAAATTGTCAATATAATTATATATCAGTGATCCTTGTTAACCTCAAAATTAACAATATATAGATTAACATTCATTCAACAACAACAACTTAAAAGGAGTAGTGTTTTGTCGTACAGGTAAAGCTCCGACCGGAACATGTTTTTCCGTAAATGCAAAAGTAAAATGTCAAATTAAGAACAGTTTAAATTAATGTAGCTAACTTTAAACATGCCGCAGAACTATTATTGTATTAATTACTCATGTCTATTGGATTGCCGAGAAATGAATGCGAGTGTGACTGTGAGAATGAAAGGGGCAATGATGTAATGTTTATGCATGTGCTCTTTTATAGAAATTACAGTATATATATAGAACTAACCCTGTAGTGTGATTCGTTCTACCCTATGTAATCTCTTGGGCTCCAACTGATGGCACTTACCCTGGGACAAAAGGTAAATAGGTTGTTAATGATTGCCTTTTGTTTATTTGTTTAATTGTTTTGTGGGTTTGACATTACCATTGTAATGTAGAACCAGAGTGACGTCAGGCACGTTAAATAAGTATTCGTAGCCGAGGCGTCAGTTAAAACTCAATAGTAAGATGGCCGTGGAAAATTATTGGAAATCTACATGAATTTATCGAGATTCTAATAGTTTAGAATTTAGATTTAGGTTTGATAGGAAACTCAATAGTAAGACGGCTGTCGAAAATGATGGGATATCTACCGGTATATGGATATAATGAGAATGATAGGTTTAGAAATTAGATTTAGGTTTTATAGGAAACTCAATAGTATGACGGCCGTCGAAAATTATCGGAAATCTACATGAATTTATTAGGAATGTAAAGTTTGGAATTTAGATTTAGGTTTTATAGGAAACTCAATAGTAAGACGGCCGTGGAAAAAATGATGAGATATCTATATGGATATATTGAGAATGATTGGTTTAGAATTTAGATTTAGGTTTTAAAGAAATTCAATAGTAACACGGCCGTCGAAAATTATCGGAAATCTACATGAATTTATTAGGAATGTTAGGTTTAGAATTTAGATTTAGGTTTTATAGGAAACTCAATAGTAAGACGGCCGTGGAAAATTATCGGAAATCTACATGAATTTATCGAGAATGTGAAATTTTGAATTTAGATTAGGTTTTATAGGAAACTCAATAGTCAGACGGCCGTCGAAAAATATCGGAAATCTACGAATTTATTGTAATGTAAAGTTTGGAATTTAGATTTACGTTTTATATGAAAGTCAATAGTAAGACGGCCTTATAAAATAATCGGAAATCTACATGAATTTATAGAGATTGTAAAGTTTAGAATTTAGATTTAGGTTTTAAAGGGAATTCAATAATAAGACAGTCGTTGAAAATGATCGGAAATCTACATGAATTAATTAAAAATCTTAAGTTTAGAATTTAGATTTAGGTTTTATAGGAAACTCAATAGTAAGACGGCCGTGGAAAATTATCGGAAATCTACATGAATTTATTGAGAATGTTAGGTTTACAATTTATTTTCATAAGTTCGAAAGCGAGGTTCCAGACTGTGAATCTAGAGTGAAATAAGGGTAAAAGTATAGTTAGGTTCAGATTAGGTAAATTATAAATTACTTTAGGTCAAGGTTTAAGATAAAAACAACGATAGTTTAAAGTATTTGTTATATGACTCAAGTAGTTTGTAATATGACGTCCATTCTGTCGACACTACAATCACCCATCTTCACCATTATCTGAGTTTCAAGAGGCAAGAAGAGACAAAGGGGAACGGCAACGAGACTGGGCCTAAACATGTTGTTACAGAGAAACGATCTCCACATACAACAGGGTTTCCGTGTTGCCGCTATTTCCGAGGTAGTGTATATGATTTTAAGGGTGGTCTCCGACCGTTCGAGCGGCTAGAGACCACAATAGTAATTAAGAGTGATATCTGGCTGCTGTATGGCGGCCGGAAATCACTGTACTGATTAAGGGTGGTCTCCGGCCGTTCGAGCGGCTAGAGACCACAATAGTAATTAAGAGTGATATCTGGCTGCTGTATGGCGGCCGGAATCACTGTACTGATTAAGGGTGGTCTCCGGCCGTTCGAGCGGCTAGAGACCACAACAGTGGTTAAGCCTCGGCTGGAAACTGCTTCTTATTCTATTGAACAAAACTCCCAACATATGCTTCCAATTTCGGTGATACTCTGCAAGGCTTTTCTAGAAGGATACATGAAGTGATGTAATGAATAAATAATCAATTTGGGATTCTAGTTTGGCGTACAAAAAATTGGAAATGCTGCATTAATTGGATGTGAAAGTAGCTTTAAATGGGGCGTTTGAAGAATTTTAAATCATCTTACCATTTAGGTTCAATATTGTGCATCTTAGTGTCGTGAATTTACATAGATAATTCCACGCGTTTACCCAATATTTTCAACAGAAATTACATAATTTTATAACAATAAATACAAGGATTTGGCTTCCTCGCCTTCTGAAAGTTCGAGGATTTCCCGACTGTAGCGCTGGTGTCGTTTTTCAACACACAACCCTCCTCGCGCGGTTCTAGCATCTGAGATGCCCCTCTCAGCACAGCGGGAGGTGGGAGGGGGGTGGGGGGAGAGGTTTCAACCGCCAGTCTGTAAGCTTATCTTTTCTTGCCATCTGGGTTTGTGTTGTTCAGGCAGAGACCTTTATGAAATCAGGGAACTGCATTACTTCAGTGGCTCCTTTCAAAAAACAAGACAGCCATTTTTGAAAGTCGAAGCTTGAAGCAGTGAATCGTCAAGATTATTATAGTCACACAAATTACGCCAGTTTATGAGTCTGATCCGAAGGATGAAGGAAAGTTACGTCGTTCAATTATTCTGTGATTAAAACTCTTCGCTTTTGTTTCTATATATCTACTTTAAGCACTATAATGGGAATAAATATACGCAGTAATCGAATTGAATAAAATCTAGAAAAGAAGGGCCAGAGATTCCTATTTTGACATTTTATTCTTTTTACTTCATATAGTTAATAAATACTTCGAAAGTTCAGAGCTCACAGAATCTTTTCAGGCGGAAAGCTTCAAACAATCGTACCGATTTATATTAATTTATTGAAACTCAAATTAAATAATAAAATATTCTTTTCGTTGTATAAAACATTCCTATTTTTAGTTCGAAGACAATCAACGCGTGTGTACACACACACACACACACCCGCCCGCACGCACGCACGCACCCCCCCCCGCACGCACGCACGCACACACACACACACGCACCATCACACACACACACACACACACGCAGTCACCTTCTTGCGTTCATCCCAGCAAAAAATTTACCTGTGGTATTAAGACTGCAATGCTTTCAAGTATGAACGTGGTGTGGAGCAGGGAAATTATTCTAATTTTCTTTGCACGCCGTGAATTCAAAACAACATTTAGTATAAAAATCAGCAATTTAAACAGACGTATTAACGTGACGTGTAACGTGCAACCAGGCCCGTAGCCATACAGGGGCCAGGGGAGGCTCAACCCCCCCCCCCTGGAACTGCCGTCAGCCCCCTCTGGCACTGCCATCAGCCCACCTTTACATTAGGTAAACTATTTTGCATAATTTGTTTGCAGTGAAGAGTGAAAATGTAGACAACTCAACATTTTAAGGATAAATCCACAGAATAGGAACAGTATCTATTTATTACATTCGCTCATTTTGTTTATGAGCAGAACTAGCTGCAAGTATTTAGAATATTCTCTAGACTTCAAAAAGTTCTTTCATAGGGGAACTTATTTATCTGTACCTTCACTGTCCCTGTTGCAACCTCCCGTTTAGACAGAAATCTGTGACTTTGATGTCATCATGCAAGTTCCCTCCGCATCTGCGTCAAAGGTCAACAACAGCTCCCAAGTTTTGGGAAGGAAGGGGAGTTTAATTGCTTCGGTCGGTGGTGCAATATACTGTAGGCACTGTGATTAAATATTGTGCGTCTTTTGTGTGTGATATACATATCTGTATCATCTAAAATAGTATGGGGTGTGTAAGGGATAATTTCAGTATCAGTCAATTAACACTTCAAGAGATGTTTTAAAAGATGTAGAAAAATGTAGTATTTGTGCAGTATATGATATTTATAAATGAATGAGCGCCCCCCACACACATAATTTACCTTCATTTAAGATTTTCTTTTTAAAAATGGAGTTGGTTTACCAAACCCCCCTGATAACCCGTGAGCCCCCTCTGGAGATCAATTCTAGCTACGGGCCTGCGTGCAACTGGCCCCTTACTCAATCTCTGGCGTCGGGTCATTGTTTCATATTTTCAGTGGCTCTCGCTTGCCAATAATAAGCGAGGGTCGAGCACAGTGCTGTCACATATAAAATAAAATCCGCTTTGTATGGGCAATTGTTCTCGTAAATTATTTTTTAGATTAAAATAGAAGATTTCACTCCTTGTTTGAATGTCAACAACTGCACAAGCACTTCCGCAGGAACATTTTTCTTGGGGGGGGGGGGGTCACAAGATTAACAATGTGCGGGCATGGAAAATTCCATTTTAGAACAGCACACATGAATTTCCTGTTTCTTACTGGAATATTTATGATTATTATTTCTTAATTTTTGAGGATTTTTGGTAAATTTAAAAACGGATAATTCCGAAATATATGAAGATCTTGGGCCTCGTTCTGCACTTATTAGGGATTTAATGGAAATTGTGAACACATATAGGTCTACATGTATCCATTTTAATTCCTGGTGGAATTTGAAAAGGGGATCAGATGAGGATGATTCCACCCCTGTTTCAAACCATCCCAACCTCTGGTTGTGAATGATACATCCCAACAAGGGATAGACTAATTATTTCCCACCCAGTGGATATGTAAATTACATTATTAAATATATCATTCTTATAGAGTTCCAGTTCAGAATTAATTTTAGAGGTTTTGTTGTACGTACACAACAATAGGGAATTAAGGGAGAGCACAAAATGATACCAGAAAATATTTTTTTATGTAATTATGCACGTTGCGAATTTGTACAGTACAATGCCTTCAGGCCTAAAAGGAAAAACAATTGTGATGAAATTTTACTTTTTTCTTCCTGATAGTTTTAAGAATTTGAAAATATATTTAAATTGACTGTACTTTCAACTTTAGTGAAATAATTTGACACTTTTCCTTAACATAATAATAATAATAATAATACTCTCTTGAATTCCGTACATGTATCAACTTTTAATTAAAAGAAAATGCGTATCCTAATTTAGCCTTTACTGTAATACAAGGCCATATGCAAACAAGATTTTTTTTTGGGGGGGGGCTGTTGAGGAATATTGCCACCGACCTCTTGGCAGTCGCATTTCGGCCCTGTTAACCGATATTCGAACTTCTGACTTCGCAACACATCACAATCGGAAAGCTGGCGAAATCCTGTTGGTAATTTTCGTAATGAAGTAAGTAATCGTTGGTACTGTTGAAAATTATTCCCATACCAAAGAAAGAAATCGCTGGCTAACTTCGGAGTACTTCCCTTCCAGTCAGCACATTCGTAGATCGCAAGACCGAATGTTTTTTGGGGTAGGAGGGAAGGAAGGAGAGCTCCTCGCAGCTGACTCTTTTCACTGTTCCGTTATCGCGATGCATGACATCACGCGGACGTAAAGGTAAAAAGGTGAAGTTTTCCGTGCAAATTGCACGGTGCAACATTTATGCCCCACACATTCTCGATCTCAGCCATTTTGGAGGTGATGTGATCAGCACCACCCTCCGGATGCCTTCCCCAGGTAACATTTCATTTGGGGCTGGGTGAACCCCGGTGCAGTTTTTTTTTAAAGCCTTAAACAGGTCTCTACATTGCTCACTTCAGTATAAATACACAAGAATTTCCGCCTTCCCAAAAATACGTAAATGGTGTAATGTCTTCAGTGTACAGTTCATAGTGTATAACCACACACATTCTCAGTTTTGTGTCCTGGTAGTCTGCTATCTGGGGAGGTGAGAAATAATGTCGAAGGAACATGTGTTCTTCATACAATTACAATCCAGTCTCACCTCTATCTCCCTCAGAATGAATTTCGGTGAAGTCCGGAGGGTCCAATGAGTTAAATCCACTCTCTTCACCTCCTTGCTGGGGCCCCCTGTGATCTTAGATCTTTCTAAGATGCGAAAGAGAGAGTGGGATGCGGAAAGTAATTGGAAACTACCGCATCTATTTTTCCCTAGAAAACTTGCAACTGAACATCGAACAGCAAGGAAAGACCTGCCCAAGGGCAGAAAAAAATTGAATGAATGAATGAATATAACATATATATGTGTAAATATATATCAGTAATGATATCAGGAATTTGTTTCTTTTTTAAATATATATTTTTGAGTTTTTTTCGGATCTTGTACGAGAGAGTTTTATTTAGCTGTTCACAGATCCATTAATTACAAACATTGTATGTGTTTATAAAAATGAGAAGAAAGCTAAGATGTATTAGCTTCTTTGCCTAGATGCATATGTTTCCTCCCCTTGTCCGGCGCGTCCTCCAGGTGGTGGATATAGGGAATCTCTAATGTGTGTTCATTTGGAACTATTTGGGCCGCAACTCCGTATGCCGTATCAGGATAAAGGGAGTCAATGCTGGCGGCCACCCTTCTCTAAAAGAGACAGAAATATCGGAGAGAACTTTTGTGCCGTGGTAATATTTTTGAGTTTTTGTCTACGTTCTGCACTATGCACGGATAGATCAGTCGGGGCTGGACCTACAATTTCAAATCGGATTCAAACTACTGTGTGCCTCTACTATGTATCGAACACAGGATCCCTTGATTACAAGGCGTTACCATCTGGAAGTCCCTCCTCCATTGTTATCGTTATCCAAACTAGTTCAAAGGAAGCACATGAAACCTTCGTTTTCCAGCAATTTTCCGTTTCACGTGAAACAAGCGCGTTGAACTTTATCTGTTTGTTGACTTGACTCCCCTTGCAATAGGGGAAAGTTGCTTACTCACCATCGCACAAGCTTTTTTCACTCAAACTGTTCCGATCCCCAGTTCTTTCAGTTGAGCGGCAATAGTGGCCGCCTTACTTATATTATTATTGCAATTTTCATTTAGCTAAAATGTCCAGTGATACTGGTAGTGAAGACTGGCTTGTCATTAGTTTCGAATATTTGTGTAATTTCGTGTGAATACACTTTAAAGAAATCATTAAAATATACAGAAAGAAAGTATTGGGGCCCTCTTCCTCCTTCTCTGTATTTGCATAAATTCAACACTGTTCCTCAAGATGTGTTCTAAAAGTAAATTATCAATTAGCATAAGAGTTAATGTGATCTCCCGACTCTCCCCTCTAATATTTGTTTATATTAGGCCTACTTCGCTTTTCTGCCACCTTCGGCTAATCGCAAAGATAAGGACGATTGATGATACGACACTCACAAGGAACATCCATGCTTTTGCCGGCATTCGAACCAGAGATCTCTGGCGTTGTGGTGCGCTGCGCTAACCACTCCGTCACGGAGGTTGAAACGACACATAAAAATCTAAGGAATAAAATAATTATTGGATGGAATTAACAATGATTCTACAAATACATATAGTGTTCTTAAACGAGTAGCATTGGAATTATATTTATTAATTATATTCTTACTCTTAATTTAAATATTTAATTTCGTTTTGATTGATTTGATTGATTGATTTGGTGTTTAAGCCCACTTTATGCACAGTAAGGCTGATCGGGACTGGACCTACAGTTTATAGTGGGATCCCAACTACTATGTGCCTCCACCGGAAATCGAACCCAAGACCCCTTGATTACAAAGCGACGACGCAACCACTGCGCCATCGGGGAGGTCACATATTTCATTTGACGTAAGGCTTGTTGTGTAAATAAATAAAACTAGTATGCAATCTGAGAATACTACAAATTGATTTAAAGGCATTAGTTGCACATTCTTCTGTGGCACATATTATGGGTCTTGTACTAATGGTGCCATTACAGTGGTGATTACGAGAGTAAAGTAGACTTCCGTGGCAGAGTGTTTAGCATGTGCTACGATGTCAGGGGTCTCGAGTTCGAATTCCGGCCTGGGCATGAGTACTCTTTGTGATTGTCCCTTCATCAATTGCATCTAATCATCGCTCAACCTCTTCGTCGCAATTAACCAAAGTGGCAGAAAAAGAGACGTCGAATATAGAAAAACAGTTAAAATGATTAATTAGGAATATTGTTGGGATTTCTTCATACTCGTAAAAAAAGGGCAGTTAAACATTTTCTTTGCCGATTTATGGAGATACGTGCTTCAATGTTTTTTGCCAAGATTATAATTAATTTAATGCAATTTATTACATTTATCTCTATTTACCGTGACCAATTGAGCTTTCATTTCATTCATATTCAAACTTTTTCAGTCCTTACTTCTTATGTCACAGTAGCAAGGAAAGAGAGTTGCTTCTGGGAGAGGAAAGGAGGGACGCCTGGGTAATTACGGGAAACTTGTCCCCTTGAGTTTGTGGCGATCTGGGATGTGCTTGGTTCAGCTGAAAGAAAACATTTTCAGGCACATCTGCCAATCCCCCCTCCCCTTCCTTCCCTTCCCAGATCGTAAAAGCCGAGGTACAAGGCGCTGTAGCCGCGGGGCCAACCTGCCGTAAGGGTATGGTTAATCGCACCAAATTCGAACACCATATTGGTCACGCACCGTATTCCATCTTCTGAAGTAAGCGCGGAATGCTTTCTTATGGCCGTGTGCACGAACGAAGATCAAATTTTAAACTCGGATCGGGAAAGGATCACTGGAAAATTCCATTGCACGAAGACGGTTCAACACTTGATCGCGATCTAGGAACATCAAAACGAGTTTATCTTCTGAACGGCCATTCGAGACCGTTTTGGTGGCCGATCCTGGTTCACGATACTGACGCTTCGACTGCAGGCAGTTGTTTTTGAATATAAACAAAGCGGAAAGTGATATCGAGGGCGTGCAAACGCTAGAGATGTTGGATGTACAATGCTGATAATTCGAGAGTTGTGTAAAGTAAACTAAAAACTGCCAAAATAATAATAATAATTTGTGGTTCTGTGGTGCAAAGTCGAAATTTTTCTAAATACTGTACTTTCTATCCCAGAACACAAAACATGTGCAAGTGCAAGGTAAATTAGAACAGAGCAATGTTACGATATTGCTACATGGTGTTGCTACACGACATGACAATATAAATATATAAGAATTAAGAAATGAAAAATTCAAATACTTACCACAATACAGTAATAATAATAATAAAATATCTTTATTGAGCGGGCGAGTTTCAGCGTACGCTGTTCTCTCGCGAATGTATTTCGTAAGGCATTGAAGTCCCGTAGAAGAAGGTTCCATGCTTTCTCCTTATTCTTTTGTCTTATGCCGTCAGTTCTTTTTTAAGATTATTATTTCTTTACACCCTACTACATCCTTGTACTCGTCGACAAGGTTGATCAGTACATTTCCCAAATTCAGATAAGTTTGCAGCCCGAATTACTTTCTTCTCCTACACGTTGATACTTTAACACATCACACTATTCGGTGGGGTTCTTGATTGTCATTTGTTTTAGCCAACCAATCAGGTATAGCCTTACAAATTAATCTCGGATCATTTGAACGGAATCTCTTGAACGTCGTTTTTCGTTGGTGCAATGCAAATCTTTAAACCAAGTTCATTTAGAGTGGATCAAAATTGATCCCGCTCAACTGAACTTCGAAATAATCGGCGTTGGTGCACTCGGCCATTAGTTAGGGAGGCTTGTTAGTTTAAATCTCTCAGCATAAGAAATCACTAACAACGAAAACATTTAACCTGGCCTGGCCTCAGAAAAGAAGGGGTTTGGATTTGGTGCGATAAGTGAGACCATTTGAGAAAGTCGGCAGCGAAGATGGGAATCGTCGGATAGGGACAAATGGAAATTCGTAGACAGCGATGCCAACGCCTCACTCGCACTTCTTCGTACTATTGTTAGGAAAGGAACTAAAGACACGCTCGAAATCGCGATTCCTTCAAACATCCAGCCGAGGCTGCTGTACGGCGGCCGAAGTCACAGTAGCTAGCAGACTAAGGCCATTGTAGATAACCCCCAATTCCCTCTTTAGTTTAGCTCATAGCTTTTGGATTTCTTTTTGTGTGTGTGTATGTGTGTGTGTGCATGTGTGCGTGCGTGGGCCTCTCTCGTCCCTTTCGGCACTTACTACGGAGGGTTGATCCCTAGATCTTCTTCTGCTGCACCATCACTACGGCGTCCGGGAACGCTGGGGGGCTCATTCCCACGGGGAGGGGGGATTCGGTGGGAAGGAAGGCGGAAGGAATGGACGTACCCCACGTCCCCCTCCGACCTGGGCTCTCCCATTGTCCAGGATCTCCTCAGCAGTGTTGGTTTTCCCCTAGGGGAGATTGGAGGGCTCAAAGGGCTCCCGGGGGTCCTCAAAGGGGCCCAGGGGAGCTTTGAAAGAGCCCAAGGTGTCCAGAGGGCCGAATTGGATATCAAAGGGTTCAGGAAGCCCTCAGAGCTCAGGGTGGGAGATGTGGTTAGTCTGCCTCTTAGAGAGTGGTACTCCAGTGTCCGCGGAAGCATAGTAAAAATAAAATAATAATAATAAAAAAAAAACTAAAAAAACTTAGGCAGCGATCTGCGTCAAATTTGGAGCCTGCGAAGATCAAGGGAAGCAGCATGAACAGGTAAGTTTTCTTGTTTTGTGGAATATTTATATCAAACGGGTATAAATTCAATAGAAGTAAAACAGCAGGTAGAAATAAAAGTAGTCTCATTGGTATTAATGTTAGTTGAGTTTTCAATAACATTCGATTCATTTATATTTTAGAGTAACATTGGTATTCACTACAACAATCACACAAAATAATCCTACTATGTATCTCTTCTATTTACCGAGCTTTGTAACCTTCACTTGGCACAATTAGAATTATATTCGTATACATAAAACACTCATTCACAGAGTGTTTGGTACGATATATCACATGGTCACTTGGCTTGGTCCCAGCTGCAAAGTGTATACAGGCGATTCATAGTAGTGACAAGCCACACTTCTGGCGAATTAATATGTCTTATTGCTTAATTCGTTCTTGATTTATCTAACACTATGACTGTTACAATAATTAAAATAATTTGTTGTGGGTATGAGAACTTGCAGGCTTTTTCAAAATCGATTTTCTCAAAGTGTGCGGTTCCCACAAACACATCATTAACCGTTTGTTTTTCAAGTTCAATGCAGGTGTACGAGCAGTACTTGCTGCTACCTTTTCCGGAAATCGCGAAGTCGAGAACGAATAATGCAGTGGTGCTCTTATCCGGAACCTTTGTTAGCACGATTGTGTGTCGATTACTATAAATATAGCTGATAGAGCAAAGTAACATACAGGAATGTATAACTAACAACCGTATACCTACTCTTGCAACCTCTGTATATTAGTTTCTGACCATAGAGGGACACGATTGTAATACCTCTGGATATTGTTCACTCTATAACCATATTTCGTGATTAGAAGGTACTTCTTTAGGGTGCATTTCTTGTTACAGAACAAGCTGAAAATAATTTAATGTGTATTCAATTGTTATTCTTTCAGTGTCAAGAGAGAACACCCACAGCAAGAAATCGTCCCGAAACTCTGGACTTTTAGCTCATCAGGTGCGGAAGGCATACTCTTTGGAATAGCAAACAATAAATACTTTAGAGAATATCAAAGTGTCTATGCTTTAGTCTCCACATTTATAGCTTTAGACCACTGAACTCTATAACATAACAACTCGGTTCGATCTTAATTGCCTTGAAAAAAATGTCCCATGAGTTCTCTAGGATTTCCAGAGAAAAAGTGAAAAGTGAAGATCCATGAGTGAAACAAAACTGCAGCTGCTGTAGAACTTATACAGAAGTTTTCTCGCGTGCTTATTTGCTAAAAGGCATCAATAATTTTAATTTAGCCATTAAATGTAAGGGTGTCTTGGTTACCAACGATTATATCTCAAGTAATATTTCCACAAATTAAATGTGTGAATATTCCAACTCGGCGTATGGAATTAAAATCGTCTAAATATCCAATTTTATCTGTAAGTATCCTCGTTTAATGAAGTATTTTTGACGGTTCCGTGCAAGCTTAAATTTCGTTACCTAAAATTTTATAATCGTGACAAATCTTTCTGAAGAAAGTTCTTGTTCTTTGTTTCCAGCACCTTGGAGACTCTTGATCACTTTTTCAAACGTTTCTCTTGTGTAACTAGCGATCGAATATTTGAATGCGTAATTTATCTTTATAATACTAAAAGCAACATAACTGAAGGAGGGTAATTACAAATCTCATAAGGAATAAAGAGTTCTCAAGCCACGACAGGTTATTGAAACTTCAAATTGAAGGAAAAATTGGAATAAAGCAATGATGTGCCGTGTACAATATTAATAATCATAAAATGTACAAGTAAAGGGCATTGCTTTGCTAAATTGTAAATTGTTGACGTTGACGACATATGACGTTTGAAATCTTGTTAAATGTTAATCTTTGGAGTTACGTTACTTATAAGGGTTTACGAAAGTAAAATTTAAATTCATTTGATCAAATACTTGGAAGCCTGTTATGTATGACAAAAATCTGGGTCCGTTTGTTTCTTTTCAGCCATTTCAATTGTCTTGACACATTTAGTTTAAGTCTAGCGTATCTCGTTCCAGTAAGTCATGCAACTTCGACATTGATTTGTGTCTAGAATATGGAGAAATTTTCAATAAAAATATCTTCCGCCAATGGAGGATGTAATTAAATATCGTAAATGAAACACATGTAATTTACAATTTCAAGAGTATGATCCAGAAAGGAAATTATGACACGAAAATAGTCCAAAATAATGAAAATAGGGGTCAAATTAACCAGATCGCCAATATTTGAAGTACTTTGTACAATTAAATCAACTTCGCCTCCCAGATGATTGAACCAGAACAAGAGCGTACAAATACCCAGAAAATGAATTTTCATCATCAAATGGCGTACACGAGAGAGGGGCTGGTGGGTGTATTGTGAACAGAGTTGCCAAACCTTATCCGCATAAAGAAATAACTAAGCTGAATCTTAAATGCAGCTAAAATGAATTTTAAGGAGCCAGAGTTTTGGAAGCCCGGTAAACTGCCTCTTAGGGTAATTTTAGGTATCAAGTAGAGGAAGGGGAAGGTAGCTAGTTTACCATAAACTTTAAAGTGAAGACAATTTGATATTCGTTTTCATCATCTAGATTCAGGCGCGTGCCCAGGATTTTCGTAAAGGGGGGGTTATGAATCCAATACATTTTCCAGTTCACATTTCAAATTTCTTGTAATAAATTAGATAATTAATATACTTGGATTTTACCCCAATGAACGCAATCAATGTATTTTCTATGGATGCTTCATGTTTTTATTGCATCATATAAAAGCACCTGCTTGAATATTTCCAAATTATTAATATTTTATATTTAATTGCTCAAATATAATTTTTAAACAAAAAATATGTACACTCAACATTGTAACAACATTAAAGAGATTAAGACTACTTGATGTCTTAAAGACAGTAATAAATAAGGTACCACAGTTCAACAATTTAAATTCTGAAATTTAGGCACCGAGATTTCTGTGCGAGTTCTGACAATATGTCGTCACAAGTAACTTTTATATCCCGGTGAATGTTCAGAGCAGCTAACCCATTTAATCTTTCTTCGCAAATGGTATGTCGAAGATAGGTCTTCAACCGCCTCAAAGTTGAGAATGATTTATCATTTGATGTTGTTGTTACCGGGATTGTACATAATATGCGCAAACGTGTTTACACAGGGAAATATTGCTTCACTGCACATATCAATTGCTTCAAGAGCATTTACTGGACGTGTTTGCATTGCTGCAAGATGACGATACCGCAGTCTCATATCAGTGGGAGCGTCGTCGCCTTGTAATCAAGGTGTCCCGGGTTCGATACCCGGTGGAGGCACATAGTGGTTCGGATCTCACTTTAAACTTTAGGTTCAGTCCCGATTAGCCTCACTGTGCATAAAGTGGATTTAAAACATCAATTTAATGAACATTGTACTTGTTGTGGAGATGATTTTGCTAAATATTGTGTACATTTTTGGCATTGTATTATTATATTATTGGTCAAAACATTTGTTTGACAGTCGACAAACAAATACGAACCCCTTCAGTAATTAACATTTTCTACTACAGTGTCATTAATGTGTCATATTATTTTCATATTAGGTCTATGGAGAGGAATTTTGTATAATGTTAACGTTATGGAACTGCGAAACCAACCGTTGAAGGGGCCACTCCCCCCTTCCCCTCCGAAGCCCAGTACCGCACCACAGGATCTGTCACTGAGCCCGACAAAATCTTGCCACACAGTGCTCGAAATAGAAATTCGTAGCCGAAAAGGGAGGGGATATTTGATCGATTTTGGAGATACGAGGGGGTACATCCTTGTATGGATCAACATGGAGACAATACAGTAGGTGGAGGATGCTCAATATGCAAATTATTCTAATTGGGGGTATGATTTGTGAAACTTTCTTAACTGGAGGCAGCATCCCCTACTTCGACCACTGATGCCAGAAAAGATGCTTTCAGAAAATGAATTTATTACTGCACACACATATTACTTATTGTATTTGTTGCGTTTGTACAAGAGAAATATTCAGAAGATTTGTAAGGAATATTTACAGTTAATAGGATGCCTATCTAGTCTATCCCGTGTCGTAATACAAATTTTATCCCTTTCCTACAAAATAATAAAACTCTCCATGGCAACCGTGATTTTATAATGTGGTTGCATACATATACACTGTATAGTAGCACCAAGCTTTCTGGGACCTCGGAAAATACGTGCCACTGCTCCGACGCCAGGGTTTCAAATGCCTTGGTGGATCTATAAGATAGGTAATATCGTTTTTCGAGGGTTCGTGAACAAAACAAAAAGTAAATGATTGTAAAGTCCATTTTATATTCAGATACGTTAATCGGGACTGGACTAAAATTTAAATCGGGATACGTACCACTGTGCAATGCACCTTCACAGGGGATCAAACCCAGGACCTCTTTGATTACACCACCATCGGTGAGGCCCCTGAAATCATTGAGGGAACTTGTTCATCTTCATGTTATCTCGCCCTGCGAAAGTTTATTGGTGACATCCTACACACGTCTTCCAGACATACACACGCGGGCACCCCCCCCCCCCTCCCTGCACACACACGATTGTATGCTTACAGCACATGCTGTGGCCTCCCAGAAAAACAATTCTAAATCCGCCTATGGATATATCTGCTATCAAATAATGAACGTCACTTACCTCGACAGTTCCTTGACATAATTTTGCAACAAGGTTTGCAATATCTTCTGTTATGCCTTCTTGTTGAATATCAAGAGTCTGAAAGTTCGCACGTTTCACTCTCGCAATTCGGATGGAATTCCTCTGAACTTAAATCGACCATTTCTGACGTTCTATTTGTGGAAGGTGAAGCTTCAACTTCCATTTTTTGTTTCTTTTGGAAATAATCTAATACGTATTTCTCCTCTTTTCTCTATCCATCTTTAGTTCCACGTCAAAAATCTATTACACACGCAGAAACGTAACACACAACACGACCACTTCGACTTGCTACCTTGCAGACTGCAACTCGCTACAACCCCAGTGAACACCAGGACTTGGGACAAAGATACCGGGCGGTCGAATGTCTGAACCATGCATCCAGCTTGGTCCAGCTCAAATTACGTCACCAGTGTTGACAGCAACCAGTAGTGTCAGTGTCAGTAGTGTTGGCAACTGCTAAATTATTTACGCACAAATTCAAGTGAGATCTTTCACACATGTTACAAGAAAATTCAATAAACTGAAGGCTGGAAATTGGTTGAGAAAAAAATATCTAATTTGTAAAGAGCACAAGAGTTACCCCCACACCCCCTATACGCCTTCATGGCGTGGTGCTAAGCACAGGGGAACACTTTACCTTTACCTTTTTACAAGAGTAAAACGTATAATATTTTGGCATATTAATTGCTTTTATTTTGTTTATGAACTGACTGGGCCAGTTGGGCTATTGTTGCATCCTTCACCCCTCCCTTCCTCCCGGCATGCTATTGTACAAAACATCGCTTGCCTCCTTCGTAAAACCATGCTTCGCTACTGCCTGCAACAATTATTATTATTATTATTATAATTATTGATATTTTGAAATAAATATGCATCCAGGTGCGAAATAAGATTTCGACTTACTTTGCCTACTAATTGTAGTGATTCAAATCTCACAGAACTTTGCTCTGCTGGCATAAATGGTATAACAAGGGGAAAAAAAGGAACGGAAAGTTAGCAGCACTGTCGTAACAGGAAAGGGAGGGTCATTCTCCTAAGAGGGCCATCGTGGGTGAAAGAAAGGGGAGGAGGGATTCCTTCAGTTCGCATTCCAAGGGTTACGGCTCTTTTCTTGACCATACTGAGAAGGAAATTCTCCTTTCTTTTCAGTGACTAAGGAATGAATGAATGCTTGTGCATTGCTGTAACTCAACTCAAATATTATCAAAAGTAATTGAAGAAGCAAATAATTTCTCATTGCCAAATGTAAACATTTTACAATATTGGCGATTTATGAAATAAAATGTATTTCTGTTTTGAATTTTTTTAAATTACGAAACCAATGGGGGGGTTTTAACCCCCACCAACCCCCCCCCCCTGGGCACGCCACTGTCTAGATTGGTCGATACCATGCCTCTCGATAATCCACTTATGGTCTCATGAAATCAGAAATAAAGGATTCCCGGGAATTATGTCATCTTCACATCAGCCACGGCGCCATAACACTGCCTGCGGCCCACATAGACCAACTTTTGCATAAATATAATACATTTTGCATGCGATATTGTGGTACTGGCTGTGTCGCCCCACCCACTATTACTTCCCCATCTATTTTTGGATAGCGCAGTGGCTGACGTGAAGA
Source organism: Lepisma saccharinum (assembly GCF_977018435.1). Taxonomy (NCBI): domain Eukaryota; kingdom Metazoa; phylum Arthropoda; class Insecta; order Zygentoma; family Lepismatidae; genus Lepisma; species Lepisma saccharinum. Next base: position 63,242,367 of record NC_139230.1, on the reverse strand, counting down.
TGACAATATTGGTATCCGGTAATACTTTATTTTTTATTTCATACTAGCTGATTACAAGGCGTTGCCAGCGTGTTTAATGAATTCTAACTATAGCGTAAAATGTAACTAATTTTATTTACAGGTATTTAAAAGTATAAGTACAGTATACAAATTATGAAGTAATATCTTTTACAAATTAGCTATAATATAAATTTAACAACAATTGATGAACAACATTTTTATTCCACCTCCAGGAGCAAGAATAAATAAATTAAACGGCATTGGGAGTGTCCCTATTCATCTTATCGGCACCGAAAAATATGGACTCAACACTAATATCGGTAGTTTTCGATTATCTTTACATGTCATCCCCTTCCCACACCCACCCCTAGGAGTGTCAGGGGTGTCTTGGAGTTGAACGGCATTGAGAGAGTCGCTATTTATTCTAGCGACCCCGAAAACTGTGGATTCCACATTAATATCGGTCGTTTTAGATTATTTTTACATATCACCCTATTCCCACCACAATCCCTAGGGGTGCCAGAGGTGTCTTGTAGTTAAACGGCATTGGGAGTCTTACTATTCATCTTAGCGACCCCGAAAACTATGTATTCCACACTAATATGGGTCGTATTACATGTCACTCCCTTCCCACCCCCACCCCTAGGGGTGCCAGAGGTACTTTGGAGTTAAACGGCATTGTGAGTGTCACTATTTAACTTAGCGACCCCGAAAACTATTCATTCCACACTAATATCGGTCGTTTTACATGTCACCCCCTTCTCACCCCTACCCCTAGGGGTGACAGGGGTGTCTTTTAGTTGAACTGCATTAGAAGTGTCACTCTTTATCTTAGCCACCAAAAAAACTAATGATTCCTGACTAATATCGGTCGTATTCGATTATTTTTAGAAGTCACTTCCTTCCCACCCCCACCCCTAGGGGTGCTAGATGTGTCTTGGACTTGAACGGCATTGAAAGTGTCACTCTTCATCTTAGCGACCCCGAAAACTATGGATTCCACACTAATATCGGTCGTTTTCGATTATTTTTACATGTCACCACCTTCCCACCCTCTCCCCCTAGGGGTGCCAGGGGTATCTTGGAGTTGAACGGCATTGAGAGAGTCGCTATTTATTCTAGCGACCCCGAAAACTATGGATTCCACACTAATGTCGATCGTTTTACATGTCACTCCCTTCCCACCCCCACCCCCAGGGGTACCATGGGTGTCTTGGAGTTGAACGGCATCGGGAGTGTCCCTATTCATCTTAGCGACCCTGAAAACTGTGGATTCCACACTAATATCGGTCGTTTTCGATTATTTTTACATGTCACCCCTTCCCACCCCCACCCCTAGGAGTGTCAGGGGCATCTCATCCCCACAGTATTTCTTTCCAGATTTTAAGTCATATGTATACCAAGTTTGGTCATCGTGAATGTCACATATTAGCTTAGCGACTCCAAAAACGTTGGATTAGGCACTAATCTTGTTCAATTTTGACATTTTAATTTTCACCCTTTCTCACCCCCCATCCCGATAGGTGATGAACTTGAAATGGAACTGCATTTGGAGTGTCACTATTCATCTTGGAGACCCAAAAAACTGTGGATTCCACACTAATATCGGTCGTTTTCAATTATTTTTACATGTCACCCCCTCCCCACCCCACCCCCTGGGGGGGGACAGGAGTGTCTAATCCCCACAGTATTTCTTTCGAGATTGCAAGTGGTAGTGTTCCATGTTTGGTTGAAATCGCTCTAGGCATTCGAGAGTTATGCCGGAACATACATACACACATACACACATACACACATACCAGGAGCGTATATTCCAGGCTAGCTATTCTATCTTGGAAGCCTGAAGCCTAAATAGTTCAATACTGAAGTAAAATCGATTAGAAACTGTGAATTAACATGATTCCAGAAATAAGATAATGGCAATTCTGAAGTTGGCAGAATTCTTAGGATTTGGCAACCTGAATTCTTAGGAGTTGGTAACCTGAATTCTTAGGAGTTAGCAACTATAATTCTTAGGAGTTGGCAACCTGAATTCTTAGGAGTTGGCAACCTGAATTTTTATAAGTTTGCAACCTGACTACCATTGGGATGTCAACGTGGCTTTCTTGAAGACGTCAAGGATGAGCCTAGTCTTCTCCCTTCCTCCATAGCCTAGGACCAGATGTCATAGTGAGCTAGTCCAGGTCTTAGACTCAGCATACGCCACTGACACATCCACATATACACACATACATCCATTTTTATATATTAGATGACCATTGGTGGATTAGTGAGATGGGTGATGCCACCAAATCTAGACGGTGAAAACTAAGAGTAAATTGTCATCACTTTCAAGTTAACGGTAATAGCAGTGCCCCCCCTCCCTTTGACACCTAACATTACCCTAACAGGCACTGTATCGAGCTTTCGAAAAATCTAGCTCCTTGAAAGTCAGTTTTAACTCCATTTAAGGTAAAATTTAGCTCTTTTATGCGCATTAGGTTTGGCAACACTGCCAGAACGGCCGTAGAAGGCAAGGAGAAATGCATTACGCTTATGGGAGGATTATTTTATTTGTTCTCTTGGGAATATTAAACTTTCGATAGCATAGAGAAAGATATCAACCGAAAGAGGACGGGTTGAAGATGTGATTGATAAGCGGAAAAGTCGAAGCTTCCATTTGATTAGCCGTAACTTCAAGTGGAAGTTGCGTTTTTTCCATAAGGAATGCATCGGATTCTGAAAATTCTTATTCATCATCCCAGGTTCGATACCCGGTGGAGGCATATAGTGGTTCGGATCCCACTTTAAACTGTAGGTCCAGTCCCGATTAGCCTTACTGTGCATAAAATAGACTTAAACACCAACTCAATCAATCAATCTATTATTCATCATATTTTTTCAAATGACGTATATAGCTTAATAATGAACTTGCATTCCTGGTGTGAAACTGTCACTCTTCGCCTTAACGCGAACAAAATACAGTAAAACCTCGTTAATCCGGACCCCGATAAACCGGACTTCGCTTAATCCGGACAGGCAAAAGGCAAAAAAAAAAGAAACAACAGAATGCAAGGTTTTAAATGTGGCTAGAAGCACTGAATTGTCGTATTGCTCTACATTTTACTGTACTGTATAGTGTATTTAGGCATATGCCCTTTAAATACACCATAGTAAACATGTTTTGTTGCTATAAACGGAGTTTAAATGCACTTTCTACTGTTCTTTTAGGTTATTTTTAGTTAATCCGGGCTTTCGTTAAACCGGTCAACTTATCCCCCTCCCATTAGTCCGGATTAACGAGGATTTACTGTACTAAAATATAATTAATTCATTTCTTCAATTTTTCGCTAACCTAAAACTGTATCTTGCAACATGAGCATGATGTGAGTCATTTTCTTGTTTATACAGAAAAAAAAATTGAGTCAATGTTCACATTAAATTAGCGTTTTCGGTTTAGCGAAACGACCTCTTTCGTAGGATTAGCGAACACATTTTTTTGACAGGAAAGGAGATAGGAGGGGTTAGCTAACATGTAGCATAAAGTCCGACCGTGGAAGACGAGACTCGGGGGCGGCGCAAGGGGGTGCGAAGGGCTGCTTGCGCCCCTTAATCATCTTCTTCACCCCCCTCAGCACCCCTTTTTCAACACCTATATTTAACCAAAAACTCTTACAGTATCATATTATGACGTCGTCCTATTGAGCGCCGAATGTTAGGTATTGAAGTCTGGCCCCTGTTATTGTATACTCAAGATATCATCAGGTGCTCGGGAAATTCTTTAAACGCGAGTTTTATTCACGGCTCCCCATCAAGGGCGGATTTAAGGGGAAAGGAGAGGGTGCCCAAATATCCGAGGGGCGATCCAAGGGGGTGACGAAAGATAAGATTGAAGAAAGATAGGGGCGACGAATGATAAAGGAGCAAACAAAGATAAGAATGACGAAAGATAAGGTCGACGAAAGATAGGACGAGCAAATAATAAGGAGGCGAAGTAGAGGTAATGGTTCGTCGGTGAACATTTATTTGCTATGTATTTATTTTACCCTGATTTCAGCTAATTTTCTAAGGGGGAAAGATCCAAAAAATCCAATTTTCACCATTGTTATGGTATAAAAAATAATTATGTTTTTTTTATCAAAGCTCAACTCATAGGGGGCAAAATTTACTTTTTGAGCCTATATCAGTATATTTTAAGCATATATTTACAATTATTACATTTTTTAAGAGAAATAGATATATTGATAGTGATTTTGAGTTATTTTACAATGCTGTACAGCACTGTACAGTGCTGTGTATATAATTATTTCTCAATTGTGTATATATTCTGATTAATTTTTACGTCTGAAAATGTAGATACTGTTTTTTTTTAAAGTTATGAGTGCTGCAGTGCTATGTAGTGTTTATATAAAATTATTTCTCAAATGTATAATATATTCTGATTAATTTTTATGTCTGAAAATGTACATGTGTGCATTTTTTTAGAAAGAAAAAAGCTATATATAAAAATATATATGCACCTTTGGTATGTAGAATACTAATAACATATAAATTTATAATTAATTTTTATTAAGTATAAATTGTTCTAATATATTTTTTGAAAAACAAATTGAATATATAAAACCAAAAATTGTTTTAAAAATAAAAATTAAATATATAAAACCAAAAAAATTTACTTTTAAAATTTTAAATATATAAAACCAAAACATTTTTTTAAAAAATATATATAATTATATATATATACAAATTATATAAAAGAATAACAAAAATGAATAACAGAAACCAAAAATAAAAAAATGTATATAAAAAAAATATACCACATCAGATATAAATGATGAAGGCTCAGATATTCCAACTTTTTCAGCTAAATTGAAAGAAAAAATTATAGAAGCAATTAAAAATAAATTTGAAAGATGTTCTCTGAAAATATATTTTAATCTATTCTCTATGTATATAAATTCTCATAGTGAAAAAGAAAAAATACATTCATCGTACCTGTGTGTTAATTTTACACAAGAGTGATATTCGTTCTTTGTATGATATTTATGAAAAAAATTGTAAAGAACTTTTCTCAAAACAACAAAAGTTCCAAGGAAGAGGTTCGGGTTGGTCACTTTGTGATACAAACCATAAACTTGAATTGAAAATAGCAAAATATGTCCCTCTTGGGGGATCTAGTTATATTAAATTACCCAACGACATCAAAAACAAGAATGCTGTAATAAATATTCAAAATAAAGACAATAAATGTTTTTTATGGTGTCTCATAGCTCATTTTCGTCCAGCATCTAACAATAAATATCGTATCTCTAATTACAATTATCCTGAATATATAGAAGAGTCTAAAAAAACTATGTCAGGCATAAAATATCCAGTAGATATCTCAGATATTAGTAAATTTGAAAAACAATAGAAAGAACACTACAATCAATCAATAGCTGTGCAAGTTTATGGTATTGACAAAAAGAATAAAATTTATCCACTGCGTCACTATCCAACAGCAGATGGTACACGTGTTATACATTTATTATATGTTACAAAGAGAAACAAGAAACACTATTGTCTCATACAGGATCTAGGACGATTGGTACATAGTCAAATAACATCAAATCATGGTAAAATAACAATATGTGATCGATGCTTGTCAAAATTTGATGGAAGAGGTGGGAAAACATGTGAAGAGAAATTAAAGGAACATATTAAATATTGCTCTCTCCACCCTCCTGGGACTTATGATGTTTCATCTAAATGTGTAAAATTTAGTAATTTCAAATCATTGCTAAAAAATCCATTTGCAATCTATGGAGATTTTGAAACAATATCAGAACCAATAGCAACATATTTTCCAGATTCGAATGCATCAAGTACAACAAATATAGCTAAACATAAAGCATGTGGTTTTGCACTAAAATTAGTAAAAACATATGAACAAAATAATTCAGAACTATATTTTTATCGCGGTGAAGATGCAGACCAAAAATTTATTCAACATCTTCGAGAGTGGGGTGAAAAATATGGTCCAATCTTATATAATGATGAAATACCAATGAACCCTTTTACACCAGAACAACAACAGGAACATGATAATACTTTAAGTTGCAGATACTGTAATAGATATTTTAATTCTGATAGTGAAAAAAAGAAACACCACAACTATTTTAATGGAGAATATATCCATACAATTTGTAATTCATGTAATTTGGAAATAAAAAAACTAATTTTTTTCCAGTATTCATTCACAATTTGCAAAATTTTGATGCACATTTATTTATCAAAGAATTATGGTATGATACAGAGAATATCAATATTATACCACGAAGTAAAGATAAATATATTGCCATAGAGAAAACTATCAAATTAGAAAATGGAAAAAAAGTTGTTCTTAGATTCTTGGATTCATATCAATTTCTTTCCAGCAGTTTGGCTACTCTGGTGAGCTATTTAACCAATGAGAAATTTGTTCACACAAAAGAATATTTTGGAGAGGATAAGATAGAATTGTTGAAAAGAAAAGGGGTCTATCCATATGATCACATGGATGATTTTGAAAAATTTAAAGAGACACAGTTACCATCGATAGATAAATTTTATAACAAACTTCAGGATGAAGAATGTAGCGAGTTAGATTATCAATATGCACATAGAGTCTGGAAAACACTAGATTGCAAAACAATGGGAGATTATCATGACAACTACTTGATTTTGGATACTCTACAGTTGGCTGATGTGTTCGAAACTTTTCGAGAACGTAGTATTAAATTATATGAATTAGATCCTGTATTCATGTACACAACACCCGGTTTATCCTGGCAGGCCATGCTTTTAAATACAAAAGTTAAAATTGGTCTTATTAATAATATTAACCAGTTCATGTTTGTTGAATCTGCTAAACGTGGTGGTATAGTGCAGTGTCCTTTAAGATATGCAAAAGCAAACAATGTATATTTACCTCACTATGATCCTAGCAAACCATCTAAATACTTATTTTATGTTGATATGAACAATTTATATGGTTTTGCGATGACTCAATCACTGCCAATCGGTAATTACAAATGGATGACCAAGAAAGAACTTGAAGACAGGGATTTCTTAAATTGGTCTGAAGATCATCCAAAAGGTTGTCTACTGGAAGTTGATTTAGAATATCCATCTGATCTCCATGACTATCACCACGGATTAGCTATGGCACCAGTTTCTCAGAAAGTCCCAGGTACAGAGGAAACAAAATTGATATTATCATTTCAGAACAAAAAACATGATGTGCTTCACTATCGACTGTTGCAATATTACTTGGAGCAAGATATGAAACTTACTAAAATCCATAAGGGGTTAAAATTTGACCAAGAAAAATGGTTAGCTCAATATATTGTGAAAAATACAAACAATCGAATACAAACAAATTCTAAAGTTGAAAAAAATCTTTTTAAATTAATGATATTTGGAAAATGTATAGAGAACAAAAGAATCGAGTAAGGTGTAATTTGGTGTCCGTTTCAAAAAACTCAAGAAACTTATTGCTGATCCCACATACAAAGGTTTTACAAGACTTACAGATGATCTGACTCTTATTGAAAGATTTAATAACAAAGTAAAGTGTGATGCACCAATAGCTGTGTAGTTCTAGAATTAGCTAAATTAGAAATGTATAAATTTCATTATGATGTCATGAAACCTAGGTACAAAGATAAAATTGAAATAGCATATATAGGTACTGATAGTTTTGTGTATGTGATAGAAACAGCCGATTTGTACAGTGATTTGTTTTCTATAAAATAATATTTTGACTTTAGTAATTATAATCCAAATCCAGAAAATAATTCATTATACAGTTTTGAAAACCAGATGATACCTGGGAAAATGAAAGATGAGGCAGCAGGGTGTATAATAACAGAATTTGCTGGTATTGCCTAAATATTGATGACAAAGAAGAAATTAAAAGAGCTAAGGGTGCCAGTCGACCATGTACAAGAGAAATTACAATGGAAGATTTTAAAGAATGTTTATTTGAAAGGAAAACAAAAAATACATCTTCATATCATCTCACTAGCAAATTGGATGGTGTGCATACTACATTTAAAAATAAAAAAGCTCTTGATAGCTATGATAATAAATTACAAATATTAGATTGTAACATCCATACTAGAGAATATGGACACTATAACACAGGTAAACATTTTGATATATGTAAGTTGAGCATGAACAAGAGAACTTGCAATGAAAGATTTTAAAAAAAATATTTATTTAACTAGCAAATTTAGCTGGTGTCTATACTACAAAAATAAAGTAGCTCTTAATAGCAATGATAATATATTGCAAATATTAGATCACAATGTCCATACTAAAGAATATGGACACAATAATACAAATAAACATTGTAATAAATGTTTATGATTTTAAAAAATTGATATAAATATTAATATTATTTTTTTAAATATTTTTCTTATTTATTGTAATATTTATTTGAGTTAGGTGGTGGTAGAGTAGCTCTAAGGCTAAATTTTTGCTCTAAAATAAAAATAAATAAAAATGTATTGTATTATATTGGATTATATATATTAGTATTAAATAGTATAAAAATTAAAATTGTTCTATCACTCTTTCATTCTTTACATCATATATGTATGATTTCTCTACAATTAAAATGGCATTGCATATGGTATTTTTCGGTAAAGTTTCTTGAAACTCACATATTAACTTAATATTTGTTCGATCATTTATAACTACCAATTTTCTTTTTGATGCATTGATTAAAAACATTGGTCTGTGAATTATGAACTCATCTGGATTATAATACATGTCTATGTTTCCTTCAGTTACTCTTTTAAAAGCTCTAAATGCTTCATATAACTTCAAATAATCTTGTTCTGCAATGTTTAAATTATAATTTTCATTAGGGAACACCTCATTTCTGCCATTCTTCAGATACACATTTTTAACTTTACAATTATCACACTGCCTGCTATCCTTTTCCTGATTGTCATCTCTCCCTGTCTGAAACAACACAGCTACAAACTCTGGCATGTCGTATTGTAAAGATTGAAACTGATTAGTAATATCAAATTCAAAAAATTTACCCTCCGCAGGCTTCTGTATGCATTGATAAGTATAAAATTGAATCGGAATGTGAGGATTTTTCAAAATGTTGGCTTTGTATTTGAGAGCATAATTTGATTCATATTCAACTATAGGCATTCCCAACTCCATAGACTGAATCACACATTTCGCAACTTCGGGTAAACTAGCCTCATTAGCTGTTCCATCTGCATTCATAGTTTTATATCTCATGATGGCATTACGATCATTGGGTGATCTGCGAAATATGACACTCAAACCACCTTTCCACATAATTTCTTTATAATCAGAGAAAAAGCCAAATAGCAATCTCAAGGGGAACAGTACTGTGTGACTTTTTGCTTGAATTTTTATTCCAGCTTCGAACCCACCAACTTTATAATATACACTCTCTGATTTGGATAGTTTCAATGTCCCCACTGTAGTGGATGTAATCCCAGGATAATCAATCCTGTCAATCACTGTACCATGCTTCCTAATTTCAATTTGTGAGAATAAGAATGGAACAAAATTATCTATAAGTTTTACATCAGCCCCGGAGGGAGGATATTCTTCATCATTACTTTGTTTTACAATATCAAATTTTATATATAGATCTGATCTATGTGGATGAATGAACCCATCCCCCACCGTGATGTCATACTGTATCTCTTTGTTGGGCTAATTCAAATTCGCAAATGTCCTCCTGTTTGGAGGGAAGGACTGTAATTCATAACTCTCGATATTTTCCATCTTGGTATTTATTTATATATTTTAAATATTAATTTGTATTATTGCAGTGCTATTAGCACCGGCAAAATCGATGATTTCATTTTTTCATTTGTAATTGTTATCTCTATGTAATTAACTTTATCAATAGAAACAGGGAAATAGACTGGTGGGATTGGGGAATAGAAGATAGGTTCCATAAATTCTGAATTTGGTTTAAATGTAGCAATGATACCTGTTTCTTTGTGACTACCAATCGAATTTTCTTCTGCTTTGATAATCATACCTTTGGCAATGTTGCAGTGAATATTTAATGTCTCTATAGCTAAGAATTTTGGTATAAATTTACCTTTGTGCCTACCACCTGATTCTAATTTGCTATTGTTCTCGAATCCTAGAAGTTCACCCATGGTAGATAGGTCCACTGTTTCATTGGTAGACACAATCTCCACTCTGCGTGTAACAGAATTTTGAGACAGCAATACGGTGTTTGGAAGTTCAGATTGTAAAGTGGATAAGTTATACTGTCCGGGAGGAATAATAATTTTTTCATTACCTACTAATATAGTATTGATGTAGTTAGTTACATTCGGAATCAGATACACACTGTAGAAGGCTCTCAGAGCTATGGATTTTGGATAGAAAATATCATCGTGAAGATGTAGTTTCAAGACCGAAGTCTCGCTGGAGAGATGAAAAATTACCATATTTAATATATAATACAGCTTTTTGAAAATCTTTTAATTTGATGTTTGGTATTTTATTTAATATTCTGAGCATCGTAATGCAAACATAGCCACATATAATTTGATCGAAATCTTGAATACGATCGTCGTTGTAATAAACCTTAACATGTTTTAAGTAACGAATTAATTCTGTAGGGGGTAACCCTCCGAAAGAATCGAAAAAAAAGCATGTTTGGTATTTTATTTAATATTCTGAGCATCGTAATGCAAACATGGCCACATGTAATTTGATCGAAATCTTGAATACGATCGTCGTTGTAATACACCTTAACATGTTTTAAGTAACGAATTAATTCTGTAGGGGGTACCCCTCCGAAAGAATCGAAAATAAAAGCATTGTTATTTTGTTTATAATAGCATATCCCGTGAGTACCAATGTTTTCGGACTTATCCAAATTGACCACGCCACATTTTCGAGAATGGGGATTACCTTTAGGGAGAGAATCAGACATGAAAATCCCCCTGAAGTGTTTAATTTTAAATATTTTAACTAAAGATTCAATGTCTTGGTTTGTGAGTGCTTCTTCTTTTTTTCTGAGTGCTCTGGAAAAGTCTGCATCTAAGCCTAATTTTTTCTCCATGGCAAGATAATGACGCTTCTGCTCTTCTAGTTCTGCCTTATTCTTTTTTGAGTCGATAACAGTTTTGGCAATAGCAGCACTGCCCCCAGCTAAGCTCCCAACTGCCCCTAATGCTGCTAAAATAGCTGGAATGCTGAATATGAATCCTCCACTATGTTTTTTTCCCCTGTATTTTGCAATCTTTGTAATTGTGGCGTACTGAGTAATAATTTCATTCCATTTCCTTTGGCTATACACTGTCTCTTCTTTTCCTGTTGTTTTTTTAGTTAAAATTGGATGATATGGAATTTGGTATACAACTCTTTTAGCTTTCATGTTGTTGTTATTATTTATTATTATTTTTCAGGGTATTTATATTATATATTTATTTATTACAAACCCCACCCTAATTTTTGTTTTGTATTCATAGCAATGGTTGTACACAATGCTGTTATTCTTTCACCCAAAGAAGCATCTCTGCTCGTTAATCTTCCAAATGCAGTCTCTTCCAATTTTTGATCAGCCACATGACGAGCATCCAGATCTTTGTCTGTGTTGTAGGCAATGTCACGTTCTTTACAAGCTGCATCGAGAGGATTGACTCCCCTGTCTCCTCTTTTTAATCGTTTCTCAAGTTTTGTACCAGGACCACAGTATTGGTAACCAGGTACGTGTAATTCGAATGGAAGTTTATTAATAATATCATTCACCAAACCTCGACCCTCTGATATATTACAGAATTTAGGAGGTAAAGTATTAATAATTTTAATTAAGTATCCTATACCTTTGGGATCGTTTACAATAAAATTAGCTAGTTTGTCACATTTTCTCGTTGTAAAAATTGTTGTTCCCAGCATTTTCTTCCCCTCCTATAACCATCGTTTACCCACACAAATTCTTTAGGTAAAGTATTGTATTGCTTGATACCACTACCGGTTTTGAGTTGGTTCCAGATGGGTTTGATCAGATTTTTGTATTTATCACCACTGCTCGATTTCACTCGCTTTTCACTGGCATCATTATTTTGGTACAGAGCATCAGAGAGTGTCAAAATTTCAGAGTAACTTTGATAATCATCTTCTGTAAAATTTTTGGTTGTTTCTTAGTGATGAGCTCCCATAGCCCAACAGTACCAGTATATCTGGACCATCTATTTTTCCCGCCCAAATTAATTTTTATGTTATCCCCTTCGAATGTTACTTTAGATTTGCCAATTTTCCATACTACACTTTACTTCTTCTTCTTTACCTTTTTACGCCTTCATTTGGTTCCATAGTTGGATACAATCCAAATACTTCATCTTTTTCGAATTTTCCAGTATTTAGGTAATCCCTTGTCAGGGGACCCAACTCGATTTTCTCTGCTTCTTCTATAGCTGCTTTAGGTGGCTGTTGGAGGGTCAGGGGTGTGTGAATGCTGGATAAAGGCGCAGGAGGGAAATCTGCATAATTATTAGGAGTAAGAGGTACCAATTCATTGATGAGATTTTTATTTTGTTCTGTCACACCCTTAATCTCTTTACCAAGACCACTGATGCATCGATAATTGGTTGGTCTTGACGTTTGTGTTGTTCGTAAAAGCCTCGATCCTCTCATTTCAAACCTTTGAAACGTTTGGACAAGTACTCTCGTAATTTCGAATTCTCTTCAATTTTGTGTTTTGTCACATTAATTTTTTTAAATTAATGGTTATTTTATATGGTTTCAACGACCCAAAGTCGTTGATTTTATTTCTGAATTTACCATTGTTAGGTTTACGAGTCATGTCGATGGTGACAAATCCAAAATCGTCATTGTTCCAAGAAGATGAACAGAATTTTGAAAATTTCTTGTAATTTAAGTCTCCTCCCACATAATCATCGTATACATGTTTTAAATTAGTATGATCTTGACGAAACAAACAGATTAAGTTTGTATTATTTCGTAGTAATTGTTTGGGAATTTTGGAATAAGTTTGAGCTAAATAAAAGCAGTCTATTTCTTTGTGACGACCCTGTGTAAAAAAATTTCTAATTTCATTCTGATTTTCCAGAATGACATCATCAAACACCACAACAGAATTTTTCAAACATTGGTCGAGAGGTTTTATTGTTGATGCAAATGTAGCTATGCCCAGTCCCTCGTACAGCTTCATGAGTTGTTGGTATTTCGGTTGTTCTAAACTCTTTGAGAATACATACAAGTGTCTATTTTTCCAATCTAGCCAATTGGGGGCAAGCAAGAAATTATCAACCAGCAAAGTGGTTTTTCCACAACCGGATGGGCCTGCAATGAGGCAAAAGCTCTCCATTTTTTATTAGTTTCCACTACATCTGGTAAACGCTGTACCACATTACATGTTGGTGTCAAAGAATCACCTGGTTTGCTTCTATCCAACTTTTGTCTGGCAGACCTAACCATTTTACATAAAATTTATTATTTTTCTTCTTCAATATTTTTTCGATTAAATATGTATCTGGATATTTTGTTTTATTGAGTTCCTCTTCATAGAATCTCCCTTTCAATATTTTGTTATGATTATCTTTTATGATATGTGTATTTCTATTCCCTGGTAAAACCTGAACCACAGTGAATAAATCTGTACTCCAATTTTTAGTGAATCCCCTCTCAAATAAATGTTTAAATTTACTGACTCTTACCTGATACCCTATCTTAAACTTTGGCTTCTTGGTAGTGTATATATATTTTTGACAATAAACAGTAGAAATCAATCGTTGCTCATCAGACTTGGTTACCTCAGCAGGTTTCATGTGAATAGTATTGTGTTCTGTATTATTGTAATTATGAACTAGGTTGGGTAAAATTTGCACCCACTTATAATTGCCCTTTAGAGTAAATTGTCTCCAAATGCGATTTTTTAATGTCCTGTTGAATCGTTCCACTATACTAGCTTTCAGATCACTGTATGTAGAATAATGTTTAATATTATGTTGTTGCATTAACTTAGCAAATGTAGAATTGTAAAATTCTTTCCCTCTGTCTGTCTGCAAATATTTTGGTATCCTTCCCTCACTAAATATCGACTTAAAAGCCTCGGTAACACAAGTACCAGTCTTGGATTTTAGGGGAACAGCCCATGTATATTTGCTAAATATATCAATAACTGTAAGCATATATTTGTAACCATGATTTATCTTATGTAAATTTTTTAAAGTCCCGGTAGCCATCTCAATCAGATCAGCCTGGAAGAATTCATTCACACCTTTCGTCACAACACTCAATCGTTTGTAGTTGCGACGAGCTCGTCTGTGTAATCCATTCACTATATCTTGTCTTGACATTTAGTTTGAAAAGAAAATATAACATAAAATGGATTATCCTCGGGGTATAATTGTTTCACTTCAAATAATAATTCGTCATTAGCTTGCACAGGGAAAACAGATAATTCTTGATCCTCATGTATTTTATATTTCTTTCCAGATTCGTCCCAATTTGCAACAGGTATCTGTAGAGCTCTGTAGACGCCATCTTTTCTCTGTATGGTAAAATTTGGCACTTCCACATGTTTTCTTTTCTTCACATAGCCAAATTGTAAAAATTTCGCCATCAAGGAAAAAATCATGAGACTGACTTTAAGGGTACATTTTGTAAATATTTCCTGCATTAACATAAGTCCAGTGCCCTCGTACATTTTGTACACTCTCAAGTCTAACTATCTCAACGGTGAAAAATTGACGTAATTTGAGATCGTCTAATCTGCTTAATACCGTTTCTTGATATTCTTTTATCGTACGTACCACTTCATCGTAGCTGGGTTTGATTTTCACATCGACATACAAATGTTTAAATTGTTCTTTGAGATCATGAAGTTGCGAGGTAAAACCTGATAAAGCAGATTCCTGATAAAGCAGATTTCGAGGGTAGCAATTTGTTCTCTAATGTTGGAAGTAATCTCCTGTAAACTTTCTACAAGTTTCAATTTAGTGCTCTGGTTTGTAAGATCGAATACCTGAATTCTGATTTCTACAAACAATGTATGTAATTCATTCACAATCTGATTGGTAGGCAAAGTAGCAATGGTGTCTTGAATTATGGCAATTTCCGCTTGAATATTGTTAATGTCCTCCGACTTCAATATTCTATTTACTGCTCTTGTTACAGATCTAAACTCTTGGGAAGTGGGTAAATTGGATTCTGTGTTTTGAAGTGTTGTCAAGGGCTGTTTAACTACATCTAAGTCTGTAGCATCTGCTACACTGGTTAAGGCATTTTTAAGTTGCTGTATGTCATCTTGCGTAGGGGTAGACTGTTGCAGTGTTTGCAATTTGTTCTGTATGTCGTATGAGATGGTGAAAATGAGATAGTTCAGATTCAGTGTTGAGATTCTCTAATTTTGTGATCTGTCGTTGAATTACATTTAAAGATTCAGTTATGCTGGGCAGCTTAAATTCCAGAGTTTCTTGTACAGTAGTTAATTCATTTGTCATGGTTGTGAAAGTGTTTTTAATATGAGCTATGGTACCCTGTATCTTTCCAAAATCTTCGTAAGTTTCTAATTACAATTTGATGCTGGCAACACTGCGAGCGATGGCATTTAATTCGGTAGATGAAGGTAAATTATTACTAAAATCTTCTAATGTTTGTAGTTTAGTTTGAACTTCTGTTATGGCTGCATGTAATTGGTCTGTTTGCAGTTCGGATTTAATATATTCCTGTGAGGGAATTTCAAAAGATAAAAATTGGTCCCGTAATTCAAGAATGCTTGCATTGAGCAGTTCATATTGCTCTTGAGTCTTGATAGTTTCAATTATGAAAAGTAGTTCGGTACGAATAGTATTCGCTTCGTTATTTAGTTCTTGCTTTAGATGCTCCGAAGTAGTTGTTTGAATTTGACGGAATTTCTCAAGATCATTTTTTAATTTAGCTAAATTCTCTTTTAAATTTTCAACATTATCGAGAGAAGCTAAGTTAGTATATTTTTGAAGTATAGATTTTAGTTCACCATCAATTTTCACTATGGGATTAATTAATTCAGACTGTAGATTGGTAATTTCAGCATGTAAGCTTACATTCAAAGAATTTTGTAATATTAATAAATCAGATTTAAGTTTCTTAAGGCGTTCGTCTAATCTGGCAATGTCGCTGGAATTATCTGGTATTTCCTGTCGTCTTCTGTTTCCAAATATATCTATTGTTTTATTTTGTTTTTAATTTGTTTTTTATTTTTTGTTTCTGGTATTTTTATATATTCATGAGAGGATAAATTATTCTTATTTCGATAAAGAGGGGAATTAACTTATCATACTTCCCAATTATTTCAGCATACAGGAAATCACCTGTTTCCACATGATATCTTGTGTTGGGAATCATATTATTGTGTTTAATCCGTACAAATTTCGACCTATGTGTACAACTGCTGAATTGTGTGCAGAGATACTTATTTCAACTTTCCCTGTAACAGGAATTTTATAAGATGTTTGGTTATTATTAAATACATGTAATTGTTTACCCGTATCCTCATCCGCTTGATATCATATACTATTTAGATGGATAATGAACAGACCTCTTAGTTTACGATGAAAATCTCTAATAATATCCATATTTACTGGAGTTCTTATTTCTACAGGTTGAATAAGTTTTTTTAAAACCGAACACATTCATGGGCATTATTTCTTTTTGGGTATTTTATTATCGAGTTTGGTCTCAAATTAAAGAGAACGTCAAAACAAAACGAATGCAAGAAACCTCACCTTTCTATGTTGCTTGGTGCTCGAGATAAAGGCTTTTTAATAATTTTAATTATTTGGGAACATTTTGGAGGATAAGAATCGATAGGGGAGAGGGGAGGGGGGAATCCATTCATATACTGGTTCTCATGCTATAAATGGGAAAGAGTAATAATTTTTTTCATGTCTACACATTCCCAAAATGCTCAAAGTTATCTTTTTTGCACGTCACACGAACAATTCTCTATTTCCTGTTACGAGTATTGATTAGAATATATGAGTTACTGGCACGTGCCACAAAGTTGGTTGATCTTATCAGTAAGGCAATGTATTTATGTCAGAAGGTTGCGTAATATTGTGCAATGAATACGTATGTTTTCAACGCTCTTCATGATGTGATCTTTGACCAATAGGTGAGCTTTTTTAAACCGGGGTTTCCCCGTTTTTTTATTCCATTCATAAAGTATAAAGGTGATCGCATAAGAATACTCGGGTTATTCGTTTTATTAGGGAGTAGTGAACAGACACACTTGCTATAACTAAAAGATATGTGTTAAAAGTATATATATATATAGGGGCACAATTCAGGGCTTCAATGACTTGCTTCCTTCAGAGACAAGTCGGGCTTCCTTGAAAGGCAAGTCTGGCTTCCTTCAAACTGAAATAAGTTTCACTTTTTTAATAGTAGCTTGTGTGTGATTGAAAATATTATATTACAAATTTTAACTTGTAATAATTTCAATATTCTACAATATTTTTCTTAATCTTTCAATGTTTAAAAACCTCTTCAAGATAGATTTGATATATTACTGTCACTTACATTTGATATTTTTAAAGAAGAAACAATTTTGATGCACTAACACTAATTTGCTTTTGCAATTTGCTTATTATTCAATACATATATATATATTGTATATTTATAAAAAATAACTTCATTACCACACACAATTTTGAATGCCTTACACACCAAAGTGCATATATATTTTTTTTATATATAGCCTTTTTTTCTTTCTTCTAAAAAAGGCACACATGTACATTTTCAGACGTAAAAATTATTCAGAATATATTATACATTTGAGAAACAATTTTATATGCACTACACAACACAGCAGCACTCATAACTTAAAAGAAAACAGTATATACATTTTCAGACGTAAAAAATAATCAGAATATACACACATTTGAAAAATAATTATATACGCAGCACTGTACAGCATTGTAAAATAACTCAAAATCACTATCAATATATCTATTTCTCTTAAAAAATGTAATAATTGTAAATATATGCTTAAAATATACCGATATAGGCTCAAAAAGTAAATTTTGACCCCTATGAGTTGAGCTTTGATAAAAAAAAACATAATTATTTTTTATACTATAAAAATTGGATTTTTTGGATCTTTCCCCCTTAGAAAATTAGCTGAAATCAGGGTAAAATAAATAAATAGCAAATAAATGTTCACCGACGAAAAATTACCTCTACTAGGCGAGGAGAGAGAGGGGGCGAAAAACAAGGTTGACGAAAGATAGGGGCGACGAATGCTGGGGGTGAACAAGGATAATAATGACGAAAGATAGGACGTGGCGAATGATAAGGGGGCGAAAAACATAAGATTGAAGAAAGATAGGGGCGACGAATGATAAGGGGAGAGATCAAAGATAAGAATGACGAAAAATAGGACGTGGCGAATAGTAAGGGGGCAACAAAAGACATGGAGCGAAAAACAAGATTGAAGAAAGATAGGAGCGACGAATGACAAGGGGGCGAACAGAGGTAAGAATGACGAAGGATGTGGGCGACGAATGATAATGGGGTGAACAAAGATATGAATGACGGAGGGTGTGAGCAACGAAATATACGAGGCGACGAATAATAAGTGGGCGATCAAAGATAAGAATGACGAAAGATATGAGGTGACGAATGATAAGGTGGTTAACAAAGATAAGAATGATGGAGGTTATGGGTGGCGAAATATATGAAGTGACCAATGATGGGGGGGGGGGGCGACGAGAGACATGGGGCGAATAAAGATAAGAATGACGAAAGATAGGACGAGACGAATGAAAGGGCGAGATGACAGATATGGGCGAACAAAGTTAAGAATGACGAAGGATGGGGAAGGAGACGAAAGATAAGTACGAAATGAACTTAAAGTGAAGGGCTAGTATAATATTACTAGGGTGGATCAAAGGAGTCGTGAGGTGACCACTCCTTCACAGAGGATCAAGAAAATATTCTCGCCACCTTTGTCTCTTCACTCATTTTTTTTCATGCGTGGTCACTGTAGAAACGTCTAGCCAGGGGGAGAGAAAGAGAGCAGTTGACCTGTACCCCAGTGCCACTAGGGCGATGATGAAAATAAAATTAGGCAAACTAATGTCACGGACATTTCTGGGTTGGAACAACCTAATTAACTTTTAATGGGGTCATTGCAACCCAGAAGTGTCAGTGACTGTACAACTATCAATCTTAGTAGCTTGTTGCAAGGGCGAATTAAAGGCTTGAGGGGGGCGATCATTCTTCTCCTACAACAGTCACACTGGCTATTTGGCTATTGATAAATTTGCAAACTTTGAATGAAATACATCAAACATTGTGACATTTTATGACTATTACAGTTTTTATTTTATTGAAGTTTAACAACTTAGAATGATTATTGTGCTCAGAAAACGTTGTTACACAGTTTTATAAAAAAAAAAGCTGAGGTGCCAGTGACCTTTGGGGCCTGTTACAAACAGTATTTGTTTTTTGTGTTTTGTGTATAACTCTGTGGTTCAGTGTAGTTTAAAAGAGCCAATAAGATTTGAACTTTCAGCCCTCCCCCATGCGACGAGGTTGGAAGTATAAATATGGCCTCTGACAGAGGACAGGACAGAGAGTGTTTATGAACCGGATAGCAGAAGGGAGAGTGATCTTCGGTCTCCATTGGCCTCCCATGAGAAAGAGCATCCCGAGGCGGTTCCTCCGATGCTAGCTTCCACTTGGCAGTTCTGCCATGGGGCTCAAGTTAGAGGAATGTAAACTAGAGAATTATTGGAAGAATTCGATCCTTGTTTTGTTAAATTGTAAATAAATGTATAAAGCCCATTTCTGCGAGTTTTCAGCAATCACCCTGCAACATTAATTCAGTAAGTTCTTGGTTGTGATTGATTCCTTGGTTCCGAGCGCTTTGGTGAGGAACGGGATGGGAACCCAGGACTAACGAGCCTATTTAGTTGTTATTTGGGTTTTGCCTACCAGAAGCGGCCCGGTAAGGGTGGAGTGTTGCGGAACAGGCCGCGGGCCCCCACCCATCTTTTTTTTAAAATTTAAAATGAATATTCCTTTCTTTTTTGTTATGCAGTTAAATAAAGATGAAATTGGAGATAACAATAATATATCACTTATTAAGTAATACAGGCTTGTACTAAAAGTACGTGCAGCAGGCCGCCGCGATTGAAATGCCAGCCGCAAAGTTTACGTTACAACAAAGAATTTTTATGCATGACACTTACGTGTGCGATTATTATTTGTGGGGGAACCTTAAAAAATAGTCCCCCGACATAACCTTCATAATATCAACGAACTAAAAGACAATATAAGGGCAGAACTTGGAAGAATTACGGAAGAAAAACTTTTGCGTGTGAATCAAAATTTCATCAAACGATGCCAGGAATGTGGGAATGTCGGTGGACATGACTTTGAACAACTCTTATAACACAGGTTAGTGCTCGTTTTGCAATATTAATATAAATATCTGCGTGCTAAAGATAAATAAGCGGGACGTTACTGGTCGAAAATGTCGACATCTCCGTTAGCGCCGCCCGCACACTTCCCCCGATCTCTCGGCCTCGCAAGGAACTGGACGCACGGTACTTCCTCGGCAAAGAAAAACAAATATATACAGTCTGCGTTTTGAACAATGAGCACAGGTAAACGGAACGGCTAAACGTTGAACACGCTGTGAACACTTTGCTCATACCAAAGCACGCAAGTGAATGTTCTAGTTTTTCTAATAATTACTTTACACTGAATTTAATATCGTTACTTACTCGTATGATTGTTCGATATGCGTTAAATACACATTCACCCTTGTTTTGTTGTAAAATGCAAACTTATTTCAATAAACATCAATCATGCAGAGTGGATTTTCTGAGTTAAACATGCAATTCATAATTGTAACCGTCAAATACCATGGCTGGTTGCGGAGGTGGGGGGGGGGGGGGCAAAAACATGATGCACAATTGGGCCTCCAACGTTTTACGTTTTAGTTCCGACAGTGATTTTATGACATATATCTCCATGCTAATGCGGCTTCCAATCTGCCAATTTCCTGCTGGAAAACCCAGAACGCTCCGTCCTTCAAATTTTTCTCTTCCATGCGCTTCAGGTCGGAGAACCTTTTAGTTTCTATGGCCGAGTAAACTGTTACCATTGTATACTTCCACTCGACACGAACGTAGTTCCTGATGAACATTTCCCCTGGTCGAAAGTGCGGTTCCTCCTCTGCGAGCTGTGAGGGCGCTGTTTCCTTGACTTCTAGCTTGATTTCTTCAAAGTGATCTAGTTCAGTTTCGACATCTTTGTCAGATTCCCTCTTCGTTTCGCTACCGAAAGTCAAAAGTCCAGTATAACCCTTGTCGCCATCTTTGGAATCGCGGACTGTGACTTTCGGTCCTTTGGGTTCCGAACTCTTTCCTTTGTCCAAGTCTAGGCCTATCGCCAGCGATGCCTCGGATATTACCTTTACTGGTTCGGCAACGGTGCTGCTGTCTCCTCCGGGTGATTCATTTACATGATGTCTCATTCCAGTGTCTCCAGAATCTTTAGGTTCTGCGGGCGAAAACCCATCAGCTGCCAGAGCGCCTTCATGATCCGTGGGCGTTTCCACACGATCTTCTGGCAGTTGACGCGTCGTGGCCTCAGTCGTTCTCTCACGTTTTCTTTCCTTCCGAGCCACCTGTATCCCGTGGGACAAAAGACTGCAGTCCTCGTCCCTTCTTTCGTGGACGTACCTAGAAGACCTTCCTCCTTTCGCTGTTTGAGCTTCTGTGGGTGGTTGCACATCAGCCGACAGAGCGCCTCCATGATCCGTGGTTGATTCCGCACGGTCTTCTGCCGGTTGATGTATCACGACCTCTGCCATCCTGTCATGTTCTCTTTTTTCCTTTCGAGGAAACGCTACGCCATGGGACATAAAACTACAGTACCTAGTCTTACCATAAATACTGTCCCAAAGTTGTAAGTAAATAGACACAAAATGGTGAGAGATATTGTAATATCAGAATAACATGAGATGCATGGATGCATTATGAACCAAAATCACAAATAATTATTCGAAATGGCCACCTTTAGCACTGACACACTTCTGAAGTCTTCGTGGCCACTCATCAATGGAATTACGCAACACATCAAGTGGAAACTCCGCAGCTGCCTTCTGAAGAGACCGACCGCTTTAAACTTTCAATATTGGGATGTCTCTTCTTCCAAGCCATCTCCTGAAGCTTGGACCACAATTTGTAGTCCAAAGGGTATAAGTCCGGACTTGCAGAAGGCCAATCTGAAGTGGAAATGAAGTCTGGAACATTTGCTATGACGACACGCTCCATTTCTGTGAAAAAGGGGTAAAAACATCAGCCAAAGTGTACCAGCAGACAGTGCTTGAGACACTATGCAAGAGTCTTACCGACACCATCTTCCATGGAGAGAACTGGAGCTTCCAGCAGGACTCAGCCCCAGCACACAAAGAACGCACCACCCAGCAGTGGTTGGAGGCAAATGTTCCTGACTTCATTTCCACGTCAGATTGGCCCTCTGCCAGTCCAGACTTAAACCCTTCGGACTACAAATTGTGGTCCAAGCTTCAGGAGATGGCTTGCAAGAAGAGACATCCCAATATTGACAGTTTAAAGCGGTCTCTTCAGAAGGCAGCTGCGGAGTTTCCACTTGATATGTTGCGTAATTCCATTGATGAGTGGCCACGAAGACTTCAGAAGTGTGTCAGTGCTAAAGGTGGCCATTTCGAATAATTATTTGTGATTTTGGTTCATAATGCATCCATGCATCTCATGTTATTCTGATATTACAATATCTCTCACCATTTTGTGTCTATTTACTTACAACTTTGGGACAGTATTTATGGTAAGACTAGGTATATGTCGTCTCTCTCGTGTACGCAGCTCAAAACATACTTAGACGTTGGTTCTCTATCGTCGCTATCTTGAATGTAGATGTAAATATAGATTTGCCAATCAAAGATTATCAATGTTTGATGAACTAACATAATTGTAATTAAATAATGGCGGAACATTTAAATTTGTATAATTCCAAAATGTAAGATTTTATCAATGTTAAAGAAATAATTGTTAACTCAAATGAATATGTAAACTTTCTTTGTAAATTATTGATAGCCAAACTATGTATTTTTCAAATATCCTTCTGTTGTCACTTGGAATATTGTAGTAATAAGAAATTACCTAAGGACAGGGGTTCGAGGCTGGAACTTTGGGTATAAATACGAAGCAGTTTGGTCTGTGAGGAGGTCTGTTCTGGTGTCAGTCTAGGAAGAAGTGAATAGGTGCAAGCCGCTCTTCTGTAAAACCTAGACTGGCCAAATAGGAACGGTCTAATCTAGGAAGAAGTGAATAGGTGTATGCCGCTCTTCTGTAAAACCTAGGTTAGCCGAATGGGATATAAGTTCCAATTTAGGAAGAAGTGAATAGGTGCAAGCCGCTCTTCTGTAAAAACCTAAATTGGCCATCTCGGGTGATAACTCCAAGTCTAGGAAGAAGTGAATAGGTGTATGCCGCTCTTCTGTAAAACCTAGGTTTGGGCCACCCTAGTTTGACCTTTCTAGTAAGTTTGAAATTATCTATTAACAATTGATCTCCAAGTTCCAGTTATGAATGACCTAACCACTGGCTGTAAGTACTCAAGCAGTAAATAAACATTTCATTAAAACTTCACGACGTTGGTAAGATTTGTTCTGCACCTAAACTGAAGATAGGTTTCAGTGTAGACCCTTAGAGCCTCAATGCTCCCGGCTATAGGATTAAAGGGTGAAGAAAGTTAGTAGGAACGTAACAGATTCTTTTTGGCGCCCATCGTGATGGCCTCGACAGTATAGAACTTCAACCACCGACGTTGGATACCTAACAGATTCTTCTTGGCATACAACGTAGAGGCTCGACAATTGAAGAATCCAGCCAGACGACTATTAGGGAAGAGATCTTCGTTAGAATCGAAATTGAAGTAGCGCCGTAGAAGCTGAAGATTCCTGACCACTTGTCACGGTATCTAGTGACATGTGAAACGCAGTTCGATATAAATTATTTTTTATATATTGATTCATTTTATGCACAAACATGAAAGTGTGAGGTTTGATTTATTTTGTGGATAAACTTGTATCCGAGCCAGACGTCGGAAGCTGGGGACGGGTTTTTCTTGAGTGACAGCGGAACTGTCTTTTCGGCTTAGAACATGACATATTTGCACCAACGCGAAGATAAGGGAAGATTATTTTCGCCGCTACCGGGCTCGAGTCGCAGCAGGCGTTCGAACCCATGTTCACGGATGACCAGAGAGATCAGCTGGAGCTCAAGCCTGCAAGGATCGACGACGCGCACTTGACCGCGTTTCAAGACAATGGAGAGAGGTCATTTCCATCCCCTGAGAAAGCGAAGCCAAGCCACTAGAGCGTCCTGTTCAACGGAAGAATTCGAATCTCTTATATATAGGCGGTGCTACCATCCCAAACACAGTTTTCACCCGGATTTCACAGAGAGAGCATCTCCGCGCTACACTCTCGCGTGATCATTGCTTTGTGTCCGTGAACTTCGTTTCCTTACGTACTGTGAGCGACTTGCGGATAGGGAGTTACCAGTGTGCGCCTTATTTTGGTGAGGATTACGCGGTGATTTGTTTTTGCCAAGCGTGGACTACATAAGGATGGAGGGCTAAAGAAGATAGAGAAGGGGGGCGTCGCTTCCCTGACGCCTGCAACGACGCCGAAGCCAGTCAGACGACGCCGAAACCAAACACTGCCCAAAGCCCGAAGGACGCTGTCAGATCGACGTCCCAACCAAAGCCCGAAGGACGCCGTCAGATCGACGTCCCAACCAAAGCCCGAAGGACGTCTTCAGAGAGAGAGATTGAAGGACGACTCCACAACAACGCCGATCGAAGCCAGAGGGAGAGATTGAAGGACGACTCCAGAACGACGCTTCCAGAACGACGCCGAATCGAAGCCCGCCACCAGAGAGATTCCGAACCGACGCGTGACCACGTACGCCCGACGCTAGTGACAAGAGGAACGCCCGAAGTTCTGAGGAGGTGCAAGTACACCATATCGTCGCAATTATTCTTCGTCGCGATCAACCTCGGAGGACAATTTCGCCACAAAGGAACCGTGTGCAAGTCCCGCGTCCAGGAGAGATGAAGGACCACGCCATGTAGCAGAGTCTGGTACAGTATACTTCAGAGGGTCTCATGTACATGTAAACGTGCGCCGTTACTATCAACACCGTACTGTTAACGCCGACGTCTCACTTACTTGCAAAGTTACTCAGGAAAACCCAAACCTAACTTCCGCGTCTAAAAATTGTTTTGGTATTGTTATAAAAAAGGGTAATTTCATGTTCAGATGTTCTAATTTAATTGTCTGCATTCAGCGTTAGAAGCTCCATTTCATTTCTTTCATATTTAGTATAAATGGTCAAAGTGTGCTCCATTTTTTTTGTGTAACCGACCGCCCCGTCGCGCCATTTAATTTGTCAATACTTGACTGATGAGTCCTTTTTAATTGTGGAAAGCGTAGTTGTTTTTATTGCAAGGTCGTGCGCATGAAGTAGTATTATTTGTTGCATAGTGGTTTTTGATGTAAATTTTGCTCGCGCCGACGATTGATTAGTGTATTTCCGGCAGCTGGAGCCAATTAAGTTTTTGCATCACTATGTAATTGAGTAGTTGTTCTCATTGGACGAGAGAGGCTTATAGGTAATACCCCCGTCCGAGAAACTTGTATAATGTCGTTCTTACGAGTCAACGCATACGTTCATTCGAACGAAAGATTTAACCACGCCGACCCAATTGTCTTAGTTAACCGCTTTCCGAGGGCTGACACTTAAGTTAATTTAAAAGAGCACAGGAGCTGGCAGACAAATGCCCTAAATTCACTTAAAGGTTTAAAAATTAGAAGGAATGATATGTTAATGAGATCCATGATTTGTATCCATACTTCACATGTAAAAATACCTCATGTGTGTGAAAGAGAGATAGAGTGAATGTTGTGAGAGTGAGGAGGCTTTGTAAACAGTTGTTGATTGCAATATTTTTTTGTTGTTACAATATATATTCACTTTTTACCGTTCGTCAGTGTTGTTATTTGACGTTTTTCAGGTACCAGATATTATGCTATTAGTGTTTTATGATTGTTCGAATCTACATATTAAAGGTAAACAAAACAGTGTAACTTTTCAAGGTATTAATCTCCGCCTCGCAATAGTATGACAATAAACGACCGTCTCAGTACCGAACTTGATAACTGGACCGTGAGTCACGACCGGTCTCCCGTACACATAACGACGTTTGGCCCCGTGCCGGGGTATGATTGACACGTCATTTTGGGGGCCGTGAGTGCACTCGTTACATTTGGCGCCGCGAACATGGGACGGCAACTTTTGTCATGTCTTTCCAGGAAAACCAGGTTGCGAGAGCGGTAGAAATTTCATTGTTGTATACGTCATGCATAAAATTATTGTGTTAGGTTCCTGATGATTTGTGTGTTTTTCGTTTTGTATGTCGAGGGTTATTTTCATGTATTTGTCGTAGGTTCACGTGTAAGGACACGTTATTGGGCGTAATTGGTAACAATAGGGCAGATATTTTTTTCGGCGAAAGCAGCAAGGGCAGCTGCATAGGGCATTTTTTATGTACTTTTTGTGTACTTTTTTGGTTTTTGGCGTAATTTATGGCATCAGGCTGAGTTGCGGGATAAGGGATTCCCGACGGACCCCCTTTTTCTTTTTATGTATCGATTTGTAATTCACATTTTGTGTGAGCTCGCGTAAGTTTGCTTAACTGTCCCAAAGTGTGACATAAGATTGAGCAGATAATTAAGGAAAGGCCTTCATGAGATTAAGAAATCGTCGCATAGACTGTTTGAACAAGAGTGACGTCATGATGGTTTGCAAGGTTTGTGGACAGGAATTTCATGATTTCGAAGTCGACAGCGAGGGAGATTCCGGACCGGTTTGTCTCCAGTGCAAGAGCCCGCCAGGAATGGAAAGGGAGATACCAAGTGCCCAGGGGGGTACATCGTCACGTGCGGACAGCGACCACAGCAAGGAAGAAGATGACGTAGGAAGTGGCAGTGGTGCCAACCAATTCCAGCTGCTTCTCCAGATGCTCCAAGGAATGCAGACCGAGATGCAAGCCAACATCCAAGGAATGCAGACCGAGATGCAAGCCAACATGCAAGGAATGGAAACCAGGATGCAAGCCAACATGCAAGGAATGCAGACCGAGATGCAAGCCAACATGCAAGGAATGCAGACCGAGATGCAAGCCAACATGCAAGGAATGCAGACCGAGATGCAAGCCAACATGCAAGGAATGCAGACCGAGATGCAAGCCAACATCCAGGGATTGCAGGCTGAGGTGCAAGGGATGCAGACCGACGTGCGAGGGATGGAAGAACGCCTACAAGGGACGGTTCGCGCCTCCGGAGAAGAAGTGACGCAACGGCTCCTTCAGACGATCCAAGAATCCGAGGCTCGAATCGAATCCAGGATCGCCAGGACCGACGCTCGCATCGATGAACAGGAAGCCAAGGTGGCAACACTGGCGCAGAGCGTAAGTGAGCAGGAAGGTGCTTTGCAACACATCGGCCAACAATGTGCACAGCTGGAGTCAGCCTGTAATCGGAGCAACGATACCCTCGAGCGACAAGTGCGGCGAGCAGCGAGCATAGCGGAAGGGAATTCCGACAAGATAAAGGAAATCGAGGATAAACTGCAACAATTGAACGTAGCTGACGTCCCGGGATCATCGCGAGAGCCGGCAGCCATGACGTCATCACAGCCAGCTGCGGTCCCCTCGTCTTCAAGGCGCGCGAGTGACGCAAGACCGACTACGCTTGTCAACGGGGGAAGCGAAGTGGAACCTGGACTACATTATCCATCGCCGCGACCGTTCGAAGCCCAAACTTCAAACCGGGAAGATATACGGACTGAACCAGCACCAACGAGAAGAGCTCTGTTCCCGCCTGAATATAAAAAACATTTCAAGAAGTTCTCCGGGGCCGACAGGATATTGCCGTCTGCCTTCATCGAGGAATTCGAAGCAACGGCCCGGGAGTTAGGACTTGCGGATGGGGAGCGATTACTCGTGCTGAAAGGCCTAATGCAAGATCGGGCAAAGAACTGGCTCGATCGGAATGAAATACACTTTCATTCATACTCGGCGTTTAGGGAAGCGTTCCTGACACACTTTCAGCGCCCTATGCAAGTGGAAAGGATGCTCATCCAGCTGAGGAACGAGAGGTACGACAGGAACGGGGGACTTACTTTTTCGCAATATTTCTGGCGTAAGTTCAATGAGTTCCAAGCTCTCCAGCCACAGATGACCACGTCGGAGATAATTGCGGCCCTAATTTATCATTATCCGCAAGAGATAAGACGGCATCTCAACGGGGCGTGCGTTTTCGACGCAGAAGCCATGTCGCTCACGCTCGAGAACCTAAACCAGTGCGAAGAGGAACGCGAGAGGACACGGAGTGACAGGTGGAACAAAAGGAGGCGACCGGAGGATGAAGGAAACCGGGGAAACAAGCACCCACGCGTCCATTTCGTCCATAGGAGGTACGATGGGCAGCAACGCGCTCCAGGAGCCGAAGTTCGCCAGTTTCGAGATGATCCGCCTTCGCCACGACAGAGACGCCAGTATCGGGGACAGAGACGTCGAGGTGGTCAGACTCGCGGTTCGCCGGGTCACCATGGCAACAGCAACGACAGCAACTTTTCCAACGGGCGAGTGAACAATGGTTATTATCAACGTCACCCCGACAGTAGACCGGAGAGCCCGCGTTCTGACAACGGGCACACAAGGCGCAGCCCGCCGAGGGTTCAAAGGAGCCCGACGCGAAACGCGAACGGGCCGAATCCCAGCAACACATCTCCACAGCCGGGGCCGTCAGGTCGTCAGCGCCGAAGGGAGGAATGGGATGGCGAAACATGGTTAAGCGACATCGCGCCATGTTAGAAGTATAAAATAACATTGCGCCATACCCAGAGTGTATAATATGTATATTTATTATGTAAATTGGAGGTATCACTTATATCATGTGTTTTGTGTTATCGAACTGGTTTATTTTTCTTGTACAGGGTGTTAAAAAATTTGTAGTCAAAATTTCATGCCCCTGAGTAGTGAAAAATTTTATTCGCCTACAGAATTTTTTGATCGGAAGGAGGGCGATATGTCACGGTATCTAGTGACATGTGAAACGCAGTTCGATATAAATTATTTTTTATATATTGATTCATTTTATGCACAAACATGAAAGTGTGAGGTTTGATTTATTTTGTGGATAAACTTGTATCCGAGCCAGACGTCGGAAGCTGGGGACGGGTTTTTCTTGAGTGACAGCGGAACTGTCTTTTCGGCTTAGAACATGACATATTTGCACCAACGCGAAGATAAGGGAAGATTATTTTCGCCGCTACCGGGCTCGAGTCGCAGCAGGCGTTCGAACCCATGTTCACGGATGACCAGAGAGATCAGCTGGAGCTCAAGCCTGCAAGGATCGACGACGCGCACTTGACCGCGTTTCAAGACAATGGAGAGAGGTCATTTCCATCCCCTGAGAAAGCGAAGCCAAGCCACTAGAGCGTCCTGTTCAACGGAAGAATTCGAATCTCTTATATATAGGCGGTGCTACCATCCCAAACACAGTTTTCACCCGGATTTCACAGAGAGAGCATCTCCGCGCTACACTCTCGCGTGATCATTGCTTTGTGTCCGTGAACTTCGTTTCCTTACGTACTGTGAGCGACTTGCGGATAGGGAGTTACCAGTGTGCGCCTTATTTTGGTGAGGATTACGCGGTGATTTGTTTTTGCCAAGCGTGGACTACATAAGGATGGAGGGCTAAAGAAGATAGAGAAGGGGGGCGTCGCTTCCCTGACGCCTGCAACGACGCCGAAGCCAGTCAGACGACGCCGAAACCAAACACTGCCCAAAGCCCGAAGGACGCTGTCAGATCGACGTCCCAACCAAAGCCCGAAGGACGCCGTCAGATCGACGTCCCAACCAAAGCCCGAAGGACGTCTTCAGAGAGAGAGATTGAAGGACAACTCCACAACAACGCCGATCGAAGCCAGAGGGAGAGATTGAAGGACGACTCCAGAACGACGCTTCCAGAACGACGCCGAATCGAAGCCCGCCACCAGAGAGATTCCGAACCGACGCGTGACCACGTACGCCCGACGCTAGTGACAAGAGGAACGCCCGAAGTTCTGAGGAGGTGCAAGTACACCATATCGTCGCAATTATTCTTCGTCGCGATCAACCTCGGAGGACAATTTCGCCACAAAGGAACCGTGTGCAAGTCCCGCGTCCAGGAGAGATGAAGGACCACGCCATGTAGCAGAGTCTGGTACAGTATACTTCAGAGGGTCTCATGTACATGTAAACGTGCGCCGTTACTATCAACACCGTACTGTTAACGCCGACGTCTCACTTACTTGCAAAGTTACTCAGGAAAACCCAAACCTAACTTCCGCGTCTAAAAATTGTTTTGGTATTGTTATAAAAAAGGGTAATTTCATGTTCAGATGTTCTAATTTAATTGTCTGCATTCAGCGTTAGAAGCTCCATTTCATTTCTTTAATATTTAGTATAAATGGTCAAAGTGTGCTCCATTTTTTTTGTGTAACCGACCGCCCCGTCGCGCCATTTAATTTGTCAATACTTGACTGATGAGTCCTTTTTAATTGTGGAAAGCGTAGTTGTTTTTATTGCAAGGTCGTGCGCATGAAGTAGTATTATTTGTTGCATAGTGGTTTTTGATGTAAATTTTGCTCGCGCCGACGATTGATTAGTGTATTTCCGGCAGCTGGAGCCAATTAAGTTTTTGCATCACTATGTAATTGAGTAGTTGTTCTCATTGGACGAGAGAGGCTTATAGGTAATACCCCCGTCCGAGAAACTTGTATAATGTCGTTCTTACGAGT
The DNA here is from genome assembly GCF_977018435.1 of Lepisma saccharinum. Classification (NCBI taxonomy): domain Eukaryota; kingdom Metazoa; phylum Arthropoda; class Insecta; order Zygentoma; family Lepismatidae; genus Lepisma; species Lepisma saccharinum. The sequence continues at coordinate 63,211,429 of NC_139230.1, read as the reverse complement.
CAACGCATACGTTCATTCGAACGAAAGATTTAACCACGCCGACCCAATTGTCTTAGTTAACCGCTTTCCGAGGGCTGACACTTAAGTTAATTTAAAAGAGCACAGGAGCTGGCAGACAAATGCCCTAAATTCACATAAAGGTTTAAAAATTAGAAGGAATGATATGTTAATGAGATCCATGATTTGTATCCATACTTCACATGTAAAAATACCTCATGTGTGTGAAAGAGAGATAGAGTGAATGTTGTGAGAGTGAGGAGGCTTTGTAAACAGTTGTTGATTGCAATATTTTTTTGTTGTTACAATATATATTCACTTTTTACCGTTCGTCAGTGTTGTTATTTGACGTTTTTCAGGTACCAGATATTATGCTATTAGTGTTTTATGATTGTTCGAATCTACATATTAAAGGTAAACAAAACAGTGTAACTTTTCAAGGTATTAATCTCCGCCTCGCAATAGTATGACAATAAACGACCGTCTCAGTACCGAACTTGATAACTGGACCGTGAGTCACGACCGGTCTCCCGTACACATAACGACGTTTGGCCCCGTGCCGGGGTATGATTGACACGTCATTTTGGGGGCCGTGAGTGCACTCGTTACACACTGCAGTCGAAGATGACGAACGACGAGTAGAAGCTTCCTATAAGAAACAATAACTTGAAGACTTCATTAGTTTGATAAGGTTCTTCAAGAAAAAGAACTTACATATTAAAAGTGTGAAAACTCAAATATTAGTATTTAGTCATGTCAAAAAGGTATTTAAGGGGGGAACAAAGAAAATTAACCATCGTGACCTTCAAGTCCGAAGAAGGAACAGTCAAATGTCAAGGATGCGAGTGTTTGTTCCACTTGAGTTGTTTGAATATGGATGCCACGAGTGAATATGTTGATAGAACTAGTTTTAAATGCCAAGGTTGTCAAAACAAATCTGAATCTGATAACCAAATGATAGATTTATTGAAAACGTGGAGACAAGAAGATGAAGAGAAAAGACAGAAAGATGAAGAAAAGAGACAGAAAGAAAGACAAGATGAAGAGAAAAGACAGAAAGATGAAGAGAAGAGACAGAAAGAAAGACGAGAAGATAAAGAGAAGAGACGGAAAGAAAGACAAGAAGATGAAGAGAAGAGACAAAAAGAAAGAGTAGAAGATAGTAAAAAGATGAGAGAATTAATAGGGGAAGTAAGATTAGATTGTAAGATCAATAAGAATGAGTTACAAAAAACTGTAGAAGAATGCCAAAAGGGAATGAGGGCCGAAATGGAAGAATTTAAACAAGTAACGAGTCAAGAAGTGAAAGATCAGATAGAAGTAACCCAGAAAGCCTTATTGGAAGAAATAGTTGAAGGAAAAAGTCAGAGGAAAACAAAAGAAACTGAATTAACAAGTTTATTTGAAAGTTTAAGGCTTGAAACTACCAAGAGCTTGATGGAAGAAAAACAGCAAAGAAGAAAGGAAATGGAAGACGAAATAAAGGAAGTACAATGGCAATTTCACAAAACTTATATTGAAATAGATTATTTAGCCATGAAATTAGAACGCCTACCTTTGAGTGCTAATTCAGTAGACCAAAGTCAGAGGATTCACTCTGCCAATTTGGCCACTCCTATCCCTAGTGTATCTAAGAGGAGGTATACTGAAAGAAGTAACCTCTCATCCTCTAGTGCTACGTCCGACGAAGGTTCGGAGCTGAATAGAAGCCGACGCTCGAAGAAAGTGAAGAAGTCACAAGAATTCTTCAATCACCTTTCGGATGAAAAGACTAACAACAGAGTTAGGAAATCCAAGTGTCAGAATTTTAAACTGGCAGATATAAAAGCCTTAGAGAAGTTTCCTGGAGAAATAAATTCAGTCTCGGCCGAACGCTACATCGAAAGTTTAAAGACCTATCTAGATATAATGGAAGTTTCAGAATTTTATAGGTTGAAAATTTTACCTTCCTTAATGACAGGAAAGGCCAAATCCTGGTTTATAGCAAATGAAAGGAAGTGGAAGAGTTTTGATCAGTTCAGTTATGCATTTCGAAAGCAGTATGCTTCTTTAGAGGCTAAACAACGAGAAATGCAGCTGTTAAGGAATAAGAAATTTCAGAGGTCCATTGGATTAACGTTAGAAGAATACTGCTGGGAAGTCTATGGAAACTACTGCAATCTGGTGAAAGTAGTAAATCAAGGTGAAGTCTTGCATTTGATAATCAGCCAACTTCCGGTGAAAGTTCGACAACTAGTATTCACTCGAGATCCAAAAACCATGGAACAACTAGCAAATTATCTTAGTCGTTATGAAGCCTCCGAACAACTGGAGATAAGTAGGGGAGATAACCCCAAGATAGAAGACCGAAGGCAGTTTCAACCCAGAGTTAGGCAGACTCAAATAGTTTCGTCTAGATTTAACAACGAAAGTGAAGGAGCGACCAGAACACCTCAGAATCCTAATAGGAACAATAATAGAAATCAGAGGGGTTACCAAGGGCGGAATTTCTATAGCAACGGCAATAGAAGTCAACCATATATACGACCATGGAATCAATCCCGTTTCCCCAACAACCACTTCAATAGAAATTCTAATACAAAGGAAATCTCCTGCCAAACTGAAGAAGTCCCGACTGAGTTAAATCCTGTCGCTCCAGCTTGGGAAGGTTCAATGCTCCCAAATCAAAATTTAAACCAACCCTCGTTGTAAATGAAGCTCTCCCATTTACAACGGAAGGGAAGACTGTATCGGAGAAAAATGAGAGGACCAACAATTTCCTCACCGAAGATTTTTTAGAAGTATTGCATTTAGAATTAGAAGTCGAAAATGAGGAATGGAAAAAGATAGAAGAACCTGAACATAGGGGAATTTGTTGTCCAGGAAACCAGAAATTATCACCCAAATTTTAGAATTAAAAATTAAGTGCACTATAAATACAGGGAGTGAATGCACTATAATGAAATATAAAATTTGGCTTAAGTTACGGGACAGGTTACCCGGACTTAAACTTCAGAAATGTCCCGGAGTGAAACTACGAGATTTTACTGGAAAGGAAAGTTCTAGAATAATAGGATCTAGAAGAATTCACTTTGAAATTGGGGGATGTGTATTTGAAGATTTGGTCTATGTAAGTCGAAATTTAGATGCTGACTTATTGATGGGCTACCCATTTTTGGAGAAATATCAAGCAAATTTAGATACAAAGAACCAAAGACTGTATTTAATGAAGGAAGGACTGCTGGTGGAAGAAGAATTATTGGGAAGAAATACCTTGACGGGAAAAAATACGTCGGACTTTGAAAACTGTATTAGTTAAGTAATCATTGATGCCTGGATGGCCAATGAAGAAGAAATAAGACAGAAAGCCTATTCTCCTGAGATACTCAACTTTGAAAGGAGAGAAGAATTGTTGCAGTTATTATTGGAATACCAGGAGATTTTTTCCTGCAAACCCGGACTAGCAAAAAATGCTAAATGTACAATACCTCTGACGTCCCAGGAACCAGTATATTCTAGTTTGTATCCCATTCCGATGGGTAAAAGAGAGAAGTTGGAAGAAGAGTTGGAACGATGGAAGGAGTGGGGTGTAATTCGGCAATATCAGTCTCCATATCTAAACCCCTTGCTGGTGGTCAATAAACCTGATGGTTCGGTGAGACCATGTATTGATTTCCGAAAGTTGAACAAGTTGATAATAACTCCAAAAAACACGGTACCAGTTTTGCAGGAAGCCTTACAAAAATTCAGAGGAAAAAAGTATTTTAGTTGCCTAGACTTAGCTTCCGGATATCTGCAAATCCCTATAGACAATAGACATCAAGAATATACAGCTTTCTCATATAAAGGACGTTCCTGGTGTTTTACGAGAATGCTTTTTGGTTTATCGAACGCAGTGGCTGTATTTATGCATGCCATGCAATCTTTGTTTGAACCTCACACTGAAGAGTTCCTAACCATGTACATAGATGACCTGCTGATCTTTGATGAAACTCTGGAAAATCATTTCCAGCACATAAAGTGGGTCTTATCCAAGCTAAAGGCCGAAGGATTTACAGTAAAACTGAAAAAAATGCCAATGGGTGAAATCAGAGATTAAGTATCTTAGCCATATTATATCTGGAAGTTGGGTTCGAGTCGACCCTAAAAAGGAGGAAGCTATCTTAAAATTTCATAAACCTCGAAGTAAAAAGGATCTTCAAGAGTTCTTAGGGTTATTAAACTGGAGAAGAAGGTTCGTAAAGGATCTCTCTCGAAAGACAGCAAACTTGGAGAAATTATTAGTAAAAAATGTCAAATGGGAATGGACTAACATAAATGAAGCTAGTTTCCGAATTCTGAAGAAGGAGTTAGTCCAATTACCTGCCCTAGCGCAGCCTGATTTCAACAAGCCTTTCTGCCTGCTATGTGACGCGTCCTTGACTGGATTAGAAGCGGTGTTGTTCCAAGGGAAAGTAGAACAAACTCCGGACTTAGAAAACATCGCTATTATACAGTATGGCAGTCGGAAACTAAAGGGATATGAACGAAACTGTACCGTACAAGAATTAGAATGTTTAGCAGTACTTTTCGGAATAGATCATTTCAAAGTCTACTTGTATGGCACCAAGTTCTACGTTGATACTTACCATAAAAAAATGATATGGCTAGAGGATAGCCGTGACTGGAGTGCTAGGTTAACCCGTTGGGCCTTAAAACTTCAACAATTTAACTTCTCCATTTTTCATATTAGTGGAAATCAAAATGGGATAGCCGACGTCCTAAGTAGATATCCTCAAGCAGAAAATTTCCTGGATAACGATCCTGAAAATGAAGTCACTTACTCAGTGGGATTGACGAGTTTAGCAGGAGAAGAACTGCAAGAGTGGCGGAGCGCCCAACTTCAGGATGAATGGTGCCGTAGCATCTCTGAAGACGTTCTATTGCGACCTAATTCCGGTTACCCTACATGAAGGCTTGTTGTTTTACAAGGATCAGAAGGGACGAGGAACTTACCGATTACTAGTTCCAGACGTTTTGATTCCTAAGGTAATGGTTGCCGGGCACGACGAAGCTGGTCATTTCGGGTTCACCAAAACATATAAAAGGCTAAGACTTCATTTCATTTGGCCCAAAATGAAAGAGAAGATTGCGCAATATGTGCGGGAATGTTTGGTATGCTCCCGAAACAAACCAGACATGAAAGGAATCTGTAGACAACAATTTAGCATTATGAACAAACCACCCCATGAAGTATTGTCTATTGACATAGTGGGAAAGATACCTAGATCCGGGACTTTTAACTTTATCCTCACCATGGTGGATGTAGGCAGTCGATACGCTATAGTTTACCCTTTAAGGACTGCTAAAACTGAAAAAGTAAAAAATGAACTTGAACAGGGATATATGGCTCATTATCCTAAACCCAAATATGTTTTATCAGACGAAGGAAAGATCAAATGGGAAACCAAATTGTTCCTGGCCTCATATAAACCCAGAACTCAAAAAAGAAAGACGAGCAAACCGGATATATTTTGAACGCCGAAGATTTAGTGTTAAAAAGAAATCGTAAACTGAGTTCGGCACCAAACAAAGAAATCGCCAAATTTTTCGAATATTTCCTAGGTCCCTATGAACTAGTAGAAATCGGGAATAATGTGGCCTTGCTAAGGGATCCCTGGACGAAGGAAGTTTTAGGAAAGGAGAATTTCCACAACCTTAAAAAAATTAATTGTTCAGCCGAACGTAAAAAGTAATTGCTGGAGAAGTGGAGCCCTAGCCGAGAGGGACTGGAACATAGAAAAACAGAAATTTAATAATAGTGAAGAACCTGAATGAGAAGAATGATCTTATTCACGAAACCAAAGAAACTGAGGACGTTTCCGCAAGCCCGGTCAACGTTAATGCTTGATGAGCCAAAGAATGGCTATAAAAAAGGAGAAGATAAATTCCTTTACTCTTCGAGGATAGAAGAGTAAAAGATATGATAATTTATAGAAGGAAGTTGGTATTTAAGAGGCAGAGTCCTCATGGGGTTGACTGAAATAGGTTTAATTATAAGAAAGATTATGTACTAAAGAGAGGTCCAATAATAAGGAAGAGTGAGAAACTCTAGAATTAAAAGGTTCTACTGAGAAAAAGAGTGATCAATAATTATTACATAAAGGTCTAGGTCTGGCTCAAAATTCTTTAAAAGCGAGATTATGATAAACGGTCAAGCATTACCGTATCAAGATTGTTAGAGAACTAACATGTCTGAACGACAGAGCTCTGCTATTGAGATGCCCAAAGAGTTAAGCTTAGCAGAACAACAAATTGTGGAGGAGTTCGACAAGTCTTACAAACTGTGGTTTCAGCAATCCAACGCTTGGACTTCTGACAATGAAAGATTAGAGGGATATTTGGAGGATCTTACCAAAAGTTTTACCTCAGTGTTGATGCAAATAAGGCGAAAGGAAAACGAACGACTACAGGATACATTTAGGAAGATCGAAGCTGAGAAGAGGCAGCATAGGGCTGAACTAAAAGACATAGTAAACAAATTTTCCTCTAGTATTGAGACAGTCTCTAAGGAAGTTGGGAACGACAACAACTTTAACGGACTAACCTGTGATGAGCTAGTGAACGACCTTCCTGTTGAAACTCTGATATCCCTAGTGCGCAAGGAATTAGTAAACATCCCTGAACTAATAAGTGACAATTCTTATGACGATCAACCTGCCCCGCTAGTTACCAGTCCCCTGAAGGATGACAAGGTTCCTCAAAAAGATGTCCCTGATTGGCAACGGTGGTTCTTGGAGCTAAACCCGGAAGTGAAAAGGAACAAGAAGATTTTCCTCCAACTCTTGGCAAAGAAACTAAAGTTAAGTCAAAACGATGCCAAACGAGAGATAAAGAAATTGTTTAGTTGGAACGGGAAGCGGTTTATTTTAAAGGAAACCTAATTAAAGAAAACTTGGTGATTACTGAAATAGCTTATAAGTGAACATCACCATAACAGGAAATAATTAAGCGACAAATTATTTGTTTCTTAAATCACTAAAACTGTTGTGTTTAATTAATTTCTTTTAATTAACCAAAGCGTGTTAAAGATTTCAGATATGAGTTACTAACAAAAGTTTATTTGATAAAAGAAGAAAGGAGTTTAAAAAGTTGTGATCTAATATTTCTCTTTCATGTAATAACGTTTGAGAATTGTATGATATGTTGATTTAATAGTTCTATTTAAAATTTGAATATAACATTGTATTTAAGAAATGTACTTAATTGAAAAGCTAACCATATGATTTCTAGTGTGTTGTTATAAATGTTGATAAAGCATTAATATTTGGGAAACAATATAATTATTAGTTCTACTGAACTAATCATTTAATTTGAAATAATAAACCCAATTGCTATATCAAAAACGTTATACTCAAATGAACATAAATGTAAGTTTATTGGGATTAAAAATAAAAAAATAAAAAAATGTATAAGAAAGGCAAAGAGTTTAGAGAAAGAAAAATTTGTTTCACTTTCGTTTCTCAAATTTTCCTTTAAACTACAGAGGGGAGAACCTGTTACGACCTTACTTATTTTGTAACTTTGCAATTCCATGTTAAAAGAAAATTGATATAGTGTTACCTCGAGTTCTTGTTAATGTCTATGATACTACATGTTGTGACGCAAATATGAACGCGCCAATCAAGGCGTTGTTGAACTAATGTATTAACCTTCCTGTAGCAATCTAATGAAGTCAGCTCTCTTAAGACAACGGGCATTTATTATGATGTAAATATAGATTTGCCAATCAAAGATTATCAATGTTTGATGAAATAACCTAATTGTAATTAAATAATGGCGGAACATTTAAATTTGTATAATTCCAAAATGTAAGATTTTATCAATGTTAAAGAAATAATTGTTAACTCAAATGAATATGTAAACTTTCTTTGTAAATTATTGATAGCCAAACTATGTATTTTTCAAATATCCTTCTGTTGTCACTTGGAATATTGTAGTAATAAGAAATTACCTAAAGACAGGGGTTCGAGGCTGGAACTTTGGGTATAAATACGAAGCAGTTTGGTCTGTGAGGAGGTCTGTTCTGGTGTCAGTCTAGGAAGAAGTGAATAGGTGCAAGCCGCTCTTCTGTAAAACCTAGACTGGCCAAATAGGAACGGTCTAATCTAGGAAGAAGTGAATAGGTGTATGCCGCTCTTCTGTAAAACCTAGGTTAGCCGAATGGGATATAAGTTCCAATTTAGGAAGAAGTGAATAGGTGCAAGCCGCTCTTCTGTAAAAACCTAAATTGGCCATCTCGGGTGATAACTCCAAGTCTAGGAAGAAGTGAATAGGTGTATGCCGCTCTTCTGTAAAACCTAGGTTTGGGCCACCCTAGTTTGACCTTTCTAGTAAGTTTGAAATTATCTATTAACAATTGATCTCCAAGTTCCAGTTATGAATGACCTAACCACTGGCTGTAAGTACTCAAGCAGTAAATAAACATTTCATTAAAACTTCACGACGTTGGTAAGATTTGTTCTGCACCTAAACTGAAGATAGGTTTCAGTGTAGACCCTTAGAGCTTCAATGCTCCCGGCTATAGGATTAAAGGGTGAGGAAAGTTACTAGGAACGTAACATGTTTTCTTCTGAAGCAGTCAGCGTTTTACATGTAATGTTTTCACTATAATCCTTCATCAGGAACATTGAGTCTTTATGGAGTAAAGTTCTATCTGTTGTAGTAGAAATTTCCTTTTCATCAGATTCCGTTTTGCTGTCAACTGAACGACTTGTCGTCACTGAACTTTCGGCAATTGGCTCTAGTTTGTGGAAACCGTGCATCAATATATCGAAAGCTAACACCTGCAGCGTGTCGTCTTCCTGTCTATAACTTTTTCTTGTACTGGCTGAAAAGAAAACTCTTGTTTGGCTGTCGGCGTGAATGAAAGCGACGCATCTTAACACTGGCAAGGATTGATAAGACAGAAGTCGAAAGAGGAATGGAGAGCTATATACAGAGTCCTTGAACTTCTAGAGAGTGAAGAATGGTTTTGTTTGTATATGACATACAGCATATGAGTAGTCATCGTCACATAAAAATTTTGCTAAGCAAGATTCTGCCTTGCTTATATTTTTCATTACCTTAAAGCAAAGTCTTGAAAGAAATGTGCTAGCAGTTTCACGACTAAGAATTTCCAGCCTCGTCTTGACCGAGAGGATGTCACTGAAGAGTTGCGACACAAGATCTTTGGTGGTTTCCATTATTTTCTTTTTTTTTTTTTTTTTTTTTTGCACGTCTATCCCGAAAACTTGTGTACGCAGCTCCAATTACCGGGCAACATTTTTCCTTTTATATTCAGTGCCAACAATGCGCTTGATCGTTTCTTTAATTTTGCTAATCCGATAACGAATTGTGTTGTTTTCACTGATTGTTTAACCTCGCCTTCCCGTTCACTTGCTGCCGAATTCAACCCCTTTTGCTGCTTCATTAGCGAATAAAGGCGGATTCACACGACCAAAAGTCAGTTGGCGCTGAACTGACCGGAAGTGATGGCTGCCTGACTGGTTTTGAGGAACAAGTCATGTTCTAATTGCAACTGTCTTTCCTCGACTGGATTATGTGGAACAGCCAAGTTTGGCCTAGTGAAAATAATCTGTGAGTTTACCGACGGAAAGTTTTTTGTATGTGTTTTCCGAATGTTGGCTTGTTTCCTTCGCTTCAGTTCGTTAGGTATTTAATTTATGCAAAGTGATTAGATTTATACGTTGCAAAAATCCTTATTATTACAAGTTCATTGAATGTTCGATATATTTAGTTGAAAAAATATATTTTTGATGAATGGATGCCTCGAATCTCGTGTGTGAATATGCATACCCGAATTCATTGAAAAGTTTTTTTCAGTACGCATTGATTACCATATTTTCTTTCGAGACAATTTTTAGTCCACATTTTTCTATTTTAATTTTCAGTATTTCTCCTACAACATTCTTCAAATTGCTCATCCATCTTTTTAGATTGACTGCTCTGCGCAATGTCTTGTGCGAACAACAGTATATCGACAAGTACGGTAACAAGTATCGTGTGAGGGGAAAACTAGCAGATGGGTAGCCAGTCCGTCCAGGGCATTCCTACAGGATGTCCAGTTCCGTGTGATTAGGAATTTAGTTGACACTGGACTAGCTACCCATCTGCTAGTTATCGCCTCACACGATACTTGTTACCGTACTTGTCGGAATACTTTGAAGGAGACAGGTCCAAATAGCGGGTGAACATTACCATTTTCTTAATTTTGTAAAAGTTCTGTTTCTTCTTGAGCAGCCCTTGTATCTTGGGTCGCTTCGTCCATTAATGCTGTTCGAGCGAGTGTTGTGAGACCTGTAGTATGTTGTTAATTTTTTTAAAAAAACTGAGTCGAAACTCGAAATAATTTCCGATCGACTCACAAGATATCCAAATTCGATGGATTAGTAAAACATTTGACAAAGTGGGTATTTATAATGGATAATTGGCTGCACTACAAGCACAAATACTGAAAGTACTATCATTATGTATTCAAAACCGAAACCCTTAGGTTCTTAGAGCAAAATAAGAACTTGCCAGTGGCGTGCATACAACGAAAGCTACCGAAGTATTGCTTCGGAATGCAATAACGTAACAATATACTATGTCATTATAATCACACGATTATTCAATAATATCTAGATAAAACCGTTCCATTTCTTCGCTACGCATAGAACAAATACCAGCCCCTGCACTGAGGTTGAGTCGAAGCGATCTCCCTCTCGCATCAGTTCAGCAGTGGCAGACAGTTGCGCGCGCACCTCAAGGTCACGGGCCGTGTGCGTGTATTTCTGCTACAAACGAAGCTAGCATCGGACAGGGAGTTAGTAAAGTCAATAACCGAGCACGGACTGTCTGTTCGTCTGTAGCTATTCGCGATTAAAATTATCCGATATGCCATCTGGTGAGATTTTCAGGAACCACTCCACGTAGGACACCTCGCTGCGCTTCGCCGTGTTCAAGCCGTTCAAAGCATGGGGAACATGCGAAAAAGTAGCGTATACTGTTCAGTTTTTTGCTCTAAATCGTTTTGTGGTTCAGGACAATTGAACCCCGTGAAATCAACAAAATGAAATGTTTAAATAAATCAGGGAAAACAGAACTGATTGGCAAGATTGGCATAACTGAATGCGGAAAGGAAATTACGAAGAATATACGAGTCTGTTCACTCTATTTTCCGAAATAATCTTTCGGAAAAAGGATTTTATTGCCATGAAAGTAAGTTTTAAATTGTTCTTTATGAATATAACATTTTTTAAAAAAACAATGTATTATGTATGTAATTTGGAACAGGTGCAAGTCGATTAAGTGCAAAGATGAAAATAGTTTGAGAATTAATTAATGTCCTTAATCATAAAGTTAAGTCAGAAAAACATAATTGACATGCTAATGTTGCTGTTTGATTAAGTATGTCAATTTTCAGTGAAGACTGAAAATAGCCTCAATGAAATTGTTGTTGTTATTATTATTATCATTATCCGGTGTTGTTATTTAACCAGCCTGCCTCTTTGGGGGGGGGGGAAACTGCAACTGCAAGATTTCATTTATTTCCTCCCAAGCTTTGCAATACAGGTGAATTGCTTTATTTTCAAATCATTTCTGAGAGCCCCAGTTAGGCAGTTACAAGCGAGGTGCAGTGCAGATGAAACAGCACCGCTTTGAAAAACCAGTGCCTATACATTAGTTTCGTGCGTTTTCCGTGTTATTTTTATTATCATAATTAAATGCTTCGCTCTCAGCACAGCTTCACCTTCATTATAGTTTCTGGCATTCACATCGCATTCGCAATATTTAAATATAACGCGTAATTTAAACGTTCTTCCATACCAGCAATGACAACACGCTGCTAGTACGTACTACTACTGAATGTAAACAAAGATCTATCCTACGTAGAGCGGCCATATTGGAAGCGACACTAGCGCTCAGGTTTTAATTTTAATCGCAAATAGCTGCTTTGGGAGAAAATTGTAACGGACCTGAGAGTTTAAGGTTTTATATTTGTAAGACTTTAAGATTTTTAAAATGTTTGTTACTTCAAATAATGTTCAAGTTGTCACAGATAATTATAGTTAGATTGATACAGTTGTGTTTGGAACTTGTGTAAATGTTTATAAATACGTCATAATCTGTTCGTGTTGACGTCACTTTCTCATCTCAGCAGAGGAAGTGAACACACCTGAATGTTTCTCACCTGACGACAGACGGAGTTTAAAAAACAGGTGAAGGTGGAAGAATCAACAAGAACGTGGTAACAGTTAATGCCGAAAAAAATGTAGTGGTAACTATTTTCGTTTCATTCTGGCTATACTCGAAATAATAATTAAGTACAGAAACTTTCGTGTATTTATGTTTGTCTTGTCCAACGTTAATTCTATATGCAAGTGTCTGTAGTGATTGTGATGTGATTTAATATGATATAGAAGTGTTCCTCTTCAGGCAGAAACGTAAGCAAATCTGTGCCTTGCTTGCAAGTACACATACGATTGGAAATATAAGTGCTTATAAAAACTACGTTTTAACTTTGAATACTGTGTTGTGTTTCTTTTCTGCCCAGCAAGCCCTGATGATTTGCAAAGATTCTCATGTTCCCGACTAAAGGAGTAGCAGAGTAACTTATCGACGACTGGTGTCCAACTGGAGTACGTTGCAAAATAGAATAGTAACTGTGCTTGATGACCAGCTTAAAAATGAAATATCTCTACACAATCAAAAGGTAAGGCGGAACAGGGACATCCTTAAAGGCTTGTCAATGCAGTCTGTTTCCTGGGAAAAGAGTTGGCATTTCGAGGACATGATGAAACAGCAAATTCTATTAATCAGAGCAATTACGTGGAATTGTTGAAGTACACTGCAGAGTATGATCCTCTTTTAGGTCTAATTATTGCAATATCTATTCTCTTAATTTAAACTATTACCAGCTGTGATTTTTATCAAGGCAATCCTGTCCCGTGATTTACTATTGTTTACTTAAAAATTATATATTCAGTGCTTCGACTATCTAAATGGTCACCGCACGCCACTGAAACTTGCCATGACTAGAACTCTTGAAACATTGAAAGCAATAGTTGATTCACCGTCTATAATGACTATAGTTCTGAAGTTACAAGAATGATTTTTACATTTACATGACATTCTAGCATTTTCTTTCAATCTTTGGTACACAAGAATTAGGTTTATTTCCAGGTATTTTCGTATTAAATGCAGATACATGACCTTCAGATGAATATCGTATTTTTTCTCGCTTATGTGAAAAGGTGAACTTTAATGTAAGCGAAAGCAGGCCACTAGTTAAAATTTCTCACATGCACAAAGAAAGTCCAAAACATATTGTTACGTCATTCAACAACCTTGCATATCAAATCGAAATTTTACCAATATCAACAGTTGAAAGTGAAATCGTGTTCAGTAATATGAATCTAACCTGAACTGATCAGAGAAATCATCTATAAGTTGCAACACTTTCAAACTTTCTTCTTCTTTCAATAAATGGACCTCCAATCCATTGCTTCCATGCTGAAAAATCTGCAACAAAATGGATGAAGTGTAAGCATCACAGAAGCCTTGGCAAAGCAACTGGAGAGACATCATATACTGGAATAGTCCCATTCATCTAGTCTATTCAGCTGATTTATTTTCTTGTACTCTGCTAAAATTATGTCATTTTCAATAAATTTACGCAAGCATAAAATGGGGAAAATATAAAAATAAATTCTGCTTGTAGTGATGGATTCATACAATTTCTTTCGTGCCAATTGTGGAAGTATTTAATTTGGGAAAATTCCATTTGAAAAATTCGGATGAGCAGACGTAAGCAGATTTATACCTTACCTTTCAATCGACTAATTCTTAGAAAAGTGTAACCCCCCCCCCCCGACACACACACACACAAAGGAGAATTAGCCTGCAGCGCGATTTCCTGAAAGTAAATTTCATCTGATTCCATTGTTTCACACTCAATTCACAATTTTAATTTAATTTGAAAGATTACCAAGAGCAAGTATCAAGTGAGCTAAGTACGAGTACAATAGATTTCCAGTGATTTAAATTCTTTTATAAAGGGAAATAATGTTTGTAAAAAATACAAACTTTTTATGTTGAGTTATAAGAAAATATGTTTCTTCAACAGCAGTACCTTGTATCTATCAAATTGTTTCAGGGGGGGGGGGCTCCCCGATGGCGCAGTGGTAGCCTCGTTGCCTTGTAATCAAGGGGTCCCGGGTTCGATACCCGGTGAAGGCACAAAGTGGTTCGGATCCCACTTTAAACTGTAGGTCCAGTCCAGATTAGCCTTACTGTGCATAAAGTGGACTTAAAACACCAAATCAATCAAATCAATCTGTCAATCTTTCAGAGGGGTACAAGGGGTACAACTAGGATCTGCCGTTTAGGGGGTACTGTTCTATCCCCAAAATTTAGGGGGTTATAATGTATGTCTGTACCCCCCCCCCTTCCTGCGCTACTGTGCATACACACTAGAATTAATCTCCTTTACGAGAACTTAAACTGAAAGTTTAGGTAAGTACAAATTTCCCATTCGTAAGGTAAAAGCTGACGTTACAAGCAAGCCCTTTACCCAGGTTTTTTTTGAAGGAGGTGCCAGATCCGTGTTTATATATAGTGCAGGGATATATATATATATATTTATATATATATACATACAACACACACACACACACACACACACATATATACGTGTGTGTGTGTGTGTGTATATATATATATATATATATATATATATATATATATAAATATATATATACACAGTAATCTGGAACAATGAAAAATGTAATAATAATAATGAAGTGAAATAAAATAATGAAATTAAGATTTATATGCACACAGTTGCCAAATGATACAGTGAGTATTTTTATGAATGAAAAGTTGCTCGTGATTAAGTATAAAACAATAAGTAAGTATGTTTTTCAATTTTCTACAAGTGCGTTAACCACAATAAACTACACACTTAAAAACGTGTTCACTTTATTTGATTTCTTTGTTGTGTTAAGCAGGGGTGCCCATCCCTCAAGGCCCATGACGCACCCCCCCTCCCCCCAAATGTAGAACATCCCCCATTTATGCCAAATTAATTACTCAAGTTATTTTTGTTTACACAAAATTTGCGGAAAAATATAATACCAGAGGTGAAGCCAAATTTTTTTGTCTGGGGAGGGGAAATACCAGAATAAACGTACCAATAATAATAATAATAATAATAACAACATTAATCATGGCTTTATTATTATTATTATTATTATTATTACTACTACTACCAATAGTAAATTACGCAAAAAGGGGGTAGAAGTCTATGCTAAAGCATTTGTTTGGAACAAACTATTTGAAATATTTTTTCAACACCGTCAATTTCACATTAGCTAATACTGGAAATCAAGCACACAAACTATTTTTGAATGGCAGAAAATGAATGATAAATGCGTTCCGAAGATACATGTGTAACTTTCATGCACAATATGTTTTACACATATGCAACATGGAGCGACATAAAATAGAAAATACATATGCAAGAAGCTAACACTAAATTGTGTACGTATTCAAAGCTTATTCAATACAAATATACATAATACAACACATATTGTTTAAATACGTTACATTACAGAAAAGAAGTAAAATGCGAGCGAAGCGAGCAAGAAATATTTTCTATCCAATTTTTGCAATTGAAAACAATATTAATTTAATACGGCGCAAATAATTTCACTGGACGCCGGGGCATTCTCTCTTTTACAACTTTTTTTCATTTAGATCATTTGGCGCCCATGGCCGACTCCCGCCGCCCTTAACTACAGCTCTGAACTTGACGAAAACGAGAAAAGCAGACAATACAAGCGAAGCAAACAAGAAAATTTTACAAAATGAAATTATATTTGCATAAAATTTGAAATCAAAGGGGTAATTGCTCCTCTGTGCCCCCCCCCCCCTTTGCAGGTGCCCTTGGCCGTCAATGTTTGTCCCCCCTTTCTACCCTAGAATTGACTTCCGGCGAAGGTTGGGGAGAGGGGCAATGACCCCCTGCCCCCTGTTTTTGCGTCACTGTATAATACAGACATATTTAAGCAATATATGTTTACTTTAGATACTTTAGGCTAACTGCCATTGTTCGTCAACCTTATTCTGCACAGTTTGTCTGCTCGACTAACCTTGTATTAATGCCAATTCCACGCCCCCCTCCATCCAAACCAATTCTAAAGACATAAGAGGTGGTGTTTCATTTCAACCCTATCCAGTGTTTCTTTTAGGCACCTTTCCGGGGAGGGAATCTACCGCCCCCGGGACAAAATTGTACAACAAAACCAAAGTATAAAACTTTTCTGCTACCGTTGTTTCCCTCGCATCTGACCGCATTACTTTATGTGGCGAATATTTTTGCCATTATATTTCCCTCTGTAAATAACAACGCCCACACTTGTCCAATCTTACAGAAGAAGCAGAATAAAACTGGCATCCGCACTAGCCTTCTCTCCTCTCTCCCATCTCGAATGAAAGTTGCATTATTACTTGCAATGTGATGAATGAAATCCTCAGTGCACTTTCCATCCTCAGCAACGCTTTGCAAAAGAAGGATTTGATTCTGGCCAAAGTCATCGCTCTAATTACTTCAACCAAATTGCATTTGCAGGATATTGCAAATCAGTGTGAAAACATCAACGGTGATCTGCAAAAAATATTCGGACCGAACTGAAGAATATCGGATCTGAAGCGCACCTGGTTGCTGTTGAAGATGCTATTAAAACTTTCTGTGGGATGAAGGAATACGCGGAAAGTGTAATTGTAATCAATAATCGAATTGTCCGATCGATCATTTTTTGTTTACTCAGGAATAACCCCCATATAAAACTTCACATTCACATCGATAAAACGCCAAACACGCATTTTGGTAACAGATCATTTGCGAGCGAAGTGGGTAAGAAAATCTTTTACTTCCATTTATTTACAGGCTTTCAAGAATATTAATTTAACGGGAGTGTCAATACTTACTTTGTTAGGATCACTCGAAATTTACTATTTTCCAGCTTCTCTTTTCGCATGTTCGGCGCCGAAAACGTGTGAATATAATATCCCTAAATTTAGTCCCCAAAATATAATATTCAAACTCAATCCCCCCCACCTACAGATATCTCTAGACAATCTCGGACCTAACACTTTATCAAGAGCATCATATCCCCCCCTTAAATTTAATACTCAATCCTCTCACCAAAATTTTCATGACAATTGTAGGCTTAATGTTTATGTTGAAGAGTGGATTTTGCCCCCACCCCCCATAATAATAATAATTCTCAGTTCACACACCAGAATTTTCGCAACAGTCTAAGACAACAGTAATACACAAGAATTGGATACCCGTCAACAATTAATGCTCAATCTCCTTTAACTAAAATACCCTCCATAATCGGAGACAACACTGATATTTCAAGAGTTGAATATTGCCTCCCTCTCCTTCCCAACGTTTAATTCTCATTTCCCCCAGAATCCCCGAGTCAATTTAAGGCCTAATATGTAAGAGTTGGATATTGCTCCCCTCCCCCACCGAAAATACATATTACCTGTTGCAAATTCCTTGGAAGTCTACAAACAGAGGCGTAGCAAATGGTGGGCGAAGTGGGCATCGTCCCATGGGGATTCTTTTTTAAAAATGTGATTTGTGGCATTCTTAAACAATGGGTACAGCTGTCCAAGACGGGCGTTTCTCTTATATGATAACTTCTTGATGTGTTCCTTAAACCGGAGTCTCCACGATGGACCAGTGGAAGCGCCGTCGCCTTGTAATCAAGGGATCCCGGGTTCGATACCTGGTGGAGGGACATAGTGATTCGGATCCCACTTCAAACTGTAGTCTTACTGTGTATAAAGTGGACTTAAAATACCAACTCAATCAATCATGTGCTCCTTAAACCAAAACCAAGACTATCATAGGGGGCCTCCCCCATGGCGCAGTGGTAGCGTCGTCGCCTTGTAATCAAGGGGTCCCGGGTTCGATACCCGATGGAGGCACAAGTGGTTCAGATCCCACTTTAAACTGTAGGTCCAGTCCCGATTAGCCTTACTGTGCATAAAGTGGACTTAAAACAACAACTCAAACTAAACCAAGACTATCATAGCGGTTTAATTTTGGGTTGAAGTTTCAGCGTCTTTGATGCCCTGATTTCGAGTTATGAATTTTCACCTTTTATCCTGCGTAGAAATTCTTGATGAGTCCCTCCTTTCAATGAACTACGGAATTTTTCCTTATGGTACATGACCAGGTTATTAAACGACACGTATGTCAGATAATCTCTAATATACGCATTACATGACAGAATCAGATATACACAGGTGTAGACCCAATCTACTTATTCTACATTTAGATGGAGATAATTCTATATAGAATCTTTAAGATGATATATTGATTATTGATTGTCAGCCATACATCGATACTGGAGATGCTGGTTGACTTTATGTGATGTTACAGTTACATTTAAGTGCTCCCCTGTGATCGAACCCGGGCCTCTCGCATGGTAGTCAGACGCTCTCACGACTGGCCTACTGCGGCTTTAATTGCATAATTTTAATGATCAAGACGCGGCATTTTATGTGTATGTCTTCTTGGGTCCATTCACCATATGTTGTGAATTGTAGGATTTGGATGGTGAGGCAGTTTCGTCCAAAGTTTGATTTTTCTCTTTGCATGAAGTCGATTAGAGTTTCTCTTGGTCGAGCATTACTCGAATCTGCATATTGGAAACATATCTATCTGCGCCTGTTATTATTCGCAGTGTTTTGTTTTGTACACTTTAGAGGCGATTTATCCTACGTTGTTGCGCCATGTTGCCACACTACACAAACAGACGTAAGCATTGATCTTATTAATACATTGAACAATGTAAGTCGTTTTTTTTTAAATCGTCAGTGTTGTTTTCTTCCAAAGTGGACACAATTATCCGATTTTTGCAATCCTTTGTTAGCTGTATGTCTTAGATCTTCCCTAAATGTTAAACTTTCGTCCAAGAGGGCTCCAAGGACCCAGCCTTGCTTTCCTGCGAAATATTGTGTCTTACCAGTCCTAGATTCAGTGGTCCAAGTTTTCCTTTCTTTGTAAATAATACAGACACACCCTTGTTAGGATTGATCTTGATCCTCCATTTCTCGTTCCAAGTTTGGAGCACAACATTGTTTAACAATCAACAGTAATTGTTCATTGTTGAAGCTCGTTACAGTATCTATGAAACTACATTCAAAAACTGACGGCCCGACGCGTATAAGAATTATATTCTAATTTTACTTAAGGTAAAAGTTTTTAATACCGGATTTCCATTCAAAAGTGGAGAGATGCTGGGAGCTGCAGGATATTACTACGTAAGTTTTTGAATTTTATTATTTTCAGTTGCTTTTCTGCAATTTCTGGCTAATAGCGATGATGCGGATGAGTGATGATGTGATTAAATTAATGAAGGAACACTTACAAGGACACCCATTCCCAGATCAAGATTCGAACCCGAGAACTTCCGTGGCAAGATCGAAAGCAAACCACTTAACACAGTCAGCCACGGAGCCGTCGTGTTTATGTATTATTAATGCTATATTGATTTGGCTTATTTTACTTCGCTCTTCCTCCACATTTGGTTACTCGCGAAAATGAAGATGACATTTACAAAGAACACTCATTCCCAGGCCGGTATTCGAACCCGGGACCCTTATTAATGCTATATATGTTCAAAGGCTTTTGTCTGTAAAATAGAGAAACCCTGTAACCAACAAGTCTTAGAGTGCCAAGGCCTGCCAAAAAGAGATGGCGCCAAGTGAACTCATAGTCCCATCCCTGTTGATGTCTAGCTTGCTAGATTACATTACATGATGAATGCTAGTTAATCTCTTTATCTGCTATTTACATTGTTTACAGTAGATTATTGTATAGTGTAGGAAATATAACACACAGGATTTGCCTGAAATAACTTGGAGTCTCGCGGTAACATGATTAAGCCTTGTTTTCATATTAAATACACTACATTTGCTAACCAAGGCAGTTTCATTATATAATTAAAAGCACTTTACACTTTACATTTCCATCCTATCTCATGGATTCCTGTTATTTGGATGGCAAGTAAAACTGTAGGATCGCTCCCGATAAGGTTTTTCCCTACCTGTGTGGTAGGAGACGTCGTGGAAGTTCCACCTGGACAACGGGCCTCCCTATGCGATGCTGCCCTATACTAAGTGTGATTGTACACGACGTTTTCCGAGCTGTTCGAGTTCGTCAGCTCTGGAATATTGCCGGGTCTGGAAGGCCCCACGTTTGGTCAGCATCCACTGTTGTTATGCCGGGGTGAACTTGACCAGCTTCATGGTACAATTGCAGTAATAACAGTAATCAGATCTTCCCATGTCACTTCAGGCAAATGTAGGTATGTAATGAAGTAAGTATTTGTAGCCAGTATGTAGGTATGCAGACAGTAGGTAAATAATGTAAGACCACTAAAGGTTCTTCCTTTTAGGTATGCGAAGTAATTCCTTAAGCTTGTAGGCTAGGTTGAGTGATAGATATTTCAAGTGCTTCATGCAATTTTTATTACCTTAGATTTATGTATGTCAGTATTTGCAGACTCAAAAGGAAGAATGGTGTATTACATGAGATCGATGTCTACATGAAAGCGAGATCTTGTTATACACACATACAATCGACATTTATATCGAGTGTATTTGCAATCGATATATCAAGTCGAATGCAGTTGGTTCTCCGGCGCAAGGTTTTAAGGTACAAATTGCCTTGCGTCCCTCTTCCAACTGAAGACGTTGACGGCGTTGTGAGGCTTTCCGCCAACATCTAGCTGTACACTTCTCAACATCTTATTTGACCGCCCTGAAAAATTTCAAAGTCCGGAATTCGTAAATTTGGCAGCATAGCGCTTCAGAGCCAACTAAGAGTAGCCAACTTTGCAACATTTCTTCTTCCTGAATGAAAACGCTCGTGATTTTTTTTTCATTCTTTCACACTCCATAAAGTAAAGATACCCTAAAGCAGTAATAAAATATATGAGTAGACAAGAGAAATGTTAAGTAGAAATACGAATGTTGAAAATATTTCAAGATTCTTCGTTCTGAATTTGAAAATAGGAAAATGTATGTGCATTGTGAAACACTGAACAGGTTCTCATCCACCTGGAAAGAATTGCGGTCACATTTGAATGCAAGAAGGCAAATTTATGATGATTTTATTCGAAATGTTTAGTAAAGATACCTTGCACAACACCAAACGATTCTGCAAAGTGTGTCTTTTCCTTGGTTCTTGGCTAAAAATGGTTCGAAACTCCGGCACAATGTTGCTTCAACTGAGATTAACGTGTTTTACTGATCTTTCTGTTACCAATCTCCTGGAGTAGTTGGTTAGATAATAGCACTTTCTTTTCTTTCTGTTTTCGTCAAGATCCAAACATCGTAGGTTCAAATCCCACCCTTTCCTTATTATTTTTCCATTCTATTTACCGAGTACGAAGTGTTCTAATAACGTAATGTAATATTATATGATATTACTGTAAATATTTATGCAATGCATGCTCAGTGGCGGCGATTGGGTTTCAAAACTGATGGGGCAAGGTGGGGGAGGGGGAGGGCAAGGACAGTTTCTTTCCCTTTGTAGATAATGTTTAGCATAGTGCTGGGTCATCTGCCCCTCCACACTCCATAATCGTCGCCACTGTGCATGCCTCAAGTAATGCTTCTACTAATGTTTTTAATCTTTCAGTGATTGGCAGGATTTTAGGAAATACTTTTCCTTTCATTCAGCTGTTATAAGTTAACACATATTAAGAAGTTACATGTTAACTTTCTGCATCCGGAAATGCAGGACATAAATCGCATAAATATCAACGGAAATATCCAGGAAACGTAGATAAGCATTCTCGTCCAAAGCGGTTTACTTCCCGAAAAAGATTTCGCAAAGAAGTAGGTTTGAACCCATGACCTTCCATTCCATAAGCAAACGATCCCCCTACACCACATGGTTCACGTTATTTTATCCACTCGGTTCGGATTCCACTTTAAACTGTAGGTCCAGTCCCGATTAGACTTACTATGCATAAAGTTGACTTCAAACACCAAATCAACCAATTCATCTCCTTTCAGAGTGGGCCTTCTTTGATACTGTAGTCGGCCAGCATCCGAAAATATAGTTCTGCTTCGCGTATACCAGAGTGTAATTGCATTCAATATTGAGACTAATTTTACTTTAAAACTACAGATTAAAGCGATAATAGGGTCCAGAAAAAGAACCTCAAAGTAGATCTTCACACAAAGTATTTTAATCCATTGCCAAACATTTCAGTTAAGAATAATACATCTTATTATGATTTTCCATTGACCGTATTTTCGATTCATGGTGAATTTGCTAAAAGGACCATGTCAAGACATCTAAATATGTAAGTTTTACTAGTAAAGCATTTAAAATGCACGAAACAACAGGGGAGGAGAAAAATAAACCTCAAGAATAAGTAAAAATGCAACAAAAACTGTTAAAATACTGACAAATAAACTAAAAGCCAAAAAAGGCCGAAAATGCAAAAAAAAAATTAAAGTAGAAAGTGTTTTCCGGCTCTAACTGAAGGGAAACGGACATGATATCAGGTTTAGCATTGTTTTTAAGGGTCAGAAAAAAAGTTGATTTTTCATCAACTTCCGGACCCTAATTAGCAATTATGACCATTGAAAAAGTTGGAGGTAGCTTACTTAAAATTCTCTTGCTGAGGGATCGTATCGTCCCATATCTCAACTTCATAATACATAAAAACATCAAGTTCATATTTCGAAAATGACTTGGAGTTTTCTACCACGAAAATATGTTTTTCATAGTTTGAAGTTCGTTAGTATTATCTTTCAAAATTTCCATTGTTTTAATTTCACACATATTTTATATTTCATACGTTCCTCTCTCTTTTCATACAGTCTTTGGAAAAAAGCTGAAGTTTCTTGTCAAACGGAGTCTGGTTTAAATGACTCCTTTTCGCTCTCCTGTTCCTACTTTAAACAAACAACAAAGTACTTCGTAACTAAACGTTTGGTTGTTCAAAACACGGAATTTTTACACAATTTACAAAATATGACAAAACGCCAATAGACATGTTCATCATTTTTCCCTTTCAGCGTTTCTCGATTTTATCTGAATTCGTTTCCTCATGAAAATTGCCACGAGGAAATTATAGATATGACATTATATGTGCATTGGTTTCTTCAAACTGGTAGCAAATTTTAACATGAGCTACCTGGAGAAGAGGTAGCGTGCTTGATTCTTACGAGGGAGGTCGTAGGATCGATTCTCCATCTAGGCAGAATTTTTTCAGGATTATATCGTTGGGTGTAAAGTTTATCCACCGTGTTAAGAAGTTGACATTGGTCTCTGTATTTCAGGAGAGGAAAGGAAATAGTAAAAGAAAGTTATTTCGATGATAGGAGGAAGTCACGTGGAATGCGCAGAATCAAGTTACATAGAGCTAAGTCTGTGATGGTGGTATCGAATATTGCAAAGTTAGTGGGAAAGTTTGTTATATCTGACACTCGTACTTTCTGTTCAAAGAGGACAAACATTTTAGATACAAAGCAGTGAGGTATTAACGATCATTATGAGGTTTTGAATTTTTTGTTTGTCACTCACTATATAAATACTTATTAGTAGTTTCTTATCGAATCGGCCTTCGTCGCAATATCAATTTATTTATGTTAATAAGCGATTTACTATTAGTTTTAGACGCATGGTAAGATGGTGGTCAGAGGATTGACAACAGTCATTACGAAGGAACAGACATAAAATTACCAATCTTAGCAATTTGAACTCATTAAACGCTCTCCTTCGTTACAGTACTGCACTACATCACTACTCAACATAACTGTATATCTTTTTTTAATATATCGAAATCAAATAATCAATATTTTAGGTGTCAGTGAAGAACAAAAATACATAACTTAAATAACATTACATTTTGCATCCTGAATACATATATGTGATTTGTGAATTAATCATGATGTGTGTGTTAACACAGCATATGAAAAATAATTAAAAAGAAAAGTTTTAACTTTAAATCCTGGAAATCTCCAACTTCCAAGGGGAAATATTTGCAGAAGGGACGTCCCTCAAGTGTGAATCAGATTCATTTTTTAAATATTCTAATATCAACGGTATCTGTTCAGCAAACAAAAAAAGAAAGAGGAGAAGGTGGGATTTGAACCCGCGACCTTTCACGCTTGATGAAAATTAAAGACAGCAGCGCCTAACAAACTGCTCTACGTTAACTTAATGACGTTATTCCCTTAAAAACATGTTGACGTTTATGAAGACTCCCACCTTCCTGTGTTTCAAGCACATTTTCTCGACAAGTCGTGTAAAATGTATGTTTTTGAGAACTGTTCGATATTATGCAAGGTATTGTAAATAAAATGTCGCATAAACTCCTCACAAATTTGCTTCTTTCTGCACAAACTTGATGGCAATTTCCTCCAGGTGGAGAAAAACTCTATTCAGTGTTTCAAACCCCCCCAAATTTCAAGTCGAGCAAGCAGAACTGTTAATATCCTTCAAGGTTCTTTTTCCAATTTATTATTTCTGTGTGATTATGTATTATAATAGCGGTTTATAGTTTCTAAGTTCATGGAAAGTGTTAAATTGAAAACCTATTACCGCAGCGTTTATCGTCTAGTGGAAGGACCTACTCAAAGTTGGCTACTCTCACCTGGAGCTGAAGTGCAATGTTGCTAAGTTTACGATTTCGGGACTTAGAATTCTTTTGAGGCGGTCAAATAAGATGTTGCGAAGTGTACTCTTGTCGTAGGCGTACTAATATAAATAAGTGCAGTTGTTGGTTTTTGGTGATGGAAATATAACACTAAATTGTAGATATAGTTACCAATTACCCTTTCTGTGCATAAAGTGTACTTAAAACAAAAATTAAAAAACATTATTATTATTATTATTATTATTATTATTATTATTATTACAATTTTAATAATCATCCTTCTTTCAGTCCCGCCTTTGCTTGACAATATTGCGAATTTGCGGCTGAAGAAAATTATTTTCCGTGCAAAAAAGTAAAGAAAAACTAACACTTCATTTAGTTACTAGCTATTTGTAGGATTAACAGTTACAATTACTAATTTCAAAAAATAACTAGTGTTAATTGAAAATCTTGTCACTTGTTAATGTAATTAATACGTTACTTCCAAGGACTGGATATCAGCCAAGACCGCTTAAAGGATTTTTTCTCAGTGAGGCAGTAGTGCTCGAGTGGGGAGAACGTGGAGTGATGACATCCTACAATTAAGAAAATACTCATAAATCTTCCCCTTCTAGGATAATTTTCGCGGCATCCCACCACCCACTGCACGTTCTCCATGTTGCCCATACAAGGTTCAGCTCACCTTTCCCCATACTGGGTGAAGTATCCTACCCAGATAGGAATTTCCACTTCGAGCTCTTGGAATGGGGCAGAGTAAGATTTCTTATCTTGCCCTTCAGTTATAAAAGCTCTCATTTTACGTTTTATTATTATTACTATTGTTTTACAAATCAAAGAATTGGAATTCAATTTAATATACCATGGTGTTGAACTTCAGACCTGAGTCCGCTTATCAAACTGCAAACTGGACTCGAATTGCTTCCTTTCCATGAACATCAATCACTTTGCTAATGAACAGTTCTTTGTTCTTTGCACTTTCTTTTAGAGATATTATTTTATAACTTGCCTCTTAATTTTCAGTATTTCGTGAATGAATTTTTTCCAGATATCTCAGGGGAGCAAGTGCTCCCTGGTCTCGTTTTCTACGGACGCCCTTGAAAATTAACATTACGAGTGAATTTTAAGCATTTATGCAATAATGTTTTTGTTTCTTTAAAAAGCCAGCCCCCGTGGCGGATTGTTTAGCACATCGCGCTATGATGCCAGGGGTCCCGGGTTCGAATCCTGGCCTGGGCATGGATGTTTGTGAATGTCCATTCATCAATTTCATCATATCATCACTCATCCCCATCTTCGCAAATTAGCCAAAAGTGGCACAAGAAGCGAAGAAAGATATAGAAAATCAGTCAATCAATCAACTTCTTTAAAAAGTAACATATGTAGAAAATCCATTGTCTGTTACTTTATTTTTAATTTAACAACTTTCAAAACATATATTACAGGCCTCTCCGATGGCGCTATGGTAGCGTCGTCGCCTTGTAATCAAGGGGTCCCGGGTTCGATAACCGGTGGAGGCACGTAGTGGTTCGGATCCCATTTTAAACTGTAGATCCAGTCCCGATTAGCCTTACTGTGCATAAAGTGGACTTAAAACACCAAATCAAATCAAAAATCAAATCGAAATTAAAACGAATACATTACGTGGTTTGTAAAATACTCACCTCTTTTTTGTCTTTCTCTTGGAAAATGGTATCTATTTTGGAAATCATCTAAACCTGAAATGTCTACCCAAGAAAATTTTGAGCTAATACTAACGATCACCATCACACGCAAGCAAAGAAATTCCTAGAACAAACACGTCTATTGTAGACCCAGGACTCTTATGATTTATTTTTTTCCCAAAATTGTTGTATTTCTGTAAATTGTTTTAAGAATTAAACATAACTCCAGAAATAGTAAGTCCAAAGAACTCAATCTTTAGTCACTTATAAGGCAAAGGACTGGAGAATGACTAGAGAGTAACTATGATAAATATTTATATATTGAGGACGGAACTTCCTGCTGCAAATTTATGAAGAAAATATGGTAAAGATTTCTGATAAAAGTGAGAAATGTCGTCAAGTAGTGTTGTGCAAAATGGATTATCTGTAAGTATCTTCAATAGCTGGGTTTCATGTGACGCCAGGATGCGCACAACCGCCTTGTTTGCAGCCAATTTTATTTGTCGTTTCCAAGGAAATAACCACCACGTAGCGTTCGTTACATCTGCACCAACTACACGTTTATTTTAAATCACGAATGTCTGTGTTAGTATCTTCTGTCCACCGCTTGAATTCCGTATGCTTACAAGAACTGGCCTCAATCATGACTGCTTGAAGTCATAATTTAACCGTTTGTGAGGTAGGTGAAACACACCTATTATCTCGTAGTCAACGCAGCAGTTGCTTCAAACGTAATTGTATTAATCTTACTTGCTCTGTTTGGTGTATGAACTAACCACACGATTGTTTTAATTTTTTGTTAATATTTTGGAATATTTTGAACTTTTACTACTTTCTATTGCTGATACGCTCCCTCTTTTTTTTCTGATAAGAGTATCTAACTGATCACAAAAAAATCAATAACATTGCTGCACACTAGGGTGTATCGAAAAAAACTTTTTTTCGAAATGTTAAGGTGGCTAGTGCGGAAAAGTGGCCATTTGTGACCAAAAACACGTGTGATTTTTTTTTCAGATTTTTTGGAGGTCGTTTAGGTGGCGCGCATCGACCTTGAAGTTTTGATAGTGATTTGGTTATGCAACACGCACAACAATTTCACAAAAATGTCATTATTAGGCTATTTCATGTCTTATTTTCTGCATTATGGTCATTTATTGTTTTGTTTATGGCAAATATGTTACATTCGTGCCTTAGGGGTGGTTTCCTATGCTGTTTACGTATGCTTTTGCTCAAAAATTGTCAATTTGAGGCTAAAAACTCCATTTTTTCTATTGATGGTTTCCAATTGGTTTCGACTGTGTTTTATTCGAAAGTTTTCCGATATAAAAGACTAAATAAAATATTTTGACTTTCTAATTGCTAACAGTTCCTCAATTACTGTCCAGCGCTTCGCTTATTTTCATAGCTTATTATGCTTTGAAAATAACCCAGAGCTCACCACGAGGAGGTGGCTGAATTGCGAGCTCCACCCATGTTGGCGAACATAATTTTGCTAAGGGGCAGGCCAAGATTTTCTTCTAGTTTTCTCCTTGAACTTTATAGTCACTTTTTGTTCGAAATGTCGGCATATGTTCTCTAGATTCCAATTTCGCTTTAGCCCGACCCTGTGGCCGAGTGGTAGAGTTCAGCGGAAGTGCCCGCGCGAGCAACATCGCCGTGCCTCTGCTCGTGAACCGGTGAGTCATCGGGACTCTGGCGTGCTAGACGACGCGAAACGCGTAAATTTTCAATTTACGTCAAGTTGTTGAATTGAAGGAAAAATGGAAATTCGTCGCGTAAATACGCTAAAGTTATGGTTTTCAAGTGTGAAGAAGTGCCCAACATCGCTGATGCTTCATCGTTGGATAGATACGGGAAACTCTTGCATTGACTGAAGACCAGGTATTAAGTATTGAACTGGACCAATACCGTAAGTGTGTATATATTAAGTTAGTGACGCGTCTATTAGGCGAACAGTTAATTAATAAATTTGAAGGGAAGTTAGTGTATTGTGATGAGGATGATGAACATGAAATTAGATTAGACTGGGCTGATAGGACAACTACACTAGTGAGACTACATGTTATACCAATGAAAATAACCGATAGCCATATCCGTACAGTGCTTGCGCAGTATGGTGAAATTAAGACCCCTCCGGTCGACGAGCGATATTCGGATGAGCATATTTATAAAACTCGTACAGGCATTAAGTTGGTGAGAATGGTTCTGAATAAGCCAATCCCGTCCTATGTATCAATACAGGGTATGCAATATTGGGTAACATATTATGGACAGAAACCTACCTGTAAAATATGTGAAGACACTCAACACACAGCACGGTTTTATCCACAACGACGTGGTGCTGTGGGTGAGCGAGTGATACAAGATAACATTGGAGCATGTGCTACTCCTGTAGAAATCCAGCCTAAGCAGTCATATGCAGCAAAGGTACATAGACCACCTAGCCAACGTTCAGCGCATGAGATGGAGATAAAGGCTGACACACAATTTACAGTGTTGCCAATTCCAATTCAGTTGCAAGAAAAAACTGTGAACAATGAAAGCGATAAAAATCTGCGAAAAGAGCTGAAAAAAGCTGATGTTGTAGAACACTAACTGGACCCTACCAAGGAAACACCTCTACCTGTGCCTATCCACAGCAAATCGTGGGCGGAAGAGGTGGCATCTTTAGACAACCTCCACAGTGATGTACGGGATAACCTTTCGGTGACTGACAGTCTGGAAACAACTGATCAAGAGATGCGCGAGTCTGACACTACGAGTAATCGTGAAATGGAGACTGACATATACGAAGCAGGAGGATCCCATATACTGGAAGATCAACAAAGCAAAGTTCAGTTTGGTGAAGCCACAACAGGTACGAAGGACAATGCCAAAAGAAAATCAAATGTGAAGAGACTCCAAGAACAGAAGCAGTTGAAGAA
Organism: Lepisma saccharinum; assembly: GCF_977018435.1. Classification (NCBI taxonomy): domain Eukaryota; kingdom Metazoa; phylum Arthropoda; class Insecta; order Zygentoma; family Lepismatidae; genus Lepisma; species Lepisma saccharinum. The sequence goes on along the minus strand of NC_139230.1, from coordinate 63,182,140 downwards.
GAAAAAAGTACAACAAAATGTGGCACCTAACCCCCACCACAAGAAGAATGTGAAGCTGCAGGCAATAGCCCCCTCCCCAGTACGTATAACCAGATCCCAAAGTGTGACAAATTTGGCCCCGAGTGTTGATTTACAACCTGTGATCGGATCCAAATTCAGTGTTTCCCCTAGTGTGTCTAGTGAATGTGTGGGTGCAAGTAAAAATGAAAGTCAGAAATAGTATGTGTAAAATGAGTAACGGTATATGATGTTTGATCAGGTGATTGGTGTGAAATATTCCATACATAGCCAGAGTATAACGTATAGCTATTTTTTTCCATTTAACAATCTTTGTGTGTAAGGTAGACCTAAAAACAGTAAAACAATGTATATATTTAACAATATTGTAAAAACAAGTGTTTACATATCCATAGTGATGCTTACCACCATTAGACTTGCTATTATAAACATAAACAAACTACAAAACAAATCAAAGTGCATTGGGGGACTTTCTAATTCAGTCCGCTATAGATATTGCTCTCATTCAAGAAGTAGCAATAACTAATTATGAGTTACCCTCTAGTTATATTGTCTATAATAATCCCACATATTCAGCGCAAGGAACAGCTGTATTAGTTCGAGACAATATACCTGTATCAAATGTAGAATACCATCCAAGTGGTAGAATTACAACTGTACAAGTGGAAAAGCTATGGATATGTAATCTGTATGCGCCTTCTGGTAGTAATCAAAGGCAGCAACGCAATGAATTTTTCGCAACTGAAGTTGCGACGGAACTTCAAGGTAATAAGCAACATATTATTTGTGGAGGCGATTTTAATTGTGTTTTGTTGCCAAAAGACCAGCGCCCAGGATTTAATACATCCAATGCGCTGCAACAGTTGGTAACTGGGTTTCAATGGAAAGATGTATGGGACACTTTGCACCCAACAAGTGCAGGCTTCACATATGTAAAGGATGGGGGTGCTTCACGGTTAGATAGATTTTATGTTTCACAATCAATTATCCCTAATATCACTAATGTTAATATGGTGCCAACTTGCTTCTCAGATCATAGTGCAATTATAATGGCGGTAAATATGCAACTGCCAAATATACAATATGGGTATGGATATTGGAAAATGAATATATCTTTATTTGATGATCCACTTTTTGCTGACAAATTCCAAGAGAAATGGAAGTATTGGGAACGATTAAGGGCGAAACAAATAAATATAATTAAGTGGTGGGATGAATATCTAAAGCCAGCTATCACACGATTTTGTAGACAATATAGTAGGGAACGGAACCAGGATTGGAATAATAAATACAATTTTTATTATAAAGTGTTGAGAGAGCTAACTGATGAAGGGGTAAGAGGGGGAAAAGTGCAACAGAACATTAAACAAGTACAGGCAATATTGTTGCAATTACACGCGCAAAAAAGAAGTGGGTGCAAAATACGTAGTAAACTTTTATCTTTTGACCCTTTTGAAATGGCCAATATTAGTCATGTTCTACATGAACGTAATCGTGGAAAACGCCAAACGATTCATAAGATAATAGACGAAGATAATTCTGAACATAGTAATGTGACTGACATAAAGGAAATCTTTACCGCGCTTATCACTCTAGATTTCAAGGAACAAGTTATGATCCAGCTCAGGAACAAATATTTTTACAACAAGTTCCGGAAATTTTTTCTGTTAATGACAACTTGCGGATTGAAAAGACCTTTACAGCTGCTGAGATGTACGAAGCGATTCTAGGAATGAAGAATAACTCATCGCCAGGAATAGATGGTATTCCCATAGAATTTTATAAAAGATTTTGGTCACCTGTAGGTAATATTGTGACAGACTGGATAAATGCAGTATTTAATCAACACTGCTTGGGAAGGACGAGCAATACAGGTGTAATCGTCCTGGTTCCCAAAGTTCCTAACCCTACGATAGAAAAACACTATAGACCTATATCTTTGTTGTGCACGGATTATAAAATTTTTGCCCGATGTTTACTTCGTCGACTTTTGCCCTATATGGAAAGAATGATCGGTGTCCATCAATACTGTTATGGTAATAATAGTTCGATCTTTACTGTGTTACAGACAATTCGTGATGTCATAACTAGTTATAGACATACGACCATACAAGGTCACCATGGTATAGTGGCATTGGATTTTCAAAATGCTTTTGATACTGTACAGCACGAATTTTTATATGCTGTATTTTTAAGGATGGGTTGTAGTCCAAAATTTGTAAATGCGATTAAGAGTTTATATACTGATGCCAAATCGTGTGTAAAAATCAATGGTTTTTTATCTAAGACATTTCCTATACAAAGGGGTGTCAGGCAAGGTGATCCCATGTCAATGATAAGTTTTTGTGTAGCGTTAATGCCATTTTAAAGGTACTTGAAATGCAATTGCAGGGGTTAAATATTCACTCAACAACGATAAAATTATTAGGTTATGCTGATGATGTCACTGTGTTTGTGAAATTGCCGACAGATATGGAAATACTTGAAAATGTGATAGAAAAATACAGCTCGGTGGCTGGCCTAAAGCTTAACTATAATAAAACTCATTGGATGCACTTAGATGCTACAAACCACTCGTATCAAAACGATAAAATTCAAAAAGTAAATGCACTGAAAATACTTGGAATAATTTTTACCCACTCTTTACAAGAAATTATTGCTCAAAATTATTCAACATGTATTGCTGACCTGAAAAGTGTGCTTAAACAAAACAAACTTCGTGCCCTTAGCTTGGTTGCCAGGGTAGCCTTTGTAAATATTTATGCGAGTTCAAAGCTCTGGTTTGTGGCACGAGTGCTTCCGATGAGGAAATTGGATTTTGTACAGATAAGGAGTGCGATAAACTGGTTTCTTTGGACACACCAAATGTTGCGGGTGAGTCACGAGAATGTGTGTCTACCGGTACGGTGCGGAGGTCTTGGCTTGACTCAGGTGGAGTTAAAAAGCCAAGCTCTCCGCGTACAAGCAGATATGTCAATGTTAGTAAACTTCCCAGACAGTTTAACGGGTGAGATACTTAAGCAGATTTTGGACACCATACCATTGCAGTCTCCGATCGCTATAGCAACGGTGCCACCGCATTATAAATATTTACAAGAATCAGTGTTAGAAATTTGTTATATACTACTTTCAGCACAACCTCTTGAAATACCAAAAGTATCTCAATTATACAAGTCACGTTGTTTGGCAACATTTCCTAGCTGCAAGATAATGATTAAACAACCAACCCATCCCTGGCACACAATATGGAACAATGTTCAAGCACCACATTTATCGCCCTTGGTAAAATCTGCGTGGTACTGTGTGGTACAGGATATAGTGGTGACGGAAGAGAAATTACATAAATTAAAACTGTTACAAGACCCACTATGTGGTAGGTGTCAACAAAATGGTTCGATTTCACACTGGCTAAGTGAATGCATACAGACACGTGAAACATGGAAATATCTATGTGTGTTATTAGGAAAAATTTGTCGCACCCATCCCAATGCGTTTACTGTGCATAACATAATGTTACCTACGTTTTCGTATTTTCCATGTACTAAATTGCGTAGTGTACAATGGTTGGTTGGACATTATATATTGTTTGTCTGCATATATAAAGGTATAGATTTTCATGATCAATTTTTAATATATGTTAAAAAGGAATATCATAAAGTGTCTCAAGATAAAAGAAAAATATTATTCGCACATTTTTTAAAGGTGCTGATGGAATGTTAAAGGAACTATTGTTATCCAAAACCTGTAAAATTACTGTATGAAAGAAAAATTGTAAATAAATAATAATTAAAAAAAAGTGGTTAGCACATCGCGCTCCGACGCCAAGGGTCCCGGGTTCGAATCCCGGTCGGGCTTGGTTGTTTGTGAATGTCCATTCATCAATTTCATCATTTCATCACTCATCCCCATCTTCGCAAATTAGCCAAGAGGCACAAAACGCGAAGTAAAATAAACTCAATCAATCAATCAATCAATCCAATTTCGCTTTGATGTAGCCATCACGTGCGCTGGCGCCGAAAACGGAAGAAGCTGCCTCTGTGATAATTTTCACAAGTCGCTCCACTCCTTGTGTGTGGCAGGGGAAGTCTTGAATTTCCGCTATTTTTTGTTTTTAATGTAGTCATGTGCTTCTTCATTTGTAATATTATTGGTCAACGGAGGCTCGTGGAGGGAGCACGAAGCCCAATCAACCATGTCATAGTATTGGTCTGCATTAAAATTGATGGTTGGTAAAACAAAAGTGCGAATTATTTTGCCTTTTTTCAATGCTCTTGCTTTCTTAATTCTTTGCCAACCAAGACTTCTTATTTCTGGGTTTTGGTCGGTTATTAAAGCCAGCAGGAGATTTTCAGGATCGAATGAAGGTGTACGCACCGGTGTGGTTTGGGATCAAGAAGGAACCATCGATAACTGACGGAGCCCGACACCTCTAGAATTTGATCTACTTGTCCCGATTTCTCCCACACCACTTGAGAGATCTGATTCATAGGGTCATTCAACAAAACGCATTCTTCGCCCATTCGCTAAAGCGAAATTGGAATCTAGAGAACATATGCCGACATTTCGAACAAAAAGTGACTATAAAGTTCAAGGAGAAAACTAGAAGAAAATCTTGGCCTGCCCCTTAGCAAAATTATGTTCGCCAACATGGGTGGAGCTCGCAATTCAGCCACCTCCTCGTGGTGAGCTCTGGGTTATTTTCAAAGCATAATAAGCTATGAAAATAAGCGAAGCGCTGGACAGTAATTGAGGAACTGTTAGCAATTAGAAAGTCAAAATATTTTATTTAGTCTTTTATATCGGAAAACTTTCGAATAAAACACAGTCGAAACCAATTGGAAACCATCAATAGAAAAAATGGAGTTTTTAGCCTCAAATTGACAATTTTTGAGCAAAAGCATACGTAAACAGCATAGGAAACCACCCCTAAGGCACGAATGTAACATATTTGCCATAAACAAAACAATAAATGACCATAATGCAGAAAATAAGACATGAAATAGCCTAATAATGACATTTTTGTGAAATTGTTGTGCGTGTTGCATAACCAAATCACTATCAAAACTTCAAGGTCGATGCGCGCCACCTAAACGACCTCCAAAAATTCTGAAAAAAAATCACACGTGTTTTTGGTCACAAATGGCCACTTCTCCGCACTAGCCACCTTAACATTTCGAAAAAAAGTTTTTTTCTATACACCCTACTGCACACCCACGAATTTTGTCTAAATTCCATTAATCAACCTGACGTCATCTTTCATCACCAAATACCCTGATCGACCAATCTGTATGTACTTATCTTGAATATGCGCGTAGATCTGGCAACATGGCACTCGGTTGCCATGACAAATGGTGCTGCCATCTGTTATCGAAAAATTACCTCAAAATCAACTTTAGTACGGCCTTAGATTAAAAAGTTGAAACTATTTATAATCATAGTATAACGCATTTACCTTTTGGTTGTTGATAAGCGCTCTCGCCATGTACGTCGGTAGGTCAGTCGACCCCTCCTCCCGCCCCCTTGAAATTGGCATCCTGCATTTCAAGTTGCATAAAGTTTGTTATTTTTATTGTTAATAACAGAAATAAAGGTCACTTGGTTAGTATTCGAACAGAGTAATCAATGTAAAATATGCATTAGAACGAAAAAATGAGTGATAATTACAGGAACCAGGTTATATTTTCATATTCTACCATTTAATCCAAAGAATGAATGAATAATAAAATTCGAATAACATTTATTTAAATTGGTAGACAGTAGAATGACAGCACTTCATTCCTACGCGTCAGCAAAAATTCGATGCGACTGGTGTTATGTTACATCCTGTTGTAGAGGGGTACGAGCGGTTTTATTGTTGAGTCAGCAAAACGTGTTTGATCACGTTGAAGACGTCGGAAGCGGGGGGAAGGGGGGGACAATGGATCTGTGATGTTGTTTGTTGATGTATGCTAACCTAACACGTGCGTATGCTTATGTGTGTGTGTGTGTCTGTGGAGGAAATGCGCGCGCAACCATTACGTATGATGCAAAGACATGAAGAAATGATTTAAAGATGGCGCTGAAGGTGCTGTACCCCGAAAGCTTAGCGGCTAAGGTTATTGCTCTGTAAAACAAGAGGCGTCGAGGGTTCGATTGCTGGTAGAGTCAATATTGATTGATTGATAGATTGAGTTAGTTTTTTTAAGTCCACTTTATGCACGGCAAGACTAATCAGGATTGGACCTACAGTTGAAAAGTGGTGATTCGGACCACTATGTGCCTCCACCGAATATCGAACCTGGGACCATTTGATTACAAGGCGACGATGTCAATATTGAATGGTCTCGATTAGCCTGTGTGTACATAAAGCCAACAAAATGGCTGAGTTCGAAAATCGAGTTGGTTTAGTGGTTAATGTTGTCACCTGGCAATGAAGAGGTCGCGGGTTCGATTGTCTAGGTAGTTAAATGAGGCCAATTGTTTTGTCCCGCCATTATAGGCCCCGATTAGTCCACCTGTGCATAAATAGTGTTTGAATAAAATCAATATGGCGGCCTTGGGTTAGTGGTTAATGTTGTCGCCCTGGTAATTAAGAGGTCGCGGGTTCGATTTTCTAGGTAGTTAAATGAGGCCAATTGTTTTGTCCCGCCATTATAGGTCCCGATTAGTGCATCTGTGCATAAATAGTATTTGAATAAAATCAATATGGCGGCCGCGTTTTGTGTTCAGCGGCGGCGACGGGGCGCGGCGCGGGGCGGAGCGGCGCGGCGAGGCGCGGCGCGGGGTGTTTTTTATTCCACGAGATGTTTTAACCAAGTGGTTGAGGGTTCGATTCCCAATGTTGATGAAAATTGTATATTCAATTGTATTTGTTTAAAAGTTCCGATTAGCTTTTGTGCACAAAGAGAAAATGAACTAATTGGAAATAGGATGTTTATGCTGTAATGAAAAGGTCCCGGGTTCGATTCACAATGTCAAATTGGCTGATAATGATGTTGTTTTTAAAATAAAAAAAGAAGTGTGTTGAGTCCCTATTAGTATTTATGCAGGAACAGATATTAAAAATCAAAACAAAATGGCTGTGACTGGTGTTTAGTATTCGAAAGGTTCCAGGTTCGAGTCCAAATGTTGGCAAATTTTTAATTTAATAGTTATATTTTTTTTTTAGTTTACAGAATTCTTTCCCATTTACTGCATTTTGGCGAATACGTCCTCCCCCTTGTGGCATTTGGACATGATGGAGATATACATAGAAATTGTTGTCAAAGTGCCTAATAATGATTTTCTGTTTAAATAAAAAAGAAGTGTGTTATCAGTCCCGATTAGCACGAACAGATATTCAAAAACAAAACAAAATAGCTGATATTGTTGTTTAGTATTCAAAAGGTTTTGGGTTCCAATGCTGGCAAATTGCTGAATAACATTGATTTGTTTAAAAAGTGAGTTACTATTCCCGATTATCCTTGATACACAAATAGAAAATGGGTGATTTTGGAGTTTTGCAACCAAGGGGGGTCGAGGGTTCGATTTTCACTAGGGGCTAATGTTGGCGTTTTTAACGCAGTCCCGATTAACCGTAATGCATAAAGCTGTTTCAACGAATATCGAACCTGGAACCTTTTGATTACAATGCAAAGACTTTACCACTAATGTATGCTATGTTTTGAAACCAAAAATAAATAATAGTATCGAATTTTTTAAAAGATGCGTTACCAGTCTCGATTAGCCATTATGCACAAACAGATGTGTTTTGAAACCAAGGGGGTCGAGGGTTCGATTCCAACTGGGTATGTGTGTTGAGGAAACTAAAGGTCAACAGGCATGGAAAGTTTTTACTCGCCATCTCAAAATAAGTTTTTGGGCTTGGTACAGGTAGCTTTTTGTAGAAAGCCCCACAACGGCATCAACGTGGCTACCATCTGTGGGGGCCTCTTTTTTTTAAGTTGGAGAGGGGCACAAGGCCGCTTGTACCATACAACCTTGCACCGAAGAACCAACTTGTCAACTAGTCACTCACTCCATCATTAAAGCGCACAACATAATATCAGATTTGCACTGATAATAAGCAAAGAATTATAGCGGCTGCATAATTATATTTCAATGACAGCACATGGTTTCAAATGAATGGTTTTCACTTTATTTTTTACTAAGTAACAGATTTGGTAACGAAAAGCTTTAACATTTGCATATAATATGAGATTTCTTTTGGTATTCAGTTTGTATGTTGACCAAATCACAGATATACTATTACTAAGGATAGCATTAACTTAATCTAATAAAAATATATTCCAGTGTATTACAAAATTAACTCATTCTGTTTTCAGTTGTTTGAATCCATATGGTAAAGTCTCGAAACTTGATGCACATCTTTTTCTTTTGGTATATACCACCTGAAAAACCCTTATTTCCGGCTTATTAACAACGGAATGTCTTTTTGTGCGTACGATTTTGTTCGAGTTGAGTAAAGTTAAAGAGGAGGTGTTGTTGAGAATAGCATTGGTGAGTGATTCGAAATTGATTGTGCTGCTGTATGAGATTTCTTTTGGTATCCAGTTTGTATGTTGACCAAATCACAGATATACTATTACTAAGGATAGCATTAACTTAATCTAATAAAAATATATTCCAGTGCATTACAAAATTAACTCATTCTGTTTTCTGTTGTTTGAATCCATATGGTAAAGTCTCGAATCTTGATGCACATCTTTTTCTTTTGGTATATACCACCTGAAAAACCCTTATTTCCGGCTTACTAACAACGGAATGTCTTTTTGTGCGTACGATTTTGTTCGAGTTGAGTAAAGTTAAAGAGGAGGTGTTGTTGAGAATAGCATTGGTGAGTGATTCGAAATTGATTGTGCTGCTGTTTTTATGGTTTAGACATATGCCTTTCACCTTGCAAACAGTAGTAACATTAGTATTGTCTGGATTTACTACCTCAAATGCATAACTTTTCGGCCCACTGGTTGAAAATGATCTGATATAAGCATTTTTCCCATTGAGTTCTAGTTCATTTGTTAACTCCCCTAGGTAGTCTCCAACAGGCAGATCAACATCACCTGGCCTTTGAATATAAATGACACTATCGGTATCATAGTACAATACATTTTCGCCTAATGTATCCAAATATTCATAAAGCTCTAATCGTGCATGGGTTGTAGTGTATGCTGCAATAACTACATTTACAGTCGATAATGGAAGTGCAGAGTCTTCGAGATATTGCCAGTGAACTATCAACATATCTTCATTTATAGGTATAACTTGATGTACTTCAACATTGGGACTTTCTAGTTTATCGAAAAAATCCTTAGGATTGTTGATAATACTAACTTGACCAGGGTTTTCTCTCTGTCCAAATTTACCCCAAAATGAATTCAGCATAAGTTTTGCTAAGTTTCGTAATCCAGGATTAGCACATATTCTGTTTTCATCCAACAACACACCCTCCTTTTCAAAATAGTCAGCTATGTATTTTTTTTTTATTCTTCATCAATACACCACAATGGCCAGCAGCTTGATTCAACTTTTGCTTTGAGAAATGTATTGATGTACTCTGCAAAAACACCACCTGATTTTTTTGCAGGATCATATTGTTCAACATTATATTCCCATACCTCATGTAATTCTAAAATTTTGTATTTCTTTTGAATTGCCTTCTGAACTTCATCCACAACCCAGGTTCCAGTTATAGCTCTTTCCCTAGCAGTATGGTTACATTCCGCCTGGTTTATTTCATCGGCAAAAGTTCTACATAGAGGGAAAGTTAATTTTGAATTGGTTCGATATGGTAACACAGGATGGTACAGATCTCTCGGTGGAAGTATTGTTGCTTTGACAAGCCCTTCAAAAGAATAAATATAGGGGCATTCTTCCCCCACATAAATTTTCACCGGATGGCCAACTGTAAACTTTTTAATTTTGCAACAATAAGGGTACAGGCTACATACATCCTTATATTGAATTGTTTCATTTTCTTTCAAAGTGTAATGTAGTTTGGTAGCATTATTTCTACCACCATAAAACGCCTCCCGGGAAATTATGGGGGCTTTAATTGATAACGGATGTTTTTAAACATAATGTTTCATGGTTTTGTTATTTCTCAACTGCTGGTGAAATTCGCACCCCCACATCTCATGGACAATGTAGTTAAGTGCTTTTCATCTGGTAATTTTATTTTCTGTTCTTTCATACCGAAAAGACAAGGTATCATATGGGTCATCATGAAGAGGTTCTGTACGTGAAGTAGGGAAACATTTGACACAACCATGTGTTCTGCATCCTTGATATTCAAATACATGCTCTTGCCCCTTTTGATCTTTAAAATATCCATCTACTTTCAAGTTTCCTCCAACTTTTACTTCTGGTCCTCTGGCTGCATGTTGGATTTCGATTTTATGTTTTTTTTTCCTCCCATACCAACCATTGAATAGCCTCTATAGACTGAATATCACACCATCTGTATCCGTTTTTAGGAATAATTCCTATATGTTCTGCTTTCAAAAATCTTTTACGGAATGCTTTATTACAAGCTGAAGCGATGGTGATGGCTTCCAATAATGGGTTCACTGTTGTTTCTTTTTCAAAAGTAGTCATTGCTTTTTTTGATATAAGAGAAGATATTTGTTTGCCATAAATTTTTTGGATGTGACATAGATGTTCAGATGGTACCATATTTTTACAGCTGACACAGAATTTCTCCCCACATATATGAGGATTTCTGTTTGTACGGATAGCATACGCTTTCATGCATTTTTCACAACATTTTACTGTCTGACAAAGAGAGTTTTTTCTATTGTAACATGTTTTATGATTATTGTAACACTTTTGACCATAGAAAAATCTGTTACAATCAGTGCACTTTATTTTGATTTCTGAAACAGTACATTTGGGCTTTTCTTGGCATTGTGAACAAACAGCTGTACAGAATCCTAGGTGTCTAGAAACATGATCATATTTCTTATGGCAAGTTTCACAATAGAAATTAGCGGAGAATGCAGCTGTAAGAGATGTTATAACATTAAAATGGTTGTTTATGTACACTTCGCAACATCTTATTTGACCGCCCTGAAAAATTTCAAAGTCCGGAATTCGTAAATTTGGCAGCATAGCGCTTCAGAGCCAACTAAGAGTAGCCAACTTTGCAACATTTCTTCTTCCTGAATGAAAATGCTCTTGTGATTTTTTTTTCATTCTTTCACATTCCATAAAGTAAAGATACCCTAAAGCAGTAATAAAATATATGAGTAGACAAAAAAAATGTTAAGTAGAAATACGAATGTTGAATATATTCCAAGATTCTTCGTTCTAAATTTGAAAATAGGAAAATGTATGTGCATTGTGAAACACTGAACAGGTTCTCATCCACCTGGAAAGAATTGCGGTCACATTTGAATGCAAGAAGGCAAATTTATGATGATTTTATGCGAAATGTTTAGTAAAGGTACCTTGCACAACACCAAACGGTTCTGCAAAGTGCGTCTTTTCCTTGGTTCTTGGCGAAAAATGGTTCGAAACTCCGGCACAATGTTGCTTCATCTGAGATTAACGTGCTTTACTGAGCTTTCTGTTAGCAATCTCCTGGAGGAGTTCGTTAATTGACAGAACTTTCGTTCTTTTACTGTTTTCGTCAAGATCGAAACATCGTAGGTTCAAATCCCACCCTTTCCTTATTATTTTTTCCTTTTTATTTACCGAGTACGAAGTGTTCTAATAACGTAATATAACATTATATGATATTACTGTAAATATTTATGCGATGCATGCTCAGTGGCGGCGATTTGGTTTCAAAACTGAAGGGGCAAGGTGGGGGAGGGGGAGGGCAAGGACAGTTTCTTTCAGAATCCGAAAATACAGTTCTCCTTCGCGTATACCAGAGTGTAATTGCATTTAATATTGTGACTAATTTTACTCTAAAACTACAGACGAAAGCGATAATAGTGTCCAGAAAAAGAACCTCAAAGCAGATCTTCACACAAAGTATTTTAATCAATTGCCAAACATTTCAGTTAATAATAATATTATGGTTTTCCATTGACCGTATTTTCGAATCATGGTGAATTTGCTAAAAGGACCATGTCAAGAAGTTTAAAATATGTAAGTTTTACTAGTAAATGCATTTAAAATGCACGAAACAACAGGGGAGGAGAAAAATAAACCTCAAAAATAAGTAAAAATGCAACAACGACTGTTAAAAATACTGACAAATAAACTAAAAGCCAAAAAAGGCCGAAAAATGCAAAAAAAAAAAATGTAAAAAAGAAAGTGTTTTTCGGCTCTAACCGAAGGGAAACGGACATGATATCAGGTTTAGCATTGTTTTTAAGGATCAGAAAAAAAGTTGATTTTTCATCAACTTCCGGACCCTAATTAGTTGAAGGTAGCTTACTTAAAATTTTCTTGCTGAGGGATCGTATCGTCTCATATCTCCACTTCATAATAAAGAAAAAAAATCAAGTTCATATTTCGAAAATGACACTGAGTTTTCCACCACGAAAATATATATTTCATAGTTTGAAGTTCGTTAGTATTATCTTTCAAGGTTTCCATTGTTTTAATTTCACACATGTTTTATATTTCATACGTTCCTCTCTCTTTTCATACAGTCTTTGGAAAAAAGCTGAAGTTTCTTGTCAAACGGGGTCTGGTTCAAATTACTCCTTTTCGCTCTCCTGTTCCTACTTTAAACAAACAACAAAATACTTCGTAACTAAACGATTGCTTGTTCAAAACACGGAATTTTTACACAATTTACAAAATATAACAACGCCAATAGACACGTTCATCATTTTTCCCTTTCAGCGTTTCTCGATTTTATCTGAATTTGTTTCCTCATGAAAATTGTCATGAGGAAATTATAGATATGACATTATGTGTGAATTGGTTTCTGCAAACTGGTAGCAAATTTTAACATGAGCTACCTGGAGAAGAGGTAGCGTGCTTGATTCTTACGAGGGAGTTCGTAGGTTCGATTCTCCACCTAGACAGGATTTTTTTCAGGAGTATATCGTTGGGTGTAAAGTTTATCCACCGTGCTAAGAAGTTAACATTGGTCTCTGTATTTCACGAAAGGAAATAGTAAGAGAAAGTTATTTCGATGATAGGAGGAAGTCACGTGCCACTTGGAATGCGCAGAATCAAGTTACATAGAGCTAAGTCTGTAATGGTGGTTTCGAATATTGCAAAGTTAGTGCGGAAAGTTTGTTATATCTGATACTCGTACTTTCTGTTCAACTAAGACAAACATTTTAGATACAAAGCAGTGAGGAATTAACGATCATTATGAGGTTTTGAATTTTTTGTTTGTCACTCACTATATAAATACTTGTATAGGGCCGGTGGCAACCCACCATCGTGAGGAAATTGGGAAGCTCCGAGTGAGTGAGCGTAACCTGGTCAAGAAGACCTACAATAACGGCTGGGGGTTCGTCGGGCTGATCACCCGTCACCCCAACACTGGTCTGAGACATCCACGCTATAACAGGTGAAGGCGGAACAGTGTGGGAGGGAGACCAGCAGTCGGTAGGTAAGCCAAGTCCTTTCAAGGGCTGTAGCGCTGTGGGTTATGTTATATAAATACTTATTAGTAGTTTCTTATCGAATCGGCCTTCGTCGTAATAACAATTTATTTATGTTAATTAGCGATTTACTATTAGTTTTAGACGCATGGTAAGATGGTGGTGAGGGGATTGACAACAGTCATTACGAAGGAACGGACATAAAATTACCAATCTTAGCAATTTGAACTCATTAAACGCTCTCCTTCGTTACAGTACTGCACTACATCACTACTTAACATAACTGTATATCTTTTTTTAGTATATCGAAATCAAATAATCAAAATTTTAGTTGTCAGTGAAGAACAAACAATACATAACTTAAATAACATTACATTTTACATCCTGAATACATATATGTGATTTGTGAATTAATCATGATGTGTGTGTTAACACAACATATGAACAATAACTAAAAAGGAAAGTTTTAACTTTAAGTCCTGGAAATCTCCAACTTCTAAGGGGAAATACGCGCAGAAGGGACGTCCCTCAAATATGCATCGGATTCATTTTTTAAATATTCTAATATCAACGGTATCTGTTCAGCAAACAAAAAAATAGAAAAGAAAAGAAAGAGGAGAAGGTGGGATTTGAACCTGCGACCTTTCACGATTGATGAAAAATAAGGAAAGCAGCGCCTAACCAACTGCTCTACGTTAACTTCATGACGTTATACACTTAAAAACATGTTGACGTTTATGGAGACTCCCACCTTCCTGTGTTTCAAGCACATTTTCTCGAGAAGTCGCGTAAAATATATGTTTTTGAGAACGGTTCGATATTATGCAAGGTATTGTAAATAAAATGTCGCATAAACTCCTCACAAATTTGCTTCTTTCTGCACAAACTTGATGGCGATTTTCTCCAGGTGGAGAAAAACTCTATTCAGTGTTTCAAACACCCCAAATTTCAAGTCGAGCAAGCAGAATCGTAAATATCCTTCAAGGTTCTTTTTCCAAGTTATTATTTCTGTTTGATTGTGTATTATAATAGCGGTTTATAGTTTCTAAGTTCATGCAAAGTGTTAAATTGAAAACCTATCACCGCAGCGTTTTTCGACTAGTGGAAGGACCTACTCAAAGTTGGCTACTCTCACCTGGAGCCGAAGTGCAATGTTGCTAAGTTTACGAATTCTGGACTTCGAATTCTTTCGGGGTGGTCAAATAAGATGTTGCGAAGTGTACATCAAATTTAAAGTTTCGCGCCTAGGTAATAAAGGACCTTCATACACTATCTGGCCATTCGTCACCGGACACCCCACCAAAGGCATGTGGAAGCATCATGGTGTGGTCATGCTTCTCCTGGTATGGTCTTGGTCCCCTTGTGTTAGTGCGTGGAAACATGAATGCAGATGCATACCTAACGATCCTGGACAATTCTGCGCTACCGACATTGTGGGCACAATTCGGTAGTGGTCCTTATCTGTTTCAGCACAACAATGCCCCATGTCATACGGCAGGTGTGATCAACACGTGGTTCGAGGATATGGGTGTGCAAAAACTTGATTGGCCCGCCCAAAGTCCTGATCTCAACCTGAATGAGCATCTTTGGGACGAGTTGGAGCGCCGGTTGAGAGCCAGGCCACACCCCCCAAAAAACACTAAAGAGTTGTTCGCCGCTTTGCAAGAGGAATGGAGCAGGATTCCCGTCGAAACCTATCGCAATTTGGTGGACAGTCTTCCTCAGAGGGTTGTGGCTGTACTTGCTGCGAAAGGTGGCCCCACACGATACTGACGGACGCCTGAAACCGGATTAAAGTACTCGTTCCAGGTGTCCGGTGACGAATGGCCAGATAGTGTATATCACATCACTCCCGGAAAATCCATTATATACGGTAATCTTGAAATCAGATAAATAGTCCTGAAATTTTTGAATTTCGGTAGTTCCTCCACCACCACTCAAAATTTTCCCCAGCTTCTCTGCACAGTTTATACACTTCTTCTTCCATAACACATTTATGTTGTCTAACATACTGATAACGTTTTTTAGGTTCATTTTTTTAAACATTAATACCTCTTGCCACAACCAACGCATAAGCCAAACACCTGTTATCGGAATTTTTAATAGTTATAATTCCTTTTTTTAGTTTACAGAATTGTTCCCCATTCATTGCATTTTGGCGAACACGTCCTCCCCCTTGTGGCATTTGGACATGATGGAGATATACATAGAAATTGTTGTCAGAAAGAAATGTTGTATTGCTCTGCAATACTTTTTCCAATGCTGCCCACAATATCTCCATATTTATCGCCTGTGCTTCCCGAAAAGATAACCAAAAAGGGCGATCAGGGTGATCTTCATTTCTGATAGTAATACCAACTTGGTCATGCTCGGCCACATCACGTAGAAGATATTGGATCAGTTCTTGCAATCCCTCTTGAACCCATATCACCGGATTCTCATTGTGTGGTGGCACCCGCAACCGAGCACGCACCATTCGTCCTTCCATATTGAATCTTTGGTAACGCCTTTTTGTCTCTTCTATAACTTCAACATGATGTAACACTGCATCATCGCCACCGCCTACCTGTCTGCACACTTCCGCTTCCTGAATACAATCCCGAAGAACTATTTGGTATAACGCTGGCGAAATATGATTTGTACATTGCTCCAATTCTTTAGTCTCTAAAACAGATTCTAAATGGAAAATATCTCCACATTTTTCATCGGTTGTTCCAATACACCCAAATATCCCTGTATCCTGGTTGTTATACTTGTTAGTAAACATTTCAACATGTTGGTTGGTCTCACTAGAAATAGAGACAGAGGGTCTGGATTGATTGCTGTTAATAGCAGTAGAGGTAGAGGGGGTAGATTGGTTGAGGTCATGAACAGTACTATGAACAGTAGAAAAAACTTTTTGTTTGTGCTTATTATGCTCTTGTGAATAATCAATCCCAGTTGATTTATTAGCATTATTTTCCCCCAATTCATTGGCAATAGCAACAAAAATATCCTGAGTATCAATGTTTACAGATTTGTCTATATTGTCAATCGATTTATTTCCTCCATCTGTACCCAAGTCCAAATCCAGATCATTGAGCATACCCTGGGTGGATATACAGTTAGTTTGACTATATTCACCAATTTCATTTCTGATTGTATTCAAAACCTCTTGGGTGCTTATTTCAATACCCCTTTCAAAATTAGCAGTGCCTGCATTTTCCAATGAGGTGGAGGGCGTAGATTGGATGTAGTCACTATAACTACCATAACTATAAACAGTGTGAGAAAAATTTTCTTTGTGTTTATTATGCTTATGCGAAAAATCAACCCCAGTTGATTTATTAGCAATGTCTTCCCCCAATTCATTGGCAACAGCAACAAAAATATCCTGAGTATCAATGTTTACGGATTTGTCTATGTTGTCAATCGAATTATTTCCCCCAACTGTATCCAACGCCAAATCCAGATCATTGAGCACACCCTGGGTGGATATACAGCTACTCTGACTAAATTCTCCGATTTCATTTCTGATTTTATTCAACACCTTTTGGGTGCTTATTTCAATAACCCTCTCAAAATTAGTAGTACTTCCAGTTTCCATTTTTTCGAAGATATCTAAAAATTATGAAGTTCAAAATTACCTAACAACATATGTTTTTATTTTCTATAAATACACAATAACTGCAGAGTCACCCGTTTATAGCTTATCTGTGAATAATATGTATTTATATAAAAAAAACTCAAACTATATGGTTTACAGTTCAACAAGAATGCGTTGAAAACACATTTTAAACACACTTTAAACTGTAGAACCAATCCCAGTTTGCCTATCTGTGTATAATATGGCTTTTTTAAACAATCATTTATTTATTTATTTATTATTTTTTTTGCACACAGGCAGATTGGGGCTGGAGACAATTTTACAAACGCGGTTTTATATAGATAAATAGATAATATCGACTACGCTTCAAACTGTAGTTCCAGTCCCAATTAGCCTATCTGTGTATATTATGGCTTTTTAAACAAATACAGAAATCCAGTTCCGATTACCCCATCTGTGCAGAAAGCAGCCTTCTAAACAATTTCTCTCTCTGCATACAGCGGCTGATTGGAACTGGCGACAATTTAAAAAATATATATAGATACATATGGCTCTGCTTCAAACTGTAGGTCCAGTCCCGATTACTTTTTTGTGCATTAGACGGTCTACTAAACAATTCGTCTTTTTGCGCGCAGTAGCTGATTGGGGCTGGCCTTCTAAACAATTTCTCTGTTTACGCACAGCGGCTGATTGGGACTGGTGACACAGTTTTTAAAAACAAATGTAAATAGATACATATCGTACAAAGTCCGATTGTTTTTAAATTAAGGGATCGTAGATAGGCTATGTGAAGCCTGATATTCGAGGTTATTTGGCTGCGAGAGGTGTATCGTAAGAGGGGGGTATAACTCTGAAAAGCTACGTCTACACTTAACCAAGCAAGGGGGCTAGCCCCGTGAAATAAGAACAACACTCACGATTAACTTTAAACACTACAATTGACTGGTCTGGCAAGGGTGTGAGAGAATAAAAGACAAGGATAGAGGAACGTTCGTTACCTGTAGATCTCGAAGTGACGATCGACTCGCTGGTTCGTTGATGAAACTCTCGTGAACTCTTCTGAAATAAAACTCCTTTCCGATATTGTACTACTCCTCGCTGTAACTCCTTTTGTAACGTTCGGTAACAACTATTCACGCAATAACTTTCTTAGTTCAACAACTCTTATAATTCCGAGGCACTAACTGTGCACGCGATAGATTTCAGATACCGACTGCGGGGGAAATATTCTCTCAAGCTATTTAAACGAAATTCGAACTTCGGCCGTTGAGAGACCGCGTCTCTCAATAACGGTGCTTTCAGCGTGAAGCTGAGTTTGCAGTATCTTTCCTGCGATTCCGGAAGAATTCGTATCAGCGGATTTTTACATCCGCTGAAGATCGCAGGTGGCATTTGCTTGAAAGAAGCTCTTTCCAGCTTCTTTCATACTCGGGCCCATTTTATGAAATGATTAGACTATTGGACTATGACGCCCGGGGTCCCGGATTCGAGTCATGCCTTGGGCATGATACGACACACCTGCCTGGGGCAAAAAATTAAATTCACGTAGGGAAGTTAATTTTTTGTAACGCGAGCCCGGCCATACCAGTCAATTCTAGAAGACAATTTATTTACACCAACCCAAAAAAAATTACTATTATACAAGGGTGGGTGTAAGGAAAAATAAATTTTACACACAGCCAAAAATCATGCACTTAAATATCTAAACATGCTAGGTTATAAACAACATTGATGGCACGCGTACTTCGCGGGGTCAGCTGATGCTGACTCGCCATTTCTCATGGTGTCACCGTAGCGGTGTTTATCACTGTACACACTTTAAACTGTAGAACCAATCCCAGTTTGCCTATCTGTGTATAATATGGCTTTTTTAAACAATCATTTATTTATTTATTTATTTTTTTTTTTGCACACAGGCAGATTGGGGCTGGAGACAATTTTACAAACGCGGTTTTATATAGATAAATAGATAATATCGACTCCGCTTCAAACTGTAGTTCCAGTCCCAATTAGCCTATCTGTGTATATTATGGCTTTTTAAACAAATACAGAAATCCAGTTCCGATTACCCCATCTGTGCAGAAAGCAGCCTTCTAAACAATTTCTCTCTCTGCATACAGCGGCTGATTGGAACTGGCGACAATTTAAAAAATATATATAGATACATATGGCTCTGCTTCAAACTGTAGGTCCAGTCCCGATTACTTTTTTGTGCATTAGACGGTCTACTAAACAATTCGTCTTTTTGCGCGCAGTAGCTGATTGGGGCTGGCCTTCTAAACAATTTCTCTGTTTACGCACAGCGGCTGATTGGGACTGGTGACACAGTTTTTAAAAACAAATGTAAATAGATACATATCGTACAAAGTCCGATTGTTTTTAAATTAAGGGATCGTAGATAGGCTATGTGAAGCCTGATATTCGAGGTTATTTGGCTGCGAGAGGTGTATCGTAAGAGGGGGGTATAACTCTGAAAAGCTACGTCTACACTTAACCAAGCAAGGGGGCTAGCCCCGTGAAATAAGAACAACACTCACGATTAACTTTAAACACTACAATTGACTGGTCTGGCAAGGGTGTGAGAGAATAAAAGACAAGGATAGAGGAACGTTCGTTACCTGTAGATCTCGAAGTGACGATCGACTCGCTGGTTCGTTGATGAAACTCTCGTGAACTCTTCTGAAATAAAACTCCTTTCCGATATTGTACTACTCCTCGCTGTAACTCCTTTTGTAACGTTCGGTAACAACTATTCACGCAATAACTTTCTTAGTTCAACAACTCTTATAATTCCGAGGCACTAACTGTGCACGCGATAGATTTCAGATACCGACTGCGGGGGAAATATTCTCTCAAGCTATTTAAACGAAATTCGAACTTCGGCCGTTGAGAGACCGCGTCTCTCAATAACGGTGCTTTCAGCGTGAAGCTGAGTTTGCAGTATCTTTCCTGCGATTCCGGAAGAATTCGTATCAGCGGATTTTTACATCCGCTGAAGATCGCAGGTGGCATTTGCTTGAAAGAAGCTCTTTCCAGCTTCTTTCATACTCGGGCCCATTTTATGAAATGATTAGACTATTGGACTATGACGCCCGGGGTCCCGGATTCGAGTCATGCCTTGGGCATGATACGACACACCTGCCTGGGGCAAAAAATTAAATTCACGTAGGGAAGTTAATTTTTTGTAACGCGAGCCCGGCCATACCAGTCAATTCTAGAAGACAATTTATTTACACCAACCCAAAAAAAATTACTATTATACAAGGGTGGGTGTAAGGAAAAATAAATTTTACACACAGCCAAAAATCATGCACTTAAATATCTAAACATGCTAGGTTATAAACAACATTGATGGCACGCGTACTTCGCGGGGTCAGCTGATGCTGACTCGCCATTTCTCATGGTGTCACCGTAGCGGTGTTTATCACTGTACACACTTTAAACTGTAGAACCAATCCCAGTTTGCCTATCTGTGTATAATATGGCTTTTTTAAACAATCATTTATTTATTTATTTTTTTTTTTTTTTGCACACAGGCAGATTGGGGCTGGAGACAATTTTACAAACGCGGTTTTATATAGATAAATAGATAATATCGACTCCGCTTCAAACTGTAGTTCCAGTCCCAATTAGCCTATCTGTGTATATTATGGCTTTTTAAACAAATACAGAAATCCAGTTCCGATTACCCCATCTGTGCAGAAAGCAGCCTTCTAAACAATTTCTCTCTCTGCATACAGCGGCTGATTGGAACTGGCGACAATTTAAAAAATATATATAGATACATATGGCTCTGCTTCAAACTGTAGGTCCAGTCCCGATTACTTTTTTGTGCATTAGACGGTCTACTAAACAATTCGTCTTTTTGCGCGCAGTAGCTGATTGGGGCTGGCCTTCTAAACAATTTCTCTGTTTACGCACAGCGGCTGATTGGGACTGGTGACACAGTTTTTAAAAACAAATGTAAATAGATACATATCGTACAAAGTCCGATTGTTTTTAAATTAAGGGATCGTAGATAGGCTATGTGAAGCCTGATATTCGAGGTTATTTGGCTGCGAGAGGTGTATCGTAAGAGGGGGGTATAACTCTGAAAAGCTACGTCTACACTTAACCAAGCAAGGGGGCTAGCCCCGTGAAATAAGAACAACACTCACGATTAACTTTAAACACTACAATTGACTGGTCTGGCAAGGGTGTGAGAGAATAAAAGACAAGGATAGAGGAACGTTCGTTACCTGTAGATCTCGAAGTGACGATCGACTCGCTGGTTCGTTGATGAAACTCTCGTGAACTCTTCTGAAATAAAACTCCTTTCCGATATTGTACTACTCCTCGCTGTAACTCCTTTTGTAACGTTCGGTAACAACTATTCACGCAATAACTTTCTTAGTTCAACAACTCTTATAATTCCGAGGCACTAACTGTGCACGCGATAGATTTCAGATACCGACTGCGGGGGAAATATTCTCTCAAGCTATTTAAACGAAATTCGAACTTCGGCCGTTGAGAGACCGCGTCTCTCAATAACGGTGCTTTCAGCGTGAAGCTGAGTTTGCAGTATCTTTCCTGCGATTCCGGAAGAATTCGTATCAGCGGATTTTTACATCCGCTGAAGATCGCAGGTGGCATTTGCTTGAAAGAAGCTCTTTCCAGCTTCTTTCATACTCGGGCCCATTTTATGAAATGATTAGACTATTGGACTATGACGCCCGGGGTCCCGGATTCGAGTCATGCCTTGGGCATGATACGACACACCTGCCTGGGGCAAAAAATTAAATTCACGTAGGGAAGTTAATTTTTTGTAACGCGAGCCCGGCCATACCAGTCAATTCTAGAAGACAATTTATTTACACCAACCCAAAAAAAATTACTATTATACAAGGGTGGGTGTAAGGAAAAATAAATTTTACACACAGCCAAAAATCATGCACTTAAATATCTAAACATGCTAGGTTATAAACAACATTGATGGCACGCGTACTTCGCGGGGTCAGCTGATGCTGACTCGCCATTTCTCATGGTGTCACCGTAGCGGTGTTTATCACTGTACACACTTTAAACTGTAGAACCAATCCCAGTTTGCCTATCTGTGTATAATATGGCTTTTTTAAACAATCATTTATTTATTTATTTATTTTTTTTTTTGCACACAGGCAGATTGGGGCTGGAGACAATTTTACAAACGCGGTTTTATATAGATAAATAGATAATATCGACTCCGCTTCAAACTGTAGTTCCAGTCCCAATTAGCCTATCTGTGTATATTATGGCTTTTTAAACAAATACAGAAATCCAGTTCCGATTACCCCATCTGTGCAGAAAGCAGCCTTCTAAACAATTTCTCTCTCTGCATACAGCGGCTGATTGGAACTGGCGACAATTTAAAAAATATATATAGATACATATGGCTCTGCTTCAAACTGTAGGTCCAGTCCCGATTACTTTTTTGTGCATTAGACGGTCTACTAAACAATTCGTCTTTTTGCGCGCAGTAGCTGATTGGGGCTGGCCTTCTAAACAATTTCTCTGTTTACGCACAGCGGCTGATTGGGACTGGTGACACAGTTTTTAAAAACAAATGTAAATAGATACATATGACTCCGCTTCAAACTATATGTAGAGTCCCGATTACCCCATCTATGCATAAAGCGGGCTTCCAAACAATTTCTATTTTTGCGCACAACGGCTGATTGGGATTGGTAACAGTTTTACAAGAGTGATTTTATATAGATAACAGGTGCGGCAGTGAAACGGGCGATTTGGCAACCCTGGAAATAGCAAGTTACGTAAGCAAGCAGAAAACGGGAGTGGTGCCATCTGGACAACAAATCTTTGCCATTGACACTGATATCGGTGTTCAGTCGAAATGGCGTCGTGGACCGGTGAACAACGCGCTTTTGCCGTGAAGGCGTTTTACAAAAACACCGACAGCTACGTGGCCGCGCAGCGTGTATTTCGTGCCCATTTCCATGTCGCACGTCATGCCCCAGTCCCGTCGTCGCATGCTATCAAATTGTGGGTACAGAACTTTGAGGAAACGGGTGATATGGTGAGAAAGAGGGGTGGAAGTGCATGTGTGTGACGGAAAATGGGGGCCACCTGCGTGATGTCATTGTCAAGTGATGGACATCTTGTGCCGTGACATGTCTGTGCAAGATGTGCACGTTGTTCAGAAACATTCATCACAAATTGCAAGCATTGTAAATTCATGTTGTATTTGTTTGATATCGCTGTGAATAAATTTATATCTCTGGTGGAGGTTTCAAAATCGCCCGTTTCACTGCCGCACCTGTTACATATGGTACCGCTTCAAACTGTAGGTCCAGTCCCGATTACCCTCATCTATGCATAAAGCGGCATTCTAAACAATTTCTCTGTTTGCGCACTGCCGCTGATTGGGACTGGTGACACAGTTTCTAAAAACTAATATAAATAGATACATATAACTCCGCCTCAAACTGTAGGTCCAGTCCCGATTACCCCATCTATGCATAAAGCGGCCTTCTAAACAATTTCTCTGTTTGCGCTCTGCGGCTGATTGGAACTAGTGGCAGTTTTTAAAAACTAATTTAAATACATACATATAGCTCCGCTTCAAACTGTAGATCTAGTCCCGATTACCCCATCTATGCATAAAGCGGCCTTCTAAACAATTTCTCTGTTTGCGCTCTGCGGCTGATTGGAACTAGTGATAGTTTTTAAAAACTAATTTAAATACATACATATAGCTCCGCTTCAAACTGTAGATCTAGTCCCGATTACCCCATCTATGCATAAAGCGGCCTTCTAAACAATTTCTCTGTTTGCGCTCTGCGGCTGATTGGGACTGGTGACACAGTTTTAAAAACTAATTTAAATACATACATATGGCTCCGCTTCAAACTGTAGATCCAGTCTCGATTACCCCATTTGTGCATAAAGCTGCCTTCTAAACAATTTATTTTTTTGCGCACAGCGGCTGATTGGGACTGGTGACACAGTTTTTAAAAACAAATTTATATAGATACATATAACCCCGCTTTGACTTGAACCCTAGAATTTTTTATTGCAGTGTTAATTTTATTCCATTTCAATTTCTTTTACATTTTATTGTTGGTGAATTCTACTGTTGGTTGAGCTACATTGGTCAAACTACACACCAGACACACACGAGAGATTAAAATTAGTAAGCATTAGAGAAGTAGAGTAAGCAGTTTGAAATAACAGTTAACTAGAAAAACAAACTCATATCACGCACTTACCTCCAGTTGCATTGTTGGATTGCAGCAGAAATAAAAAGGTATAGCAGCGAAACAATCGGCTTAACTTTTTCTCACTACAGAGCACAGCAAACTGAGTTTTTGAAACTATTTTTTGAACTTAAAAATACTGAATAATCATTTTCTGCTGGATGCGGGCAAAAGTTGGACTTTACTACCTGTGACTCGGGGGATTCTTAAATGCGCCTTTTCTAACAAATGAACTAGAACTCTATGGGAAAAATGCTTATATCCAGTGGCGAAGCGTCCTATGAGGCCAGGAGGCCGGGCCTACCCACGCCATTACTCTTTTAAAGGTGTATTTACTTATTTCGTCAAAACACATGTAATGCAATGGAAAAGTTTGGAATTTTCATTTATGATAATTACAAAAAAATTCTAACCCTGTCCAGTATACGAACTTTCCACGGAGTGAGGCACATTTGCTCGGGCCTCTTCTCTTCACATTCCGTCGTATGGTCGTATATGCGGGAAGCCTAATCTTACGAGTACTGTACGTATGCTTATAACGTGCTCCTGAGGCCGGCCTCGCGGTGTTACCCACTAGGACGAACAGAATATCAGCAACACTGCATTTCCGCCAGGGTTGGAAATTTGTGGTGTACCAGCATTTTATATAAACATTAGCCTGTGTTCGTGCAGAGATATTTCTATTTCATTGTACATTCTCCATATTTTGTACGAAACTTAGGTTTTCCTTCCTTTCATCGACAAGTGTAAGTGAAATTGAAAATTACGGAGTACTGTAGTTCTGACTTCGTTTTCTGGTCAGAGTGCTGATGGTCTTGTCGATTCACCCAACACCGTAGCGTAAACAGAAAGTATAAATAACTTATATTTGTAAAGTAAGTCTTCATACCAAATTATGTAAATTAAAATGCTAGCTACGCCTTATATTTACAAAGTAGTTTTACTTTCACTGGAAATAGAATAATTAATTTTTATCGTGAACGGGGATTCCCTCCTTTGTTCCCTGTCTGTGAAAACTTGCCTCCTGCTCAGGACGCTACAAGGGAGCGTGGCTCGGAGCGCGAAGTTCGTGGCGGTTGAGCTTTGTTTGTGATTCGTGTCGTGTGCAGCGATCAGATTTATGCAAGAAGTGCTGAACTGAAATGCAAGAACAATCGAGTTCTTAATTGAGTGAAGATGTAATCATCGGTAAGGTAGGACCCACTTTTGGTCTTTCATGTTTCCTTCTTATAACAATAATTTCTAAAATGTTTTCAACTATATTTTCCTTTGCAATTAGCAGTGGCAAGTGACAGCAAAATTTAAAAAAAATTAAAAGTTGTGGAAACGTTATTTAATGCGTTAACACTGTCGTCGAATAGATATTGCAAGCAGACATTTTTTTATGCAGCCGACACAAGCGAAGAGGTAGGCAGTTTCGTTTACCCTGAAGGGATAACAAGAGAAGAGGGCGGTCAATGAGAGTACAATGCAAGGGAAGACTTTTTTGGGTTTAGGACAAAGAGGGTTATGGGGTTATTGCGCGGGCCATGTCTGTTTCAGGTCTGGCGGAACAGGCCAGTGTTGTCACATTGGATTGGCAGAAAAGAGCTGAATTGCCCCTAAAAATTGGGATTCTATTCTCTCAAGCAACTACATTTATTATAACCTGTTTATATGTTACATAGTAACCTGTCGTGTTGCCGTGTCCCAAACAAGGATCCTATGTTCTATTATCACGTAAAGGTGTCTACTAACACAAGGGGTAGAACAAACTAGGATGCGAAGTATACACACTGAATGAGAGAGGTCACCTTTACTTACGTTTTTTCTTGAAAGCCCCGTGGTGGTCATCCTAACACGTTACGAAGCCAGGTGACCTAATTGTGGTCATGTCAATGTTTTCTGATCATCTTTAATTCATTCTCCATACATTCTCATCGTCATGATTAGCATAGAGCAGAACAAATGAGACGAAAACATTCAAAATTTAAATTATGTTTACTTGCACATACAGGTGTCAGAAATTCATTTATCTAGAAAGCCAAGACTGGAATTAACTACAACCATTCCTTTAGTTAGACAACAGATAACAATGGTGTTTTCCTCGGTGCGAGGAAGTCTTGCTAAAGAAAACTAAGTTGGCAGCAATAGAACATACCAAACTGACAGTCGCTGAAAGTGCGGAATTCTGTCGTCTGCTCATGGCACAAACGTCAGACTGACCCGAAAATTATGGCGGGGTTCTAGTCCTTTTCACCTCAATTGCAAAATAAATTTAGAAAAAAAGTGATGAAGAATTGACAACAGGGCTCGAGCACTATTCGTTGGATTTTCGCGAAGTCCCTAGATTGGTAGTTCTTTCTGGAGGTGTGTGCATAAATCGGGGGTTGAAAAATATACAAACAAATAAAAAAAAAACGAAATGAACAAAATCTAGATCGATGACATCTGGTGGGCGGGAGGAGAACGTCTAAAACATAATTATCGTACTGATGGCAGGTAACAACACTTTTGAAAACGTCACGCCACTTGCAAGTAAAGAAGCGTCCTGGAGAGACATTGAACCACTCTCCATGACATAGCCCCCCTCCCTTTCTTTTTACATATTTGAGCAACTAATGGAAATTATCGCACTTTTGTGCCTACCCTGCTAAGAACTCTACGCTTCGCCACTGCTTATATCAGAGCATTTTCATCCATGGGCCGAAAAGTTATGCATTTGAGGTAGTAAATCCAGACAATACTAATGTTACTACTGTTTGCAAGGTGAAAGGCATATGTCTAAACCATAAAAACAGCAGCACAATCAATTTCGAATCACTCACCAATGCTATTCTCAACAACACCTCCTCTTTAACTTTACTCAACTCGAACAAAATCGTACGCACAAAAAGACATTCCGTTGTTAGTAAGCCGGAAATAAGGTTTTTTCAGGTGGTATATACCAAAAGAAAAAGATGTGCATCAAGTTTCGAGACTTTACCATATGGATTCAAACAACTGAAAACAGAATGAGTTAATTTTGTAATACACTGGAATATATTTTTATTAGATTAAGTTAATGCTATCCTTAGTAATAGTATATCTGTGATTTGGTCAACATACAAACTGGATACCAAAAGAAATCTCATATTATATGCAAATGTTAAAGCTTTTCGTTACCAAATCTGTTACTTAGTAAAAAATAAAGTGAAAACCATTCATTTGAAACCTTGTGCTGTCATTGAAATATAATTATGCAGCCGCTATAATTCTTTGCTTATTATCAGTGTAAATCTGATATTATGTTGTGCGCTTTAATGATGGAGTGAGTGACTAGTTGACAAGTTGGTTCTTCGGTGCAAGGTTGTATGGTACAAGCGGCCTTGTGCCCCTCTCCAACTTAAAAAAAAGAGGCCCCCACAGATGGTAGCCACGTTGATGCCGTTGTGGGGCTTTCTACAAAAAGCTACCTGTACCAAGCCCAAAAACTTATTTTGAGATGGCGAGTAAAAACTTTCCATGCCTGTTGACCTTTAGTTTCCTCAACACACATACCCAGTTGGAATCGAACCCTCGACCCCCTTGGTTTCAAAACACATCTGTTTGTGCATAATGGCTAATCGAGACTGGTAACGCATCTTTTAAAAAATTCGATACTATTATTTATTTTTGGTTTCAAAACATAGCATACATTAGTGGTAAAGTCTTTGCATTGTAATCAAAAGGTTCCAGGTTCGATATTCGTTGAAACAGCTTCATGCATTACGGTTAATCGGGACTGCGTTAAAAACGCCAACATTAGCCCCTAGTGAAAATCGAACCCTCGACCCCCCTTGGTTGCAAAACTCCAAAATCACCCATTTTCTATTTGCGTATCAAGGATAATCGGGAATAGTAACTCACTTTTTAAACAAATCAATGTTGGAACCCAAAACCTTTTGAATACTAAACAACAATATCAGCTATTTTGTTTTGTTTTTGAATATCTGTTCGTGCTAATCGGGACTGATAACACACTTCTTTTTTATTTAAACAGAAAATCATTATTAGGCACTTTGACAACAATTTCTATGTATAACTCCATCATGTCCAAATGCCACAAGGGGGAGGACGTGTTCGCCAAAATGCAGTAAATGGGAAAGAATTCTATATACTAAAAAAAAAATTATAACTATTAAATTAAAAATTTGCCAACATTTGGACTCGAACCTGGAACCTTTCGAATACTAAACACCAGTCACAGCCATTTTGTTTTGATTTTTAATATCTGTTCCTGCATAAATACTAATAGGGACTCAACACACTTCTTTTTTTATTTTAAAAACAACATCATTATCAGCCAATTTGACATTGTGAATCGAACCCGGGACCTTTTCGTTACAGCATAAACATCCTATTTCCAATTAGTTCATTTTCTCTTTGTGCACAAAAGCTAATCGGAACTTTTAAACAAATACAATTGAATATCCAATTTTCACCAACATTGGGAATCGAACCCTCAACCACTTGGTTAAAACATCTCGCGGAATAAAAAACACCCCGCGCCGCGCCTCGCCGCGCCGCTCCGCCCCGCGCCGCGCCCCGTCGCCGCCGCTGAACACAAAACGCGGCCGCCATATTGATTTTATTCAAATACTATTTATGCACAGATGCACTAATCGGGACCTATAATGGCGGGACAAAACAATTGGCCTCATTTAACTACCTAGAAAATCGAACCCGCGACCTCTTAATTACCAGGGCGACAACATTAACCACTAACCCAAGGCCGCCATATTGATTTTATTCAAACACTATTTATGCACAGGTGGACTAATCGGGGCCTATAATGGCGGGACAAAACAATTGGCCTCATTTAACTACCTAGACAATCGAACCCGCGACCTCTTCATTGCCAGGTGACAACATTAACCACTAAACCAACTCGATTTTCGAACTCAGCCATTTTGTTGGCTTCATGTACACACAGGCTAATCGAGACCATTCAATATTGACATCGTCGCCTTGTAATCAAATGGTCCCAGGTTCGATACTCGGTGGAGGCACATAGTGGTCCGAATCACCACTTTTCAACTGTAGGTCCAATCCTGATTAGTCTTGCCGTGCATAAAGTGGACTTAAAAAAACTAACTCAATCTATCAATCAATCAATATTGACTCTACCAGCAATCGAACCCTCGACGCCTCTTGTTTTACAGAGCAATAACCTTAGCCGCTAAGCTTTCGGGGTACAGCACCTTCAGCGCCATCTTTAAATCATTTCTTCATGTCTTTGCATCATACGTAATGGTTGCGCGCGCATTTCCTCCACAGACACACACACACACATAAGCATACGCACGTGTTAGGTTAGCATACATCAACAAACAACATCACAGATCCATTGCCCCCCCCTTCCCCCCGCTTCCGACGTCTTCAACGTGATCAAACACGTTTTGCTGACTCAACAATAAAACCGCTCGTACCCCTCTACAACAGGATGTAACATAACACCAGTCGCATCGAATTTTTGCTGACGCGTAGGAATGAAGTGCTGTCATTCTACTTATAACAATAATTTTAACCGTAGTAATTATTATTATTTATTTTTCTGTTGTAATCGAAGTAGCTCAATGTCTATAATTAATGTAAGCTTCATTTCAAACTGGAGAAGTCTTGTCAAGAATGAAACTGTTGGTAGAAGATCATTGCCTTGGAAAATATTAGTATTGTCCCTTATATCTGCATCCAAAGGATCCGGGAAATAGCCCCTCTTTTCTAGGTTTCTTTGTTTCTCTATATCACTCAAAAATTTAAAGTGATCCATTTTGTTTCCGATCTTTTATAAGAAAATAAGCTTGTTGACTATCTGTATTCCACTTGTTTAGTGTTTACATTGGAAAATTCGCCAAACCGGAAATTCTTTCCCTGCCATGAATAATCGAATTGTATGATAGATCATTTTTTGTTTACTAAGGAATAACCCCCATATATATCCTAGTTCAGTGGTTTACACCGTTCGACAGGGACGTTAATGTGGCAACACAGCATGACGTAATGGTTGCTTCTCTTACGCCGTGCATTTTCATTGGCTAGCTAGTAACTAGTCTTGCCAACTGTATTATTATTATTAATGAAGCACTATTTCTATCACGGAAGGAGAAGGACAAAGTGACGGTGAAGTTTGTTAGATTGGAAGCACCATAATGTTATTTTAAGATGATATCCTAATCCGGCGCAAAGTTTGAGCATTTTGCATGTAAGCTTATGTGGGTAATTTTGGTCACGATTATCTCCAAAACCAGTCGAGAGAAAATTATCAAATTTTAACTGAACACCGAGAAATGATGTTTCTAGAGAACCACTGATTAGTATTTTAATTTTCTTAATCAATGTCTCGAAAATTACTTACTTCATTTTTATTCGCATTTTTTTCACTTCCCTTGACAGGGCAACACTGCTGCCGGCCCGCGAGCTCACTGGAGGTGTTCGCGGTCGCGGTGGCCTAACAACATTGTAGAAAGAGTGTTGGAACATGGCGGGTGGTTTCGATCCAACACATAACAGGTAGAAGATGAAGAGAAAGCAACATGCCTTTTGAACTTCCAACTGGGTAGCTATTAAATTGTAGACTGGAAATGGTGGAATGAAATCGGTGAAGTGTGTTCCGAACCCACGAAAATATGAAGTTGGGATGTGGTGCGAAAATATGCGTCAACTTACTGCGAGAGTGAATTATGTTTCTAAAGCAGTGGCGTTCCCGTAATAGGGCTGGTTGTGCCACAATGTGCTTCCACCGGGTATCGACCTCGGGACTCCTTGATTACAAGGCGATGATGCCAACTGAAAGGTTGGGATGGCTAACAATGTAAAGTTCGGGGTAACCAGAACTGGGTACCTGAATCTGGATCCAAGAACCAAGTGTTCGTTGATTGACTGATTAATTTGGTAATTATTCTTCGCTTTCTGCTACGTTTGGATAATTGCGACAATGATGAAGAATGGGGATTAGATGAAATTGTTTAACGGCCACTGAGTGTACGAATAGAAAAGTTGTACAAAATATGGCATGTTTCTCTTTCCTTTGCGCAACAGCCTAGAAGGTCCTAGGCATACCTACCGACTGCCGGTCTCCCTCCCACGCTTTCCTTCGTCACCTCTAAGCGTGGAGATCTTCAACCAGTATTGGAATAGTCGGGAGG
The DNA here is from genome assembly GCF_977018435.1 of Lepisma saccharinum. NCBI lineage: Eukaryota > Metazoa > Arthropoda > Insecta > Zygentoma > Lepismatidae > Lepisma > Lepisma saccharinum. The sequence continues at coordinate 63,150,666 of NC_139230.1, read as the reverse complement.
TCAGCCCGACGTATCCCCAGCCGTTATAGTAGATTTCCGTGACCGGATTACGCTCACTCACTCGGAGCTCCCCAATTTCCTCACGATGGTGGGTTGCCACCGGCCCTATACGTAGGCCGAATAAATTCCAACCAGAGCCGGATTCGAACCTACGCCGTCCCGCAGCGAACGATCTCAAGACGAGTCAATATAATATTTAATTCCATTGCAAACACTATCAAGAGGTTAAGTTCCCCGTGCATGTAGAATATTAGAGGGTCGGGTCCTACACATTCTCGATCTCGGTCCCTTTGGAGGTGACGTGATCAGTACCGCGCTCCGGCCGCTCTTACCCCCCAGGTGCAATAATTGAGCCTGGGTGACCCGCAGAGCCGCTTTATGCAGAGACAAGGCCGGGGAAATTCCGACCTTAGATCACCCATCACGGGAATCGAACCCGGGTTTCTCGTGTGGCAGTCACACGCCATACCGACTTTCTTTTACCAAACGGAAGCCCCTAAGCGGCAGTGATGAATTATTTTGGAGGTAGTAATGAGTCCACAGTCTTGGTGGGCATGGGCAAACCTGTTTATGGGGAAGGGGTAGATCAAATACAATGTTCAGTAAAGTTTAAAAAATTACTTTCAGTAGACACGCTGTCGGGGGATTACGACATGATCTAGGGGGCGCCCCATTTGCCTTGGGGGGATGGGCACTCCTGATTATACCATTGTTTTTCATATTCATGTAATAATACTATAATTAAGAATATCGTATAATACATGAGTTTCATAATAATGACCTATATTAATAATAAAAGTATTATTGTTATTAATATGCATATTCTTAATAATAAAGTTGGTTATTGTTGTAGGTGACAAACTTAACGTGCAAGAACCCCTCTCCAATTGTATTTCTAGATACGTGACTTCTGGCATCTCCCTCCTCTCCGGTTTATTCTAGATTAATATACAGCAAATTTGAAAAGTAACATCAAATATGGAGAATACAAATAAGGTAACTCATTCATTATGGCATTTTTTCGCGCTTAGAATGAGAATGCTTGCCAATTCAACAAGGTGGCAGTGAACTCTCCATGGAAAAAATTGAAGACAAAATCTACAAAAAATATTATCCTAGTGTTCTAGGATGTCAAACTTACATTACACTTACATTATACCCAGTGTTGTATTTAAGAAATTTCCAGGGGGGGGGATTCTACTGACTGTCTAGGGACAGCATGAGATAATGTCTTTATGTCATATAACATTCCCCCCATGGATAAAACTTATCAAGCAGAGGGGGGACACAATTACCCAGAGGGGGAAGTCCTCCCATCCCCCCTACAATACCACACTGATTATACCTCATGGGGAACTATATTTGCAAGAATGCTCAACGAGATTGTAAAAGCCGAAAACTAACCATGCGAGCCATCTGTTAGCAAGCTAGCAAAGCACTATGATACGAGGAAAAACTGATATCACGCTGCAACATTTTCCTTGCCGAGTTTACTTTTTGTTTTCAAAATTTTTGAAAAGAAACTCACGAGCAAGCTCTGACGTTTGCGAATCTTTGGCAGTATGCCGATGGTCTATAACAATATTTTGCACCAAAATTATTTAATGGTCACTTCTTAATATCCCCATTGTATACAAGTTTGTGCAGAATGTTTACTAATGTCTTGAACACAGTCCGAGACAATTCTTGATGATCGATTGAATGAAATGAAAAAGTGGGTGCGTCAGCACTTGAGCTATTTGCCCCTCGCATTGTACGGGACCAAGCTCCCTAACAAAACTAAAATCAAAACGTGTTCGAGAACTAAAATCTCCTTCCGTAGGTTAAAAGCTGAGGCTGTAAAGAGGCGCTCAGCACATATAAGGACAAAACACAGCCCTACAGAGGAGTATACTGACTGTAGGTCCAAACGCCAGAGCGTCGAAGGCCTGCGAGAATGGAGTTTACGGGGGTGCACTACGTGGAAATGAGAATGGTTTTTGGGTGCCTTCCGCGAACCTTACCCCTTACATCTCACAATTCGTGTTAAATAGGTGTAGTTCATTATGGATAGAGAACCTAAAGTAAACGCTATTTTAAAAATAGCTTGTTACTATATAAATATATATAAGTGAATTTATAACGTATTGTCTTTTTTTGTGGAAGTTGACTTTTATTTGCATTAGCAATGTGGCATCCAGGAAATATTGGCGTAGCCTGGCTGGATTCATTGGCTCCGGACACTTCCCGACATTTTGCTAATTTGCACTGCACTCTAATTTAAGTTTTCCAGAAAAAAATAGGCGTTCTTTATAGGCTTCGGGGTGTTGAATTCGGAAACAACATGAACTGTTTTTGATTGGCTTGCTTGATTTCATATTACTGACCTTATTTTTAACACCAAAGGACGTTGCTCAAAGTAGTTTGTAAGTTTATAAAAATAAGTTAAACACATGTTCCCGTCAAACTAAGTAGTGAAAAATGCAAAATTTAGAATTTTAAGTGATTTTTAGCGTTTCTCTCTAATTTATCACATAATCTGTGAAGAACACTGCGAAAATAGTAAATTTTCTGCTACCAAAATATACTGTGTTTGATAACGGTCTGGCGAAGGCAGTGTTGGAGGAATAAAGTTCTCACAATTGATATACATAGTGGCAGATACGCTGTAAGTTGTTATTCTCAACATACATATCCTACTTCATCGATGTTTAGACCTGAGCTGAAAACAAACCCTACACATGTTCCTGCCAGGAAAACCCTGTATATTAAGTATATTGTGCATATAGTGGAATCCTTGTCATTCTCCCCCATCCCTAAAAAATATATATATACGCGAGATTGATTTACTTTATTTCACTTCGCTTTTTGTGCCACTTTTGGCTAATTTGCGAAGATGGGGATGAGTGATAATATAATGAAATTGATGAATGAACACTCACAAACACACATGCCCAGGCCGGGATTCAAACTCGGGACCTCTGGCGTCGTAGCGCGATGTGATTATATACGCGCGAGCACACACACAAACACACATGTATGTAATAAAAACATATATGGAGAATGTAAAGTTTTATTTCATTACGGAAGTCCCCTAATGGAAAAAAATATCGTTTTTAAATTTTTAGTAATTGTATTGGTTATTGGATTATGCATATTAATTATGAGACTATTCTTATGTCTGATACAAATTAAACTGAATGTTTAACTTTTTAACCCACAGCGCTACAGCCCTTGAAGGGCCTTGGCTTACCTACCGACTGCTGGTCTCCCTCCCACACTGTTCCGTCGTCACCTGTTATAGCGTGGAGGTCTCAGACGGGTGACGGGTGATCAGCCCGACGAACCCCCAGCCGTTATTGTAGGTCTTCTTGACCAGGTTACGCTCACTCACTCGGAGCTTCCCAATTTCCTCACGATGGTGGGTTGCCACCGGCCCTATACGTAGGCCGAATAGATTCCGACCAGAGCCGGATTCGAACCTACGCCGTCCCGCAGCGAACGATCTCAAGACGAGTGAACCCCTTAACCCGCTCGACTACGGAGGAGGACAAACTAAGTGTTAGATACCATAAAATAGTAAAAGATTCTAATATCGATTTGCATTATACCCCTTTTAAACAAAATAAAATATATATCTCTCTACGGGACCTTCTTTCTTCGGTTTCAGTTTGCGGGTGTTGCATTTTGTTCCACCGAAATATTTGCAATAGATAAACGTACTATAATACGTTTATCTCTAGCATATTTTAGACACCTGGGAAACATATTTAAAATAAAGTTCTCAACTAACGTCCGCATAGAAGTTAATTGTGCATTTTAACAATAATTTCTATCAAATAACCTATTTGACTTCTTTCTCTCTCTTTCGCTTTCTTTTTAAATCGTTAAAATGTTAAAGCATTAGTGATATACAATAACCGAACATTTGCAGATTTGGCAAACGACATCCACACAAGGGGCCTCCCCGATGGCGCAGTGGTAGCGTCGTTGCCTTGTAATCAAGGGGTACCCGGTGGAGGCACTTCGTGGTTCGGATCCCACTTTAAACTGTAGGTCCAGTTCCGATTAGCCTTACTGTGCACAAAGTGGACTTAAAACACCAAATCAAACCTAACCAAACCACATCCACACAAATTCATAAATTTGAAAAAAAGAAAAATTTATATATATTGCCTCGAGCAGGTTTCGAACTCACGCCTCAAAATATACACGAGCTGCACACTAGGTTCTCCAGAGAAAAAAGCAATATATGATACTCAATGACGAAGATTGTTATATCTTTTACTGAAATTAAGTTATCTAATACCTAAGAAATAAAATTTAGATATCGTCAGGAGGTGAGAGAAAATTTTTTGGAAGTTGGTCCGAGTGGCAGGCAGGTGTTACTCGAAGAAGAGTATTCCCCAGAGTCAGCATGGCAAGATATTCCGTAGAATAGTCAGTTTCCTGACAACTGGCACTAACTCCAGTACCTCACGGGTCCTTCTCCAATGCAACAGGTGATGTCAAAGCCCGCAAATGGAAATCCCATCCTCAACTTCCGGCTTCCAGGTAGCTGGATTACAGGAGCACGCCACAACTCCCAGCCACGTACGAGAGATCGAGATAACAGCTACATGCAGTTGATTGCACAGAGCGAGAGCAACGTGGCTAGTGGCGGACCTCCGTGCCGGAGTGGGTGTCCCGGGTTCGAATTCCGGGTAAAGCATGCATTTTTGTGTTGTTCATGTTCAGAAACATTTAAGAAAATAAGAAATTGGAGAATTAGATATTAAGTGATTACAAAAAGTCACTAGATTACAAAAAGTGGTCAGCGTAATGCGCTAGGAAACAAGGGATTCCAAGTTCAAACCTTGAGATTCTAAACCAGTCACAGCTTGAAATATATGATAAAAATTGATTTAGAAGAGTATACTAGTGGGCTTTGCTCCTCAAAATGTTAAAAAGGAATTTTCAGAAACCAAACATTTAAATTGTAAAAGATATTTCACGTTTATTAAAACTTTAATTTGATTTTTTTCAAAATTTGCTACTTTTGTAAGTACAACGTTCTGGAAAATGTACATAATTATGTACAGTATAAATAGTCATGAAGAAATAGTGAATCAAAACAGGAGAGCTGAGACTCCGGAACGTCGGCAGAAACTATGCTGAGTAAATGCAACAGATATTTTATTATTATTAGGCTTAAATATAGTATATTATTTTTTTATTTATGAATAACTTATCTTCTCACATTATGTATTATTTCATTTTATTATGTTAAAAGTTGGTTATACCATGTGAAATTGCCACAGATAACAAGCTTAGTTGTTCATACATTACGTTTTCTTTTTACGTATTTTGGGGTGGGGGCGGCAAGAAGTAAAATTGCATGGGAAGGTAAAATTCCTAGGGCCGGGGCTGGAACAGATCGTAGCAAGAACACGATAATTTCAACTTCAAACAGTGTTTTGAAGGAAATGTTTTGCTCTCCTCCCCCCGCTGCTTAATAATTCTTACGAATGTTCATGCTCATGACTCAATACCACAAGAATTACGAATATTTGTGGCTTAAATAATCATTTTATCGTAATTATGTACCACAGGGATGGTGTTGAGAAGAAACAAGAACAGACTTTGCACGGTTTCCACTTTCACGGTCATGATGGACATAGAACAAGTCTGATGGATAGATTACTCTACCCCTCTGCGTGGTCATTTAGTACAGTGTTGTCATCCAACGAACAAAATGATTTCTCGATACCTCCAATGTGGGACTTTTACCAGCCAAATTCCGGGTACTTTTTTTCATTTTTACTGAAGTATACTTCTCTGGTCCGTCTTCTGTTTTTACAGATTTTTACTTTCTTGAAAGCGACTAATAATGAGTACGCACGTGTGTTATGATGTTCTTCTGAACACACCCAAATGTTAACCTCATTTCCACGTACTTCACCTTGGCAACTGCAGTCTTGCAGGCCAACGAAGCTCTGGCGTCTGAACCTAGGGCCAGTATAATCGCATAATCCTTTGTAGGGTTGTTTGATTTGAGTTTTTGTTTTTAAGTCCACTTTATGCACAGATAGGCTAATCCGGAGTGGACCTACAGTTTAAAGTGGGATCCGAACCTCTTTGTGCCTCCACAGGGTATCGAACCCGGGTCCCCTTGATCACAAGACCACGACGTTACACTCTGGTTACACTAAGCCATCGGGGAGGCTACCTTTGTATGGTTGTTTGTTCTCCTGTGCTTTGCTCATAGAAACATATGTGCTGAGTGCCCCAGTACAGCCTCGGGTTTTACCCTGGGTAAGGAGATCTAGAGACACGCATGGTGATTTTTTTATAGAGTAGAGAAGGGTAAGTCTGCGAACCGTTTTCTTTAAAGGTGAAAATCAAACAGGGTTGGCACCACTGCTCCACCGTCACTTCGCCTAAGCTGGAAGCTAGCCGTGGATGTTAGTGAAGACATGTTGGTAGTTCGTTGTGCTGAGAGAGGAAAGCGAGAAGAATTTTAAGGTTTTGCTATTTATTTTGATACTAAGTTTTCTTTTAACTTCTTCAGAATATTACGATGTTGATTCATAGAGGCACCTATGTTAATGCAGAGTCCACCTGTGTATGCGTTTTCATTGCATTGTGCAATGTCTCGACACTATCACGTGCTTTGTTCCCGATTGCAGCGCGGGGCAAGACTGTGCAATAAATTCCAGGCAGTGGCGGCGATTAGGGTGCGAGGGGGGCAGTTGCTCCCACTTTTCATCATTTTTGCCCCCGCACTATGCTAAACCTTACCTACAAAGGGAAATATACTGTCCTTGCCCCCCCCCCCCAAGTTTTGGCACCTTGCCCCCCCCGGTTTTGGAACCCAATCGCCGCCACTGATTCCAGGTGAACAGATATTTTAAAAATCTGCAGTAATTATTGGATAGATATAAATTTCAACCATGCCGTGTATTTAATATGGATGAATCTGGTGTTAGCACAGTCCCTTTGACACCTCCAAATGTGATAAGTGTGAAGGGGAAAGGATCGGTTAAGAAAGTTGTTGGATAACGAGGACAAACCATCACTGCTATATGTCGTATGAGCGCGTCAGGAAGTTTCATTCCTCCTGTACTCATCTTTCCAGGGAAGAGAATGAAAGCAGAACTACATGTTGGGGTACCGCCATCTGCTATTGGTATGATGATGAAAACGAACATCCTTGCTGAAGTAGACGTATCAAGCTGGCAACGTCAAAGGAAAGAGTACAGTTGCCCTGGTTGTATTGAGAAGTACAGAAAACTCCCAGTCGAGGATTGGATTCTGTGTGCCACATGTGATTATGATCATTGAAAAAGTTGGAGGTAGCTTACTTAAAATTTTCTTGCTGAGGGATCGTATCGTCCCATATCTCAACTTCATAATAAAGAAAACCATCAAGTTCATATTTCGAAAATGACCGAGTTTTCCACCACGAAAATATGTTTTTCATAGTTTGAAGTTCGTTAGTACTATGTTTCAAGGTTTCCATTGTTTAAATTTCACACATATTTTATATTTCATACATTCCTCTCTCTTTTCATACAGTCTTTGCAAAAAAGTTGAAGTTTCTTGTCAAACCGGGTCTGGTTCAAATAACTCCTTTTCGCTCTCCTGTTCCTACTTTAAACAAACAACAAAATACTTCGCAACTAAACGATTGCTTGTCCAAAACACGGAATCTTTACACAGCTTACAAAATATGACAAAACGTCAATAGTCATGTTCATCATTTTTCCCTTTCAGCGTTTCTCGATTTTATCTGAATTAGTTTCCTTATGAAAATTGCCATGAGGAAATTATAGATATGACTTTATGTGTGAATTGGTTTCTGCAAACTGGTAGCAAATTTTAACATAAGCTACCTGGAGAAGAGGTAGCGTGCTTGATCCTTACGAGGGAGGTCGTAGGTTCGATTCTCCACCTAGGCAGGATTTTTTTCAGGAGTATATCGTTGGGTGTAAAGTTTATCCACCGTGCTAAGAAGTTAACATTGGTCTCTGTATTTCACGAGAGGAAAGGAAACAGTAAAAGAAAGTTATTTCGATGATAGAAGGAAATCACATGCCACGTGGAATGCGCAGAATCCAGTTACATAGAGCTAAGTCTGTAATGGTGGTTTCGAATATTGCAAAGTTAGTGCGGAAAGTTTGTCATATCTGATACTCGTACTTTCTGTTCAAAGAAGACAAACATTTTAGATACAAAGCAGTGACGAATTAACGGTCATTATGAGGTTTTGAATTATTTGTTTGTCACTCACTATGTAAATACTTATTAGTAGTTTCTTATCGAATCGGCCTTTGTCGCAATAACAATTTATTTATGTTAATTAGCGATTTACTATTAGTTTTAGACGCATGGTAAGATGGTGGTGTGGGGATTGACAACAGTCATTACGAAGGAACGGACATAATATTACCAATCTTAGCAATCTGAACTCATTAAACGCTCTTCTTCGTGACAGTACTGCACTACATCACTACTTAATATACCTGTATATCTTTTTTTAGTATATCGAAATCAAATAATCAATATTATAGGTGTCAGTGAAGAACAAACAATACATAACTTAAATAACATTACATTTTGCATCCTGAATACATATATGTGATTTGTGAATTAATCATGATGTGTGTGTTAACACAACATATGAACAACAACTAAAGAGAAAAGTTTTAACTTTAAATCCTGGAAACCTCCAACTTCTAAGGGGAAATATGCGCAGAAGGGACGTCCCTCAAGTGTGCATCGGTTTCATTTTTTAAATATTCTAATATCAACGGTATCTGTTCAGCAAACAAACGAAAAAAAAAGTAAGAGGAGAGGGTGGGATTTGAACCCGCGACCCTTCATGCTTGATGAAAAATAAGAATAGCAGCGCCTAAACAACTGCTCTACGTTAACTTCGTGACGTCATACTTTTAAAAACATGTTGACGTTTATGAAGACTCCCACCTTCCTGTGTTTCAAGCACATTTTCTCGACAAGTCCTGTAAAATATATGTTTTTGAGAACTGTTCGATATTATGCAAGGTATTGTAAATAAAATGTCTCATAAACTTCCTCACAAATTTGCTTCTTTCTGCACAAACTTGATGGCAATTTGCTCCAGGTGGAGAAAAACTCTATTTAGTGTTTCAAACCCCTCAAATTTCAAGTCGAGCAAGCAGAATCGGAAATATCCTTCAAGGTTCTTCTTCCAATTTATTATTTCTGTTTGATTGTGTATTATAATAGCGGTTTATAGTTTCTATATTCATGGAAAGTGTTAAATTGAAAACCTATCACCGCAGCGTTTTTCGTCTAGTGATAGGACCTACTCTCACCTGGAGCTGAAGTGCAATGTTGCTAAGTTTACGATTTCGGGACTTAGAATTCTTTCGGGGCGGTCAAATAAGATGTTGCGAAGTGTACACTTGACCGCCCCGAAAGAATTCTAAGTCCCGAAATCGTAAACTTAGCAACATTGCACTGCAGCTCCAGGTGAGAGTAGCCAACTTTGAGTAGGTCCTTCCACTAGACGAAAAACGCTGCGGTGATAGGTTTTCAATTTAACACTTTCCATGAACTTAGAAACTATAAACCGTTAATATAATAATCAATCAAACAGAAATAATAAATTGGAAAAAGAACCTTGAAGGATATTTACGATTCTGCTTGCTCGACTTGAAATTTGGGGGGTTTGAAACACTGAATAGAGTTTTTCTCCACCTGGAGGAAATTGCCATCAAGTTTGTGCAGAAAGAAGCAAATTTGTGAAGAGTTTATGCGACATTTTATTTACAATACCTTGCATAATATCGAACAGTTCTCAAAAACATATATTTTACACGACTTGTCGAGAAAATGTGCTTGAAACACAGGAAGATTGGAGTCTTCATAAACGTCAACATGTTTTTAAGGGTATAACGTCATTAAGTTAACGTAGAGTAGTTGATTAAGCGCTGCTATCCTTATTTTTCGTCAAGCGTGAAAGGTCGCCGGTTCAAATCCCAGCCTCTCCTCTTTATTTTTTTTGTTTGCTGAACAGATACCGTTGATATTAGAATATTTAAAAAATGAATCCGATGCACACTTGAGGGACGTCCCTTCTGCGCATATATCCCCTTAGAAGTTGGAGATTTCCAGGATTTAAAGTTAAAGTTTAAGTTTAAAGTTTAAAGTTTCTTTTTAGTTATTGTTCATATGTTGTGTTAACACACATATCATGATTAATTCACAAATCACATATATGTATTCAGGATGCAAAATGTAATGTTATTTAAGTTATGTATTGTTTGTTCTTCACTGACACGTAAAATATTTATTATTTGATTTCGATAGGTTCGAATCCGGCTCTGGTCGGAATTTATTCGGCCTACGTATAGGGCCGGTGGCAACCCACCATCGTGAGGAAATTGGGGAGCTCCGAGTGAGTGAGCGTAATCCGGTCACGGAGACCTACTATAACGGCTGGGAATACGTCGGGCTGACCCCCCGACCATTCCAATACTGGTTGAAGATTTCCACGCTTAGAGGTGACGAAGGAAAGCGAGGGAGGGAGACCGGCGGTCGGTAGGTATGCCTAGGCCCTTCATGGGCTGTTGCGCGACGGATTATTATTTATTTAAAAAAAATATATACAGTTATATTAAGTAGTGATGTAGTGCAGTACTGAAACGAAGGAGAGCGTTTAATGAGTTCAAATTGCTAAGATTGGTAATTTTATGTCCGTTCCTTCGTAATGACTGTTGTCAATCCCCTCACCACCATCTTACCATGCGTCTAAAACTAATAGTAAATCGCTAATTAACATAAATAAATGGTTATTGCGAAGAAGGCCGATTCGATAAGAAACTACTAATAAGTACTATTTATATAGTGAGTGACAAACAAAAAATTCAAAACCTCATAATGATCGTTAATTCCTCACTGCATTGTATCTAAAATATTTGTCGTCTTTGAACAGAAAGTACGAGTATCAGATATAACAAAATTCCGCACTAACTTTGCAATATTCGATACCACCATTTCAGACTTAGCTCTATGTAATTTGATTCTGCGCATTTCACGTGGCATGTGACTTCCTCCTATCATCGAAATAAATTTCTCTTACTATTTCCTTTCCTCTCGTGAAATACAGAGACCAATGTTAACTTCTTAGCACGGTGGATAAACTTTACACCCAACGATATACTCCTGAAATAAATTCTGCCTAGGTGGAGAATCGAACCTAAGACCTCCCTCGTAAGAATCAAGCACGCTACCTCTTCTCCAGGTAGCTCAAGTTAAAATTTGCTACCAGTTTGAAGAAACCAATTCACACATAATGTCATATCTATAATTTCCTCATGGCAATTTTTATGAGGAAACGAATTCAGATAAAATCGAGAAACACTGAAAGGGAAAAATGATGAACATGTCTATTGGCGCTTTGTCATATTTTGTATATTATGTAAAAATTCCGTGTTTTGAACAAGCAATCGTTTAGTTACGAAGTATTTTCTTGTTTGTTTAAAGTAGGAACAGGAGAGCGAAAAGGAGTCATTTGAACCAGACCCCGTTTGACAAGAAACTTCAGCTTTTTTCCAAAGACTGTATGAAAAGAGAGAGGAACGTATGAAATATGAAATATGTGTGAAATTAAAACAATGGAAACCTTGAAAGATAATACTAACGAACTTTTAACTATGAAAAACATATTTTCGTGGTGGAAACCCCCAAGTCATTTTCGAAATATGAACTTGATGTTTTTCTTTATTATGAAGTGGAGATATGGGACGATACGATCCCCCAGCAAGAAAATTTTAAGTAAGCTACCTCCAACTTTTTCAATGGTCATAATTACTAATTAGGGTCCGGAAGTTGATGAAAAATCAACTTTTTTTCTGACCCTTAAAAACAATGCTAAACCTGATATCATGTCCGTTTCCCTTCAGTTAGAGCCGGAAAATACTTTCTATTTTACATATTTTTTTGGGCATTTTTTGGCCTTTTTTGGCTTTTAGTTTATTTGTCAGTATTTTTAACAGATTTTGTTGCATTTTTACTTATTTTAAATGTTTATTTTTCCCCTCCCCTGTTGTTTCGTGCATTTTAAATGCATTTACTAGTAAAACTTACATATTTAGATTTCTTGACATGGTCCTTTTAGCAAATTCACCATGAATCGAAAATACGGTCAATGGAAAAGCATAATATTATTCTTAACTGAAATGTTTGGCAATGGATTAAAATACATTGTGTGAAGATCTACTTTGAGGTTCTTTTTCTGGACACTATTATCGCTTTAATCTGTAGTTTTAAAGTAAAATTACAACAGGTGACGGAGGAACAGTGTGGGAGGGAGACCAGCAGTCGGTAGGTAAGCCAAGGCCCTCACGGGCTGTAGAGCTATGGGTTATTATTATTATATTAAAGTAAAATTAGTCACAATATTAAATGCAATTACACTCTGGTATACGCGAAGCAGAACTGTATTTTCGGATGCTGGCCGACTACACTATCATAGAAGGTCCACTCTGAAAGGAGATGAATTGTTTGATTTGGTGTTTTAAGTCAACTTTATGCATAGTAAGGCTAATCGGGACTGGACCTACAGTTTAAAATGGGATCCGAACCGAGTGCATAACATAAAGTGAACCGCGTGGTGTAGGGGGATCGTTTGCTTATGGAATGGAAGGTCATGGGTTCAAACCTACTTCTTTGCAAAATCTTTTTCGGGAAGTAAACGGCATTGGACGAGAATGCTTATCTACGTTTCTTGGATATTTCCGTTGATATTTATGCGATTTATGTCCAGCATTTCCGGATGGAGAAAGTTGACATATAAGTTCTTAATATGTGTTAACTTATAACAGCTGAATGAAAGGAAAATTATTTCCTAAAATCCTGCCAATCACTGAAAGATTAAAAACATTAGTAGAAGCATTACTTGAGGCATGCACAGTGGCGACGATTATGGAGTGAGGAGGGGCAGATGACCCAGCACTATGCTAAACATTATCTACCAAGGGAAAGAAACTGTCCTTGCCCTCCCCCCTCCCCCCGCCTTGTCCCATCAGTTTTGAAACCCAATCGTAGCCACTGAGCATGCATCGCATAAATATTTACAGTAATATCATATAATATTATATTACGTTATTAGAACACTTCATACTTGGTAAATAAAAAGGAGAAAATAATAAGGAAAGGGTGGGATTTGAACCTACGATGTTTCGATCTTGACGAAAACAGTAAAGAAACGAAAGTACTGTCATCTAACCAACTACTCCAGGAGATTGCTAACAGAAAGCTCAGTAAAACACGTTAATCTCAGTTGAAGCAACATTGTGCCGGAGTTTCGAACCATTTTTCGCCAAGAACCAAGGAAAAGACACACTTTGCAGAATCGTTTGGTGTTGTGCAAGGTATCTTTACTAAACATTTTGCATAAAATCATCATAAATTTGCCCCCTTGCATTCAAATGTGACGGCAATTCTTTCCGGGTGGATGAGAAGCTGTTCAGTGTTTCACAATGCATATAAATTTTCCTATTTTCAAATTTAGAACGAAGAGTCTTGAAATATTTTCAACATTCGTATTTCTACTTAACATTTTTTTTGTCTACTCATATATTTTATTACTGCTTTAGGGTATCTTTACTTTATGGAATGTGAAAGAATGAAAAAAAAAATCACGAGCGTTTTCATTCAGGAAGAAGAAATGTTGCAAATGTGGCTACTCTTAGTTGGCTCTGAAGCGCTATGCTGCCAAATTTACGAATTCCGGACTTTGAAATTTTTCAGGGCGGTCAAATAAGATGTTGCGAAGTGTACCATTTTCCTGTGTACCATCCTGAAAGCAATGGTCACGTCGAACGTTACGTGCAGACAATGAAAACAAAGCTAGACTGTGCTGTACGGGAGCAATTGAATAAGAATTCGCATGTCAACGTTGACGAATTATTGCAGATAGTATTGGTGGCTTTGAGAAGCGAATATGACGCATCAGGTGACAAAACGCCACAAAAAATGATATTTTCCTACATTCTCAGGAATAAATTTGATATCCAAATGGAAGAAGTAAAAGATCAAACCTGCGAAAGTGATAAAGCAGATGAAAATGTGAACCAAAGAGGCGATTTTGTGGGTTATGCTACCATTTAAGAACAAGAGGAATGCTACGAGATATGTCAAGGGAGGAATTATAGTACGGAAAAGCAAAGTTACATGGCTGGTGAATGTTGAAGGTAGAAACCGGGTCGTGCATGAAGATCAGTTGAAGTGGATACATGACAAGAAAGATAGACATCATAGTTTAAGTCAGAAGATGGAGGAGGATAATGATGAACGAGTACATGTGCCAGATACAAGTCAAGGCGGCGCATCAGTTTTCGACGATGAAGACTTATTGATCGTTGGAAGGAATGAAAACGATAACAGTGGTACAGTACGGGCTGAAGTTTCAACGCCAGGCGACCAGCCGTCTACGTCATATTCGGATAATTCCTTCAGCCTACAGCAGCAGCAGTACAGAAGGTCCTCTCGACAAAGAAAACCGCCAGATATACTGAGTTATAAGTAAATCGAATAAGCAAGAGGGGGAATGTTAAGTGTGTATAATATTTAAATCGACATTCAATTGTTTGTAAAGTTGTTTAATCCTTGATTATGTATTCAGCCATCTTAGAAATGGTCTTGTAAGTTGAGTATTAAATCGTTGTTATTTTGTATCCTCGTGTTAATCCTTATATCATGAATTACCTACGTGTTCGAATCAATTAACCTCTGCTTACATACACGACAACATTATAACATATTAAGCTTTTATTTGAAAAAAAGAACTTTGAGATCGGATCAATGGTTGCAGAGATACAGTCAGTCGCTTTTTCAAATGTCAACATCCGCCATCTTGGATTGACCGCCATTTCTATTAACTATCACTTTTAAATGTCAATCATGATTTTTTTGGTATCCTTACACACCCATGTAACAGTGGCATAAAGGAAAATTAGTACCCCCAAATTATACCGAATTCTTGATTTTGGCCACTTGACCCATAGACTAAAAGGGGTTAGACTTCATTCAGGAGAAGAAAGGATGGGAGAGGCCTTCCGAGTAAATTTTACTCGCTTTTTAATTAATGAAATGTCTGACTGAAGCACCTGAGACCCGGGTTCATTTCCAGGCAGGTAGGAATTTTTCTGTTAATAGCCATCCCTGCGTACGCACAACTGAGGTTCAGCTAGCCCTCTCATGAGTACCTGGGGGTTACCTTGAAGGGTGTAAGAGATCAAACAGTTTTGCTGATTAAATCCAACCACACTATGGTCGAAGTCGAGAATGTTGGAAGCCTTAACTCCACATCCCTTATGTGCCTCGATGGCACGATGCAAAGCATAGAGTCGATTCGGTGGTCGAGAGTGTTGAGTGGTCGACTCACGATTTTGACCCTGGGTCTAGCCAGGACATGAAGTCCATTTTATGCTTTAGCTAACCGAGACTGGACCTACAGCGTAAATTGCAATCCAAACCAGTGTACGTACGTACACTTGACTAATGTAACTTATACAGGAATCATGATGCATGAGGCATCCCTTCGTTAAATCAAGCGTAGATGTGTTACAACACCAAACATGTACCACACAGAAAAAAAATAAGATGAAAATTGATTTATCCAAACTGAAAAAAGAAAAATATATTTGATTCTTCAAACAGGAATTAATGCAATGAGTGATTTCACTTAATACCAAACAAAATGTATGAGTATCTAGCATCAGAAAGCCATTGAATTATGCATTTGAATTCATCCAAATGTGTTTTTTTTTTTAGTAAATTTAGATTTTTTTATGCAGACATATAAACGGTTTTCTCTGCAGAGTAATTGATGCAGGGAAATTTGAAACTGACTAAACTAAAAAATAAGAATGAAAATAGAATTCTTTCTATTTCTCGCTGTAAGTTTACATTGTGCTGTTAAATGTAGGCCTGCCATCTTGACTAATGCAATTGGAGATATGCTGAACTATATTTTTATTGTTGAATTCGATTGTTATTTGAGGACTAAAAGTGGTAAACGTTGTAAGTGCCAAAAGCGAAAGTGTTGGGAAATCGTATCGTTCAGCACATCAGCCCGTAAGAACGTTCACACTAGTGCATCTTTACACGCCCTTTGAACTACTTGGAGGGCTACCAGCCACATTTCACGTTTACCACATTATAAAGCATGGCACATTTCACAGTTTAACGTTGAAAACGGTGTTTGGATTATTGTGGCACTTACAGCGTTTACCAATTTTAGTTTTCATTTTATTACAACCACCTGCATAAAATTTGATCCATTTTAGTGAGTTTTGTTATTATTCTCAACATAACTGCATTAGCGCAATAACAGATGTTTTAAAAGAACATTGAATTAGTTTCTATGAATGTTTCTTGACTATTGGACATGATAAGATAAAGATTAGGAAGAGTGGAAACTAAGATACTTGCCTCTATATGCCCACCATAGTGGAGGATATTTGATTATGCTTTTTTGTTGGATGGTTTAGTAAGTAAACAGATGCTGCAAGAGCGCCATAGACTATACACTAAAATAAGTACCGTACGCTAACGTAGCACTTACTAGCACAGATTATGCCTGCGGGTGTTTAAAAACAATCTCGAATATCTTAGTTGTCTTCAGAAATTTGTTTGTTTAAATAGCGTACACGTTCGCACAAAACATATGACTAAAAAAATACCTACCAACAACACCACTGTTTTGCATAAAGTTTATGTTCTTTAGTACTGTTACTCTGAAACATTAAAGTTTCTTTAACCCTCTTAACTGAAACGGAGAACAATGTCATTTTTTCTTTGTTCTTCTATAGTCTGGATGATATAAAAGGTACATTGTTCACATTTTTGTAACAATTTGAAAACCATACACTCAAATAATTATATCAAATCGCTAATACTGTATGGCTTCTGGGGAACTATACTTTTTTTTTCTTTTTAGCAAAACAGTCACTATTAGATTGATTTACAACTAAGAATTGTTGCCTACCAACAATGTGCTTAGCATAATCAGCAAAAGCTGAAAGTCGTGTCTGTCTGTGTAAACTATTTATATCTCAGAAACTGCAATAGTGATAAAGACAATATATGGGTGGACAGACAAACCTACCAAATAAGAGCTCAAGAAAAATCAACTCGATCAGTGGCCCTGTATGGCCATGACCTATGGATATCTCGGAAGATAGCAAACGCAAAGATTTAAAAGTTTATAGAAATGAAGACCTAGTAAATACTAATTTGAATGTGACATAAATTATTTTGATTGGTACTTCTGTGTGTCTTTGGGTATCAAACAATTGAGAGTTAACAATTGACACATTCTTGATGCTTTGGTATCTCTGAAATGAATACGAAATTTGGTGATGTAAAAGAACTGTGAATTCTCTACATCATGCAATCTCCACCTTCTCCAGTGGTGTGTTGTAGTCTAAAAATCAAAGTCAGTAGATGCCCATTAATTTCTCAGACACTGCTAAATAGAAACATACTACCCTAACATGATATGAAATATCTCGATTGGATAGTCTTTCTGTCTATGGTAGCAGAGGCGCAACCACGAATTTTTCTCGGGGGGGGGGTGTACCTGGATAAACGTACCAACATTAATAATAATATTAATATTAATAATAATATTATTACCAGTGGTGATGGTAGTAATAGTAGTATCAAAGACGTCATTATCCTCATAAATTATGCAAAAAGGGGGTAGAAGCCGGTGCTAATGCATTGATTATAAATATTTTTCTTCAACACCGTCAATTTCACATTAGCTAATGATGGAAAACAAGCACACAAACTGTAATTTTGAATGGCAGAAAATGAATGAGAAATGCATTCCGAAGATAATTCTTTTTGTACGTACATATAACATGTATAACTTTCATGTACAAGATATGTTTCACAATATGCAACATTGAGCGACATAAAATTAGAAAATTCATATGCAACATGCTAACACTAAATTGTGTACGTATTCAATATATATCCAATACTTATATACAACACATATTATTTAAATACATTACATTACAGAAAACAATGAAATTGCGAGTGAAGCGAGCAAGAAAAAAGTTTGGTCCAATTTTTGCAATTGAAAACAGTATTCATTTAATAGGGTACAAATAATTTCACTGGTCGCCATTGTATTCTCTCTTTTACAACTTTTTTCATTTAGATCGCTCGGCATTCATGGCCGACTCCCGCCGCCCCCATATCTACGGCTCTGAACTTGACGAAACTGAGAAAAGCAGGCTTTGCGAAAATTTTACGAAATGTATTTTAATTTGTTAAAAATTTGAAATCGAAGAAGGCAATTGCTTCTCTGTGCTCTCCTGCAGGTGCCCTTGGCTGTCAATATTTGCCCCCCATTGCCCCACTTAGAATTGACTTCTATCGAAGGTTGTGGGGAGCAATGCCCCCTGTCCCCTCTGGTTGCGCCACTGTATTGTAGTCAAACCATTGGAAGCCAACAACCGATAAGTGTCTAACCATTGATATATCAGAAGTAAATAAAGCTAGAACTGTGTAACTTGTGTACATAAAAGATATACGTATAAAGTATCGATTTTAATTAAGATAATTCCCCTGATTGGTCCCTTTGTCTGTTCATATCAACAAATCAAACCATTTCATATCTGTCGATCGATCGGGAACTGATGCAGGTACAAAGATGTAATTTCATGAACTGAAAGAATGCCAGTTGCTGAGATATTTACTAACCCGATCAATCTGTCTGCTGTCTGTTAAATGGGAGTCAAAAATTAACAACCACTGGCATTAAAATGATATTTCATTTACCAATAAAAAAATGGGTGTTCGCCGATAAGATAAATAAAACAATAGTTCAATTGACTTGGCTATTTAGGAAGTGTGAACTACAAATGATAAATCTCATTAACTATTTCTCATAAATCAAAAGTACATTCCAGTGTATTGAATAGTGCCCACGAGGCATATCGCAGTTACATTGTAAATGCACCTCCAAGTTGTTCAAAAATAGGGCAGTTGATTTTGATTTTATGTGTTACGTCGCAAGGGAACCTACACCACATCTGTCCCCAGTCTTTGAATTATCGAGGGAAGGCGTCCTCCCCCTGGTAAAAATATCCGTGAATATACTATCTTGCCTAACAAAGAGATTAATTTATAAAAACACCAAGTGTTTTAAAAAATATATGAATAGAAAATTATTTTTTGCAAAATTCAAATTGAAGATGAAAATCCTATGGATTGCATAGTTTACTATACTATTATAATTTTATATGTTTGTAGTTGTTACAAACAATTTTGCTGTATATATAATAATATATTATATTTACCAACATAAGGGTATTTAATATTGCTCAGAATAAAACAGAGACATTCTCACATCATCATAGGTTTATTTCACACTATAAAACGATGTAACATTTTTCCAAGTTTTTTCGGGTTGCAGCTTTTCTTCATGTTCTGCCTTTCATCTTAGAACTCGCTGCTGTCAAGTGTACGATTCATAACACCATCCTGCAAAAGAAGGGAATCAAAATAAGCAGATAAAAGACCTTGAATAGTTAAAAAAGTGTTAAAAGTTTAAAAAATAGTTAAAGAGCTTACAGATCCAACAAAAAGAAGACAATTGCCACATGGGTGGCTCAGCACATTAAATGGTCGTCTCACAATCTTACTACAGAGGTTCCAGGTTCAAGCCTGGCCTGGGCACTGTTCTTTTGAATGTGCCTCTTCATCAATATCATCTAATTGTCATCCAACTGAATAGCTGTAATTAGATGAAAAGGCGATGCAAAATAATGAAAATACTACAACAAAAGAACCTCTCCATTACTCAAAACAGGCAGAAAAGTGACGTAAAAGAACTGAAATGCAACACAATACTACGATAGCCTAGCAGGAGCCCATATGGCCTACATTCAAAATACCATATTTTTGCTTATCTTGTATGTTCTCGTGACACTGCGTTGATAGTTTTCGTAATTTATTATCATTTTCGAAACTATTTGCTTGTTAATGAAGTTCAAGACACTCAGTATCGATCATTTTCATGTACTATGTTTGCAAGGAATCGGGCATAGATTTCACTTGGTTTCTGGAGTGGAAGGCAAATACTAGTTTTAATAATATGCAGCAAAGTAAAGTATAATGCTCCCCTGTGCCTTGCACCACGCCATGAATGCGTATAGGGGATGGGAATATCTTAAGCACGCTTAAGGTTGGGGAGATGTGATCAGCACCACGCCCGTGGCCGACTTTACCCTTTAGTGTATCCTCCACGTACCCACTTTATACGACGCTGGTACACTTCGCAACATCTTATTTGACCACCCCGAAAGAATTCTAAGTCCAGAATTCGTAAACTTAGCAACATTGCACTTCAGCTCCAGGTGAGAGTAGCCAACTTTGAGTAGGTCCTTCCACTAGTCGAAAAACGCTGCGGTAATAGGTTTTCAATTTAACACTTTGCATGAACTTAGAAACTATAAACCGCTATTATAATACACAATCAAACAGAAATAATAACTTGGAAAAAGAACCTTGAAGGATATTTACGATTCTGCTTGCTCGACCTGAAATTTTGGGGGGTTTGAAACACTGAATAGAGTTTTTCTCCACCTGGAGGAAATTGCCATCAAGTTTGTGCAGAAAGAAGCAAATTTGTGAGGAGTTTATGCGACATTTTATTTACAATACCTTGCATAATATCGAACCGTTCTCAAAAACATATATTTTACACGACTCGTCCAGAAAATGTGCTTGAAACACAGGAAGGTGGGAGTCTTCATAAACGTCAACATGTTTTTAAGGGTATAACGTCATTAAGTTAAAGTAGAGCAGTTGGTTAGGCGCTGTTATCCTTATTCTTCATCAAGCGTGAAAGGTCGCCGGTTCAAATCCCACCCTTTCCTCTTTCTTTTTTTTTTGTTTGCTGAACAGATACCGTTGATATTAGAATATTTAAAAAATGAATCCGATGCACACTTAGGGACGTCCCTTTTGTGCATGTTTCCCCTTAGAAGTTGGAGATTTCCAGGATTTAAAGGTAAAACTTTTCTTTTTAGTTATTATTCATATGTGTTAACACACACATCATGATTAATTCACAAATCATATATATGTATTCAGGATGTAAAATGTAATGTTATTTAAGTTATGTATTGTTTGTTCTTCACTGACACCTAAAATATTGATTATTTGATTTCGATATACTAAAAAAAGATATACAGTTATGTTAAGTAGTGATGTAGTGCAGTACTGTAACGAAGAAGAGCGTTTAATGAGTTCAGATTGCTAAGATTGGTAATGTTATGTCCGTTCCTTCGTAATGACTGTTGTCAATCCCCTCACCACCATCTTACCATGCGTCTAAAAATAATAGTAAATCGCTAATTAACATAAATAAATTGATATTGCGACAAAGGCCGATTCGATAAGAAACTACTAATAAGTATTTACATAGTGAGTGACAAACAAATAATTCAAAACCTCATAATGACCGTTAATTCGTCACTGCTTTGTATCTAAAATGTTTGTCTTCTTTGAACAGAAAGTACGAGTATCAGATATAACTAACTTTCCGCACTAACTTTGCAATATTCGAAACCACCATTACAGACTTAGCTCTATGTAACTTGATTCTGCGCATTCCACGTGGCTTCCTTCTATCATCGAAATAACTTTCTGTTACTGTTTCCTTTCCTCTCGTGAAATACAGAGACCAATGTTAACTTCTTAGCACGGTGGATAAACTTTACACCCAACGATATACTCCTGAAAAAAATCCTGCCTAGGTGGAGAATCGAACCTACGATCTCTCTCGTAAGGATCAAGCAGGCTACCTCTTCTCCAGGTAGCTCATGTTAAAATTTGCTACCAGTTTGCAGAAACCAATTCACACATAAAGTCATATCTATAATTTCCTCATGGCAATTTTCATGAGGAAACTAATTCAGATAAAATCGAGAAACGCTGAAAGGGAAAAATGATGAACATGACTATTGACGTTTTGTCATATTTTGTAAGCTGTGTAAAGATTCCGTGTTTTGGACAAGCAATCGTTTAGTTGCGAAGTATTTTGTTTTTTGTTTAAAGTAGGAACAGAGAGCGAAAAGGAGTCATTTGAACCTGACCCCGTTTGACAAGAAAGTTCAGCTTTTTTCCAAAGACTGTATGAAAAGAGACTAAATTAAAACAATAGAAACCTTGAAAGATAATACTAACGAACTTCAAACTATGAAAAACATATTTTCGTAGTGTAAAACTCCAAGTCATTTTCGAAATATGAACTTGATGTTTTTCTTTATTATGAAGTTGAGAAATGGGACGACACGATCCCTCAGCAAGAAAATTTTAAGTAAGCTAACTCCAACTTTGTCAAAGGTCATAATTACTAATTAGGGTCCGGAAGTTGATGAAAAATCAACTTTTTTTCTGACCCTTAAAAACAATGCTAAACCTGATATCATGTCCGTTTCCCTTCAGTTAGAGCCTGAGTTAGAGCATTTTTTGGCTTTTAGTTTATTTGTTAGTATTTTTAACAGTTTTTGTTGCATTTTTACTTATTTTTGAGGTTTATTTTTCTCCTCCCCTGTTGTTTCGTGCATTTTAAATACATTTTCTAGTAAAACTTACATATTTAGATTTCTTGGCATGGTCCTTTTAGAAAATTCACCATGAATCGAAAATATGGTCAATGGAAAAGCATAATATTATTATTAACTGAAATGTTTGGCAATGGATTAAAATACTTTGTGTGAAGATCTACTTTGAGGTTCTTTTTCTGGACACTATTATTGCTTTAATCTGTAGTTTTCAAGTAAAATTAGTCACATTATTAAATGCAAATACACTCTGGTATACGCGAAGCAGAACTGTATTTTCGGATGCTGGCCGACTACAGTATCATAGAAGACCCACTCTGAAAGAGATGAATTGGTTGATTTGGTGTTTTAAGTCAACTTTATGCATAGTAAGGCTAATCAGGACTGGACCTACAGTTTAAAGTGGGATCCGAACCGAGTGCATAAAATAACGTAAACCGTGTGGTGTAGGGGGGTCGTTTGCTTATGGAATGGAAGGTCATGGGTTCAAACCTACTTCTTTGCAAAATCTTTTTCGGGAAGTAAACCGCTTTGGACGAGAATGCTTATCTACGTTTCTTGGATATTTCCGTTGATATTTATGCGATTTATGTCCAGCATTTCCGGATGCAGAAAGTTGACATGTAAGTTCTTAATATGTGTTAACAGCTGAATGAAAGGAAAAGTATTTCCTAAAATCTTGCCAATCATTGAAATATTAAAAACATTAGTAGAAGCATTACTTGAGGCATGCACAGTAGCGACGATTATGGAGTGTGGAGGGGCAGATGACCCAGCACTATGCTAAACATTATCTACCAAGGGAAAGAAACTGTCCTTGCCCTCCCCCCTCCCCCACCTTGTCCCATCAGTTTTGAAACCCAATCGCCGCCACTGAGCATGCATCGCATAAATATCTACAGTAATATCATATAATATTATATTACATTATTAGAACACTTCGTACTCGGTAAATAAAAAGGAAAAAATTATAAGGAAAGGGTGGGATTTGAACCTACGATGTTTCGATCTTGACGAAAACAGTAAAAAAAACGAAAGAGCTGTCACCTAACCAACTACTCCAGGAAATTGCTAACAGAAAGCTCAGTAAAACACGTTAATCTCAGTTGAAGCAACATTGTGCCGGAGTTTCGAACCATTTCTCGCCAAGAACCAAGGAAAAGACACACTTTGCAGAATCGTTTGGTGGTGTGCAAGGTATCTTTACTAAACATTTCGAATAAAATCATCATAAATTTGCCTTCTTGCATTCAAATGTGACCGCAATTCTTTCCAAGTGGATGAGAACCTGTTCAGTGTTTCACAATGCACATACATTTTCCTCTTTTCAAATTCAGAACGAAGAATCTTGAAATATTTTCTACATTCGTATTTCTACTTAACATTTTTTTGTCTACTCATATATTTTATTACTGCTTTAGGGTATCTTTACTTTATGGAATGTGAAAGAATGAAAAAAAAAATCACGAGCGTTTTCATTCAGGAAGAAGAAATGTTGCAAAGTTGGCTACTCTTAGTTGGCTCTGAAGCGCTATGCTGCCAAATTTACGAATTCCGGACTTTGAAATTTTTCAGGGCGGTCAAATAAGATGTGCCGAAGTGTACAGTGTGGAAAACGGCACAGTTCTGGGCTCTCCAGGTGGTTCCACTCGAATATGATACCGCTAGAGGCGCTGGTGTCGGTACAGCTGCATGGCTTTCGTCTGCTTATAATGGAAGTAAATGGAGTTTTCGCTGCAACTTCTGATTCTTTTACATGAAGCATTTCTATGAATGTGATAATTGCTATGATATTTGATAAAGTGGTCGCTAAGATATTAACGAACATTCGAGACAGTGGACCACGTCCTGTTATCGTTATACTTTCATTAATAATAAGGGAGAAAAAATACGCGTATACGGGAGAAAAAATACGTGTTGAATGTTCTTAGTAACTAAAGTTTTATGTATGAATCAGGTTAATTATTATTATCATCATTTGTTTTAAAGACATACGCACTGAATCATTTGTATTTTTGGTCTCTTTTCTTCCGATTTAAACTAATCGCGGCGATGATGATAATGATGATTACATAAAACGACAAGGGGAAACCCACAAAACTTCCTTAGTTGAGTTGAATTGGTGTTTTAAGTCCACTTTATGCACAGTAAGGCTAATCGGGACTGGACCTACAGTTTAAAGTGGGATCCGAACCACTTGTGCCTCCACCGGGTATCGAACCCGGGACCCCTTCATTACAAGGCGGCGACGCTACCACTGCGCCATCGGGGAGGCCCAAAACTTCCTTAGTGCCATCGACACGAGTGTAAGGAAACTTTCAGACCAATGGGACAAGCGACACGGGATGTTCACACTGATGTGACTAGTGACACAGACACTTCCGTTCCAGACTGTAAAATAGCATTCATTGCGCATGAGGGTCCAAACAGCAAACGACACGTTCATATGAAGTATTCGCGTGCTACTTGTTACTTCGGTTCGGTCTGAAAGCTCCTTAAAGGAAGGGTGCTCAGACCGAAGCAACGCGCTACAGGAGGTGTTCCCAACTAAGTGACAAGCGACATGGCGACATGGTTTCTTCAGCCTATTAGAGAGCGCTTGCTGCTAATTGTTCGAACAGCAGATCTAGGCGACACGATAAGCCACACGTGTCGCTTTGTCGCTTGCGTGTCGCTCATACTGGGCCCTTTTCCTCAATAGCTTGCTTGCAATGTGTTGCCGTGGCTTGTTGTTCGCGCATGCGCGATGCAATGAGTGTCTTGCTTTAGGGAAATTGCGCACCAAATCGACATACGGCACGCGACACTTATCGCTTGAGGATTTCACCAACAGAACGCTAGCCTGTGCTGCCCGTCATGCCGCTACGATGTGAAATGTTGCTCTTGATTGGCTCGTTTCCAAGTGGCATGTGTCGCGTGTCGCTTTGGTATGAATTTTTCCTTCTACAGAAGGATCCGTGTCGCTTTGGTGTGAAATCGTTTGTCGCGTGTCGCTTTGATCTAAAATCTCCTTGAGGAAACGGTGCAGTCAGAGCTTGTGTCCCTACGGTTCGAAAGGCTGCATTGATTACCAACTGCTCGCTTCCAAGCGACACTTGTGGTTTGTCGCCTCGGTATCAAATATCTCTCAGGATACTATTTATATTCTAGTAACATAGAAAAATAAATTCTAGTACACAATCCAACACCTGACGTCCGGAATTACATTGTGATGTTTCGTCTTGTGTTACGCATGCTATTTATTTAATAATTTTATTTTACTTTTCTTTCCAAATTAATGCCATTTCGTGACTGCAAATCACTCCACAAATATAACTGTTTCCATCAATTCACGTACCTCATTTCAAGACAAACAAATCTACACAATATACTCCCAAAACTAATTAAGCCGCATTACTTTCATAAGAAAATTAGCAGCTGTGCTGATCGCACTGCCATCTATGTTGTCATCCGTCTCGGGAACCAGTTTCTTGGGTCTTTTTCCACACTACATTATTCAAGGCGCTGTAACGCTGGACTGGCGCAGGAACAGTTTGAACATGTGAAAAAATCCCGGTTCTCCCCCGCCGGGGATCGAACCCGGGTCTCTCGCATTGTAGTCAGACGCTGAGCGCGGTTCCAAAAACATGCAGTGCCACAGTTAACCTGGGTTACTATTGCTGATATCATTCACATTACTGATTATTGTTATTATTACCCAGTATTATTATTATTAATGCTGTGCTGTATGCTTTGAATACAGCTACAACATCGGTTTCCTCTATTTTTGTGTTAACGATACTACTTATTCAAATATTCTTCAAATAATACTACTTTAATTACACTTACGTTTTCGCGATCATAAATATATGTCAAAGAAATATTTTCTATTTCCCTGGAAAATATATCTTTGTATTTCCGTGTCTTCAAATATTGATTATTTGCAATATTCTCAGGTTGTCAGTCTAGAGGATATTCAGTAAGTTGATAACGTGTAATATTCTTATAATTTATCTGCAATTTGTATCATTGTTCGTTTGAAAGGCGAGTTTTGTAGTGACATCATAATATGGTGCTATTATGCAACAATGAACCTAAGTGATAACTTGATGAAACAGATGAAACAACAAATCCACTGAATCACCCAATTGAAGTGCAAAAGCAGAACTACTGAACGTGTTGTACTTTCCTATCTTTTACACTTCGAGGTTGAAACAGGCAAATTTTCCAAATGACTTACACTTGTATTTTTCTAATTTTTCGACAATTTTCTGTGTCTCTAGGTAAATCAAATTCTGAAGGTGATTGGTGATTTGATGTAATAGCTGAGCGAACAGACATGAAATGTCCATGTTCTGTTCCAAATTTGTCATGCATCAATTTTGACTAGAGTGTTCATCAGCCTTGGGGAGGAGTAACTTATATTCTCTGAGAAGACGCTCTCCCATGTCTTCTTCCCTGCAAACCTCGACCAGATGATGAGCCCGGCTACTCTCGCCTGCCGCGTTGTCGCTCGATCCCCAGTACTTAATGCCAATTTCCGCAATCGATCATTTACATTTTCTGTGGTCAGTTCTCTGACCTCTGGCCACCCCAATGCCGTGCGAAGCAACGCCGCGTCTATGTTTCCTGGCGCCTGAGCCATATTGAGACTTGAACGTACCTGATAACGCAATGTCATAGAGTGCATGCAGTCCGTGGTCGAGAAAGTATGGAGCGCAACCTTGAATTCAACAAATTCAATACTGTATACGGCAACAAGCTTCTAGTATGTTTTGACGAGCCCCGATTCTGTTGACAAGAATTAACGTCTCTCGGATTTATCTCTTTATGTAGAGTGGGATCCATAAGTATTATCAGGCAAATTGTCCATCACCACGTTTATTCCCTTTGTTTTATACAATGAGAGCTTCAAGAACTGACACAAAATACCAAACAATCTGCTTACAACCTCTGAACCAGTATACGTAAAAATACAGTCTTTAAAAATACGTAGGATGAAGATAAGAACCAACGAAAATAGTCATAGACAATTTGCTGAGCAATACTTATAGATCCCACTGTACAGGTTTATTTACACCACTGCCCTACTCCGTATATACATCTTTCCTTTACAGATCCAATAAACATGCTCTAAGTTGCCTTTTGCCTCATCACACAGAGAAATGCACTTATCAAGACTTCCAGGACTTCACTCTAGGAGCGCACTGTTTATCATAGCGCTAACCCGCTCTCACTGTTTATCACTCAAGAGTCCCCACGCCGTCCTCTGATCAGTGCAGAACATCTTATTTGAGCCCCAAGTTTTTGCCTCTCTACACTTCGCTTAGCGGTATAATGCCGAGAGTTTATTTTATTTATTTATTTATTGAAATTTCCAGTACAGCAGAAGCCATTTTAAACAAGAAACAAACAATAGTAAAACAATAGACTAATATTAAAAACACAAACAAAAAAGGATAACATAAAATAAACAAAACTAAAGAAGCCAAAACAGTACCAAGGTAAACAGATCGGTTTCAGAAAACTTATGTACATTTTCTTCTATGTTGATGATAAAAGATGAATATGAACTGAATATATCTATTTGGTTTCAGATGATGTTGAACGGATTCGGTAGCCTGTGGAATAGTGAACGTTGTATGAGTGAGAGCCTGGGAGTTGTAGCGTGGAAAGTTTCCATGATCCATGTCTTATGTCTAGGAACTCTGAGTGAGAGTTCGTGGAGTAGGATACTGCATCTTAAGTTTCCATTTATGATCATGTATAGCAATTTCATATCTGCAACGTATCTACGAGTTTCTGGAGTATTAATGTGCAGATTTACAAGCAGATCTATCTTAGGCAGGTGAGGAACGATGAAGAGGAAAAAAGCTCAGAACACTGTCGATCTTGGAGGTATGAGAATGGGCAGCTATGTTCCAGATTGGTGAACAGTATTCTAGAATGGGGGACACAAATGTTTTCAAGTAAATTGAAAGTGCTTTCGGGTTATTGATTTCGAATGAATCTGTAAAGTAGGCCTAGCATACGCATTACCTTCTTTGTGATGGTTGATATGTGATTATCGGAAGTGAGTTTTGAATCTATGAGGATACCTAGATCTGTGTGTTGTGCTTCTTTTGTTACAGGGAGGTCGGTGAGTATGTTTTGTTTCAATTAAATTGTTATGTAAGAGCATTTAGAAGGGTTTGTGGACAGTTTCCATCGCTTACACCTTTCAGAGAATCTGTTAATGTCATTTTGGAGAAGTTGCATGTCTGATGGCTGTTTTATTTCTCTCATAATTTTGAAATCATCGGCAAACATTAGAATTGTGCTTGAGATGGGGGAATTAAAGAGGTCTGTTAGATCATACAGATATAATACAAGTAACGGTGGAGAAGTTTTTTAAGTGTACCATGCGTTCCTATGATCATGAAGCAAGATTTTGTTGGATTTAATTGAAGGGAGTTTCTCCGTGACCAATTTGTTATAGCATCAAGATCGAATTGGAGTTTGGTCATCGCATTATCGTAATTTTCTGTATTACACTGAATAAAGATTTGAGAATCGTCAGCATACTGATGGTAGTGGCAATATTGTACAGCACGGTCGAAATCATCTATGTAAATCATATATAGTAGTGGACCTAATATACTTCCTTGTCGAACAGCCAAACAGTTAGAGTAAGTAACTTTCTGTTCTCAATATTTCTCACGTTGTTTTCTGTTGCCTAGATATGAACGAAACCAATTTAACGCGTTTCCGGTAACGTCATAGTGATACAGTTTGGCCAATAGTAATTCATGATTGATCGAGTCGAACTCTCTTGAATAGTCCAACAAGACTGAAAGTGTAACTTTATTTTCATGTATCCCTTTACTTATATTGTGTATGATATCTACCAGCGCAGTGCAAGTACTGTGCATTTTCCTAAAACCAGATTGAAAGTGTGGTAGGAGACCTTGAATATGCGGAAGTATTAGTTCATAAATTACTTTTTTCAAGTATTTTGGACATTGTGGATAGAATTCTAATAGGTCTTAGATCTTTAGTTTATGTGGAGTTGGTTTTTAAGGTATGGGTGTTACTAGCACTTTTTCCACTCTTGAAGGAGCCAACCTTTGGAAAGGAAAAGATTAATAATGTACGTAAGAGTTTCTGAGCAAAAGGGGAATGCAATATTGCAGAACAGTTAGGTTTACGCCATCATAACCGCACGCGTTTGATTTCATTTTGTTCATTATTTTACGTACTTGTTTGCTACTTATTGGGGTAAAAAAGAACGGGTCATTGTTGGGTTGCTGGAGATAAGTGTTATTTTCATCCCTCACCGCTGCCTTATTATCTGAGGGTGCACTCGGGTTAACAAAGAACTCGTTTACTACATCAGGCCGAAATGTATCTAGGAGAGCACATTACTCTTTTTATTTGGTAAAAGTCCCTGGCTTCGTAGGTTAGACCATAAGTTTTTAGCATTTTTAATATTCATATTTACAGTTTCGTTATAGTGTTCAAATTTTGCGTTTCTGACTGCTTTCTTGGATCTATTTCTGAAGTATTTGTATGATAGGAAAGGGTCTGGGTTTCCTGTATTTACGTACCTCAGATGAAAGTAGTAGCGCAACTTCCAGAATTCCCTCACTCGATTTGAAATTCAGGGAGCGGGAGGTTTGGTTACACCCGCACCACTTCGAGTTAGGAGAGATTCCCCACTGAATTTGTCAATATTTCTGCAGTTTAGTGTTCTTTACTCTTACAATATACGATTAAAATCAGTTTTTATTTTGAAGAAGCATTGATTCATGATTATCTTATAAACATATGATTTTCAAACCTAACAGCTGTCTCTGTGGCCGAGTGTGTTGGGTGCCCTACTCACGGTTTCATCACCGACGAAGGTTCTGGTTTCGAATCCCAGCCTGAGCATAGATGTAAGATTCCATTCATCAATATCATCTGATGACCATTCATCTTCATTGTCGCAATTAACCAAACGTGGGGGGAGGGAGTGATGGGAAATAAGCAAAATATAAAACTAACGCTTTTTTAAAGTTTTTAAAGCTTTTATTTTGTAAACTTTTAAAAAATCTCTTCAACATCCAATTGATGATGTCACCGACGAAAGGAAATCTAATGAGCAAGATGATAACTGGATCACAAATGCTTTGAAAATTATCATAGAACAAAACAATAATTAAAATAAAGAAAAATGCTTATTTGGTACAATGTGTTTGCACGAATCCTGCACAATGTGTTTAAATATGTGCAAACATGTGTGATAGGGAAGATAGAAGAGCTAAGTATGGAGAAAGTATTTAACTGAAGTTTGTTTTCTTATGAAATGTAAATTGTAGGTAAGGCATCTCACCTGGAAACTGAAACATCTCTCCGGACAAGGTGGAGCATCTCACCCAGACACTCAAGAGAGTTGGCCAAATGTAAAGGTGTTAAATGTTTAACTTTCAAACTAAGGCATTTAATATTTTAAGATGCATATTTTTATAACAGTAAAATTTATTAAATGTTCCATATTTTCGTGTAATGTAATGCATGTTTGTATTATCCTGAACCATTTTCTTCGTTTTTGGAATAAAAATTTCGATGCTTATGAAATAATATGAATTTCTGTTTTCACTTTTTACTTATCAAATGTCTATGCAACTACACTATGAATGGATGTATGGTTTCTACAAAAGTTATTTATTTTTGTAAGAGGAATAAAAATATTAAACCAAACAAATATGTTTCCATTTTAAACATTTGAGTGAGCTTCAAATGACCTTCAAAATGGCGGCCTACTAAAACATACATAATGGCATTCTCTTTCCCCCTTAAAGTCAATAACTTTTTATTTCAAGTTATCAACTTTGTTAGCATTGGGCTAACATTTATATGGTCCACTCTGTATATAATGTAATATATTGGGGAGGGGGTGCAGGGTGTCATTTTAAATGGCGCCCATGGACCACCGAAACCTATAGATATCAAAACGAAAAAAACTTTTCTCAGTAACATCATTGTCTTTGGTGCGTCATTTTGGTGTTACAGACATAAAAAACGTCCATTTTCCCATTTTCCCGCGTGTATGCTGGCAACCCAACACAACATTGGATCGCATTTGTGACGTTTGCTTCCTGTTGTGAAACGGTGCCTGCCAGAAGTGCAAGGAACACATATTCTGTGAGAAACGACATACTACAACCAGCCACATCATGTGTTGTGGTGAGGAACGCATTGAGTAACCCAAAGGGAGGTAAACCAGCGATACAAGAAACGGTGGGAAAGCAACTTGTACAAATGGAAGTGGTTATATCGGATTTCATCTCTTAGCCTACGTGTAATATATTTGGAAATCTCGTTGGCCGGTTGACATCTGCAGGTTAATCTGTCACTTGTCCATCTGATTCTGGATGTCTGTGATACACTAAACCGTTGAAAAAATAAACAAGAATGTACGAACTCGAAATTTCAAAGTAACACACAACCGTAATGTAGTTAATATTCAGGACATTTTGCGGCAAGGGACAAAAATGATGAAAATACAGAGATATAAGTAATAGTAGGTCGAAGTGAAGTAGAATATTATTAGTGAAGTTTGTAAAATAAGCTCTCTGACGATTGTAAGATTTGTGTGTTTAAGAACTTATCAGATACACATGTAATGTTTGGTAACTGTGAACATTACAGCATGAACGTATATATTGATGCGTTCACTGGTTTCATGAGCAGAAATACGGAGATCGAGCTAGTGAACACTTAGGGACCAGATGGTAGAACTAGGTACATTTTATGTTCCCCATACAATCTCTCTAACAAGCTCTCGGCAGAGATTGGAAAGAATCAAGGGATGTCGTTGTACATCTTACCTCTCTGCCGACGAAGCTTGCGCTGGTTCTGGCAGGACGCCTCCTCGGGTAGGCGCTGGTTCTGACCCGACGGTTGATACCTTACGAACCGCGCAGTACTGAAGCTGGCAAACTCGCATTGAGACTTAGCGGTTGCCCTCGGTGAAAGCGGCGTCTCGTAATCCCGAGCCTTGTCTGAGACCTATACTCTGTCCCAGCTAATTGTAGAGCAGGCAAACGAAATCAAGTCTCTGCGCAAGTAGTGACGGGAGACGGTTCCACCAATGAACACGCGAGAGGAACGGAATTGCGTGGAGTGGGGGAAAGCGACTGCCTTCACAGCAGTATGTACTCCTTCGCTCTGGCCACTCAATTTCCTTCGCTTCTCTGACACCATGCGCGGCCTTGCTCCACAGTTAGCTGGGAGAGGGTATAAATAGCGTGCGAAGGTCTCTGCCTGGTAGCTGATATCTTTCTGAGGTCCTTCTGAGGTCTGTGATACTGAATGCTAGTGGATACCTCTTTCAAGCTGCTGGCAATTACTTCCGAGCTGCATACTCAGCTCTTCCGGATTTGCCAGTCGATGACGGGTTTGAACCCTGTAGTAGAGAAGAGTGCAGTGTCTCCTGAAGACATATGCTTCCGCTATTGCTGGAATGTTACCTTGTGTAGTGTTTTGTCGCTTGGCCGAATACCGATGTCTGGGTTGAGTTTTAGCTATTTACAAAGTCTCCCTTGAGTTTTTCCACAATATAGTTCACGTAAGGGTAGGGGGTTCAACTTTTGCTACGATTAGGGTTCCTATATATCAAGTAAAAATCCGGGACACTGCTGACCGGAAACTTGTTCACTTCAAAATCGGTAACCTTGCATTCCTTTTCCGTACCATAATGAACTAAGCTGATTTCTCACAATGTGGGAAGTTTATTTGAAAACTCTTTACAGTAAGCAGGTCACAATACAATGGAAGAGAATCGTAATTGAAATTCAGCCCTGTTAGCAGACAGACGGCGGTGCCATCGTGGAGTCAAATATAATTGTAGCATCTTCTTGTAACTCGATAACTCTTTCATTATTTAGAGGAAGTGGTTCAATGTACAGTTAAATTGTTTTGTAAAATGACACTTTAAAATTACGTCCACGCATTTAAGTGTAAATACAGTTCAGGAAAGTATAGTCTTAATGATTTCTTCTTTCCCACCCGATTTCAGGACATTTGTGCATTCCTAAGAAACTATTCGCGACACCGAGACAAATGATACCATTCCGGGATTGTCCTGGATTGTCCCGTTGAATTGCGAAGACGTTATTTCAGCCTCTTTAATGTTGAACGCATCCTCTCGGGTGTTGAAGTTGAAACTGGCAGTGTAGCCAACAATTTGTGCATATTTGAGTAAATGAGCTTGTCACAATTTTCTACTGCCTGTAATGTAGACCCTGGACTTGTCTCTCAATTACTGTTTGCCACTTTTTTTTCAACATTTGTCATTCAGATTTGAAAATATAAAAAAATATCAACTAGGCCATCCAACATTTTGACCCACAGTTCCAACGAATGAGGAATAGTTAGTTATTTCACATGTTGCAATTTTTCAATGTGTTTACTCTGTTGTTCAGAAAAATGTGAGTTAATTTATGCTACAAAATGATTCAAAAATGGACGACAAAGCAAAGGTTTATCTTGTAATATTCTTTTGTGCTCTCAGCCGGTGCATTATTCCCTCCGATTTGACGGCTGGGTGTTCTAGATCTCTAAGTAGTTTCTCTGCATTTGGTTAAAAATTTCACTAAAGTTCGCAGAACTTTCTCTTAGTTTTTTTTAAATATCTCTATTAGAATACTGACGTGTTCACAATACTGAACAGTCCACCCTTTGACGTGCTCAAAATAATGTTGTACTGCATGAAAATAATTTGGTTAGAACAAGTGGAGATATTTCAAACTGCACACAGGTTACACAGTGAAGAAACTGAAGAGCTTGCTGAAATGGTTCTCTTGTACTGGTAAATTGTAAAGTCTGTAAAGTTTCTACAATTAGTGAATTCCACAGGTCACGCTACTTAGTATAGATATTTTCCTGTCCATTTTGTGTCAAACAACTTGATTGGTTGGTTGGTTGATTTGGTATTTTAAGTCTACTTTGTGCACAGTAAGGCTAATTGGGACTGGACCTACAGTTTAAAGTGGGATCCGAACCACTATGTGCCTCCACCGGGTATCGAACCCGGCACCCCTTGATTACAAGGCGACGACGCTACCACTGCGCCATCGGGGACTCCCTCAAACAACTTGAAAATGTTACAGTGTTTCCCTGGCTTTCTTGCACAGTGTTTTTAAAACCAAATTCCTTTGAGAGGACTTGAGGGAAAAAAATTCTAAGTGATTTGACAGTCTAAATGCAGTTTCTTATCGCAGGAATTTCACATGAATGGCCAACAGCTAGAGTTAAAATATGTGCTGAACAATGTACAAAAGTTGCCTTTGGACACTTTTCTGAAATTATCGATCTCACCCCCTTAATTCTCCCAAAAATTACATCAGCACCATCATATCCTTCACCAACCATTTCTTTCTAAATCCACACCAAACCCAGAGAGAATAGAAGTAATGGCTGAAGCTAACCCAGATGCAGTTGCATCTCCAATAAGAACAAATCGGAAATAAAATTTCCCATTCCGATCTACACTTTGGGATATGATTTACCGACTTTCGGGATTATCAAACATTTGGGAAATTTCAAATTGTCAAGAAATTAGAGCCTGGGGAATGCTTAATTCTTGAATGGTAGCACACAAAATAGGAAACTTATAAGGAAATGGTAATATTCACGCTATAAGTTCATAAGCAGCTGCTTCGGGTAGAAATTACATGTAGCATGATAGAATTTGCGAAATGTCAGGAACTTTCTGAGCATCTTCCAGAGAAATTCTGAAAGTATCAGGAAATTGTAGACATTTGGTCTGCAATCACATTTGGTGTGTGGAATTAATTTATTTCTCATCCATATCCCGTCCTATACGTCTCTAATTTAGGAGAACAAAATAAGTCGGAAGAAATTTTTACGAACAAGTCACTGCACATAGTGGATAGAACAGGTAATCTGGTAATTTTATTGAACCAAAGGGGGTGGGGTTAGACACGTTGAACACCACTTCCCTTAAATACGCCCATGCATGACAGTATATTTTATACTGATTCATTAATAGGCTGTATTCGAATTATTGACAATATTATTGACAATACTATTATATTTGCTGCTAATCGCACAGCTAAGGTTATTGGTCGGATTAGGTTTCTAATCATTTCATTACATACTACAATGGGCATTAATGTAGCAGGCAGACCTTCCGGTACTAAGTGTTCTAATGTATGTTGTATATTATTAATTCATCCAATATATCATAACATTCCCCGCCCGGTAAACGAATAAAAGAACTTGTCAGAACTTGCTCCTAGAATATTGTTGAATAAAGAGTTTACACACGAAGCAGCAAAGGCGTTTACCCTCAGAGGGTAAGTGAAGGTTAGGGAAAGCAAGAAAACCAGGTGGGGAGAGGAGCACGGGCTTTTCGATGGTAATCGTCTGCAGGAGCAACAGCTAGAGCTATAGATTTATTCGTTTACCGAGCAGGGTAAGTTACATCTTCACCCTCATCTGCCATTCTCATTGCTCAGTCTAAACATGAGTTTTACATTAACTACTGAATGCTAAGCTAGGTATTCACTAGAGGCCGTCTCTACCATCAAGTGCTATAATTGGTTGGGGTGAGCAACATCCCTTGGTTCGATTCCCGTGTTCTACAGGGTGGAACGCTACGATATATGAATGATATTCACATTGGTATAGCAAATATTTAGGTGAATTATAAATGACTTGATCTAGTAAATACATATGGAAATAACCCTACAAAATTATTAAAGAGAATTATTGAGAACATACTACTGAATAGTAAAGTTCATTCTTGATGATTAAATGTATCCAAGAATGTTTTGAATCCTTCATGTAATTTATGTGTTAAGAAAGAGGTTCATGATTGTATTAGTCAAAATCATGTTGAGATTATTAATTGTCCTAGAAAAGCCATTATTCAGTTTAACGATATGTTTATACTTGATAATGCTGGGTCAAATGATGAAAATAAGACTTGTTACCATTTTCAGGTTTTGGTGTTTGCAATTTTAGATTTCATTGTAGTATTTGGTAAAATTGTCCGATTATCAACACCTAAAAGTGGGAATGAACTTATGTTTATTTTATTTGTTGGTGTTATACGTATGTGAATCAAATTCCGCTTTTATGAAGTCTGAATATTCATAACTTCAATATCGTTGGTGTCCAGTTGTTTTTATTATTAATGATGGTTGATTAATTTCATTTAATAAATTCAATTGCTGTTGTGATGGTGTGCAATAA
The DNA here is from genome assembly GCF_977018435.1 of Lepisma saccharinum. Classification (NCBI taxonomy): domain Eukaryota; kingdom Metazoa; phylum Arthropoda; class Insecta; order Zygentoma; family Lepismatidae; genus Lepisma; species Lepisma saccharinum. The sequence goes on along the minus strand of NC_139230.1, from coordinate 63,113,842 downwards.
AAAATAAATTGATTGCTAGTATAATTGTTCATATTGTTTCTAGAGTTTGTCCTTCTAATGGTATTCGGTTTTTAAATTTATTATTAAATAGTTATGCTATTAGATATCCTACTAAGGTTGTAATTATAATTAGAAATAATATTGTTTAATCATGGAAAATGTTATTTGTTCTATTAATGGCGACGATCTATCTTGTAGTCCGAGTTGGTTTCAGGTTGTAATTTTTAAGAAAGGTTGATTGATTGATTTATTGATTTGCTTTATTTTACTTCGCTTCTTGTGCCACTTTTGGCTAATTTGCAAAGATGGGGATGAGTGATGATATGATGAAATTTATGAATGGACACTCACAAACATCCATGCCCAGGCCAGGATTCGAACTCGGGATCCCTGACGTCGTAGCGCGATGTCCTCGGCCACGGGGGCTGGCTTTTAAGAAGGGATGTCCTTCTATATACATATTGCAGGTAAATACTCTAATTTAATCAAGGCAAATTAGTAACACTTACAGATGTTCCATTGGTAATCTCCTTCTTGGTATTTACATGATTGTTGTAATGGTACAGGATCACTACCGCCACTGAGAAGATGACGATGATGGACAAGAAGGCAAGCAAAATCACAATACTAAGTTTGCACCTGGGTCTTCGTGCCTCTGTTTGGACGGGCTGTTCGTCACTGGTCTCAGCGCCTTCATCTGGAAGTGTAAATGCCTTAAAGTAATAAACAAACTCAGAGAAAATGAAATGAACATCAGCATATTGTCACATTTTTATGCTAGTATTTGAATTGCCCTAAAAAGAAGTTCCATTATCCACCTACTCTACAGGGTTATTTGAAGTGAAGACTCCCAGAACCTATCGTGACCAAATAGCTAGCTCTAAGCCAGTTGTTCCGAAAGTGTGAGCCTCGGCACCCTTTGAGCGCCGTGGCTGGTTTACAGGGGCGCAGCGAAATGTTCCAATGTTTTCACTGAAATGACACTTACTTGTTAGTCTACACATGGTTTTAAATGTTTCTGAATTTGAAATATGTGTTTATTTTTTTAACTTAAGGAAAGCAACCTAATCACACTAACAGCGTTGCAAATGTTAGATAGGCCTACATTCTGACTTGGGCGGAACGGAAAACTTGAAACACTAAGGGGGCCGTGAAACGAAAAAGTTTGAGAACTCCTGCTTTAAGGGAAATTTCACACTCAAGCAACACATGACACGTCGCTTGGGAACGAGCATTGACAGCAATGTTTCACACCGTAATGGCACAAGAGGCTTCACAAACCAAGCACGTATCTAGAAATACATTTCGGGGGTGAGGGCAACCAAGTGTCTCAATAATAATTATAATAAATTAAAATAATATTAATTAAATATGTAAATTAATTAATATTGTATTATTATTACATAAATAGGTAAAAAGATGGTAAAAATAGATATATAAAAGCACGTATTCATTATCTAGCTTACGTGTGGTTAAGATAGCCAAAATTTGTATAAAAATAACTGCCCTGGCAAGGAAATTAAAGTCAAATATATAAAGAATTGAATGTTTATTGAATAATAAAAATGGAGTTAGATCCAATTGTAATAGGCAAAAATAATTGTACAGTACTTTGAATTGCCTATTACAATTAACGAAAAGTAAACTAGCTGATTAATATTTTATGCTACTGTGCATAAATCTTTGAAACTGTCCTTTAAAGCCGTATGAACCAAATTCCTTGCCTTCCAATAAGTTCAACAGAAATAAATAACCATCGATTACATAACAAATACAATAAATAACAAATTATATTTGATCATTTAATGTTAGTAATTGGTAAGTGTTTAGGGGGGTCAGGGCCATACGTCCTTGGTAAAACCTGCATTCGATTGGTGATATCCTAAAGCAACAGGTGTCACCTGTAGAGTTGTCACTTAGGTGTGAAATCTCCCTAAGGCTTGCCTCATAGATATAAATTATATGTAGTAATTTTAAGTAATTCAGACCACAGTTTTAATGAGTATTTTTCGGCAACAATATTATTAGTACGCTTTTGCAGCATAATAATATAATTCTATAAATATTGAAATTACGTAAGACTTTGTGTATTTATGTCATAAAGGTAAGCCCTAGAGATGATAAATAATTATGAACTACCTGGACACCTTATTTCAGTCAGATTGAATTAAAATAGAATGGCGAAATGTTTAAGTAGCCTTTTGTGCACTTTTTTTTTTTTTTTAGGGAAAGGTGGCGACTACACGACTACAAAAGGTGCTGCATTTTGCAGGCTCGTATTATGGATGCTGCATTTCCGTCCGTAAGAGAGAAAAAACAGTAGTTGGGGTAGGCAAGTGGTACCAGTGCTGCCATCCAATATCTCTTTTCATTGAGTGGAAGAAGATGTATTCGGACGTGATTTATGTATCGGCGATTTGCACAAAAAGGACTCAAAAGAAGATGGGCTTCACTTGCCACTTCTTAATGATATCTCACTGAGGGAGAGATATGTTTTCAATGAGTTCAAAATGTGACGTGGGAATACAGGTATTTATTTCTCTCGAGTTTTAGTGCGGGTGGGGTACAATTGCTGTTTTAAGTAACACAGCAAGAGGTTGATTGATTGATTGATTGATTGATTTGCTTTATTTTACTTCGCTTTTTGTGCCACTTTTGGCTAATTTGCGAAGATGGGGATGAGTGATGATATGATGAAATTGATGAATGGACATTCACAAACATCCATGCTCAGGCCAGGATTCGAACCCGTGACCCCTCGCGTCGTAGCGCGATGCGCTAACCACTCTGCAACAGCAAAAGACATACTCGAGCTATGACATGTTGTTGTTGATATCATTGTTGCGATAACTACTGCAGCAACAGTAGAAAATGTAATTATAATCATGGGTTTCGGGATCCGATGCGACCACCGTGGCTAAGTGATTAGCGTTGCGCACAACGACATCAAAATTGTGAGTAAGGAATGGGGTTCTTCATTCAAACTCACAAACCTAGAGAGGCAGAAGGAAGAAGCCAAAATAGAAATCGGAAGACAAAGGGACTACTTGAGTTACGGTTGCTAGCAAATTTACCCTTATGAACAAATCGTATGGATGCATTCTTGAAATGTTCCTGTGACAAATGTTCCTGTGACAAATGTTCACTTTCAGTTTCTCATTGCCAGTATTTATTCAATTATACATTTTTAAAACTAAGTTGTACTTATAACAATGTTTTTGAATTTTCAACACCCCGGCACATGTTAAGTGTAGCTTCGTTTTTGTGAACTTAACTAATGATTTCCGAGAATATGTTTATTTTCTTTCTTCCAAGGCTCGAACAATCGCGGTGGCTTGTAGAATCGCTATGCCCATACAAAAAAAAAAGCCAACATTAAATTCTCTGTCCTCATCACCGGGAAAATTCTTCGTGTTCACTCCTTCCCTTGCTTTCCATACTCTCAGATTCTAGAGACACGTTTAAGTTACTATCTCTCAGTGAAGAATGCAAGGATATCTGAAGCATGAGATACGAGGGACACGTTCCCCTGTAATTATGCATCGCACTACTCGAGGGAACATTCATGAACTACATATCCCAGCATCCCGTTGAGGGCGAAACTCTGCCAAGCTACTTTTTTGGGTGATACCTTGCCATCGAATTGCAGCTTTATACGGCTTTCGAGGCCGGAGTCCTATATTATTGCTGTCGAGTAGATCCCAAATTATTTGGGAAGAGGGAGGCAATGCTTTTTCCTCTTGGAAGAAATGGTGTATGAAACCAAAGTTTACATTATTAAATTTTAATTCCTGAAAGTGTGGATCTTATATCCCGTAGTCAACCCTACAACATCTTACTTTTTTGTGGTGTTTGTCCACGTATCGGTTATTGGCTTGTCAGCACCGTTTGGAATTTAAGAAACAGCTTCTCTTGAAAGCTTGAGTTCCTCGAATCTTACGATTTTCCATGTTTCGGCATGGGGTATCCAACCTGTGTCTGTGGGGATGCAGAGAAGATACCCTAATAATGCCTGAAAGGAAGACATTTTCGTATCACCGTTCTCAGTTATGTGGTGCCCAAGAACACAGCGCATGATTATCCTTGATGTAGCACTTCATTACATTTTGATCGTACTGACGGTACTTTCAACATGCCCTGTTCTGTGGTGGTGATGAGTAGGAGCAAAATCAGAGCTACTTGACAGCTCTTGATTAACGTGACAAGTATGCGCACTCGCTTCATCAATTACAGTTATTTCGGTATGCCATAGACAAGGAAGATCTGGAACTGAGCTATTGTATCTCTTCGTACATCTAGAATAGCTTTGCTTACAAAGCTATCGAAACAGCCTCAAGGTGCTGAGAGACGTGTCTAGTTGTGTTAGTTCATAGGCGGTGGGACCTTTTGCTGTTTTAATATTTGGTATTGGGTACAGTCACGGATAGTTCTGGGTTGTAACAATTCCATTGACTCTCAATAGGATTCTTAGAACCCAGAATTTGCCGTGATTTTTCCATTTCTTGAAAATTGTAGATACCTTTGTAGAAACAATTTGTACGTTTTAACTACTTGAGACGAACTCCCATAGTTTAGGGCTGGTTTATTTTAGTGACCAAATCGTGACTCAATTTAGATGGAATACAACTGTGATTACAATTTATTGTCTATAATTTCATATTGATATAATGCTCGTTATTATCCGAATTGTGTATGTCACTAATGTTGTCCAGCGATAGTCTCATCATTTGTAGGAGTTGCCTTAAGAACGGGTCCGCCATTCTGTTAACGTGCCTTTTAAGTGGATAGGTACGATTTCATATTCCTGCAAATACTTAGCACATTTCTCCATGCGAGAATTTAGGTTAGTTTTGTTATTTAGAAAAGTAACTTGTTTATTACCAGTAGAGCCCGGAAGTTTAGGCATTTACTTTTGTTAAAATAGGCAAGCAAAAAGGCATTTGTAATGCGGAAACTATATATTAAAAGCAAAAACTAGGCAAAATAAAGCCAAAAAGTGGCAAATTACAAGTCGTTTATATTTATAATTTCATTCAAAACGTTAAGACATGCATGGAAATAACATTATAATTTCCTTTGTTGTTTTGCTTGTACTTAACCACTAGGTCTTTTCTTTTTATAGGTTTTAAATATTCATATTGCTTGCCTTGGTTTATTTTACTTCCCTTTTCTGCCACACAATTCACTAATCGTGAAGGTAAGAACGAGTGGTGATATGAAATTGGTGAAGAGACACTTACAAAGAACACCCATACCCAGGTCGAAATTCGAACCCGAGACCCTAGTGAGCTCTGCTAACCACTTCACGACGAAGGTCGGTTTCATAAACGTCTGCCAGAAGGAATGTTTCTCTCTACTTCTACAGACGTAATTGGAACACACATAAAACAGACCATTGTAGCTTGCTTCATATCGTCAAGAAAAGAATGTGCACCATTTAAGAATATCAAACTTGAGGTAAAGTTCTCCGTACATACAGTACTGTGCCATGAAGGCACATTTAGGGGATGTGGGGGAAGAGCCCCGCTCCACACATTCTCGATCGAGGCCATTTTGAAGGTGATGTGATCATCACCACGCTCTGGCTGCCTTTACCCCCCAGGGATGTCCCAAGCTACCCAATGATTTGAGACTGTGTGAGCCCCAGAGCTGCTTTATGCGGGGACAAGCCCCGGAAAAAATCCGACCTTAGAACACCGCGGCCCTTACCTTTAAGAACGTAACAAATTGTTTTCAATTTTTCCGAGTCATTACACGTTCACACTTTTCTCTTAGGACGTCCATCAACTGCTGCACTAATTCTGCGAAGACTTTCATGGGTGCTATAAGAGTCTCACTCCTTCTTCCACCATAATGTGCCAAAATAATGATGTGTTTGCTACTTTTGCCTTTGCACTATGGCCTCTTGATGCTAAGCCTTGTCTACCAACAGAAAGTAAACTGTCTCGCCCCCCAGTTTGGCACCCAATCGCCGCTACGGGGTGGGGTGGAGATGACATAAACAGCAAATTATAATACTAATATAATAATAATAATAATATTTTTAATTGCACCTTACCCTTGATATGTAATGAAATTGAATTAAATTTAGTGTAATTAGGCCTAACGATCATTTTAAGAATGAGCTTATGAGAATCACAGTCCCGTAACTAGGTATTTTGGCGCCCTAGGCAGGATTGTACTTTGGAGCCCCTCCCTCTCTCACACTACCAAGAACTGACATTTTATGTGCGTTCTTCTATATTTACTTATTCCATGGTTTGTAATATTTACATCCTACAAATTTGGATTGAGTATAGAAAGGAAAACTTATTTAAAATAATGTAGGTTATATTTAAAGACTCGTAGTTTGCATTTCTGAATAAAGAAAAGTTTGTCGTCTTGAAGTTATGTTATGTTAAATTCGGTTATGTCCTACCGTCAGAAGAACATTTATGAGAACGTACGTACTACAACACCTATTTCCACGTGATGACTTGCCATAGGAAGTATCTAGGGTCCATTTCATCACTTGAAAATCTTCAATTCGAACAAGAGTCGAGTAACACTTCGTATTTTTTTCTTCTTTTATCTCTGCCGAGTGTAAATTTCTCCGTCACATATTCTGACTTTGTTGTCTTTAAAAATATCTTTGAATGGCGCCCTAGGCTTCAGCCCCCCTAGCCTACCACCAGGCCCGTAGCCAGAAATTCTTTGTAGGAGGGGCGAAGTCAATCCTAGACGGGGCAAATTTTTAATATATTGTGTCGCATTGGCAGATATAACAGGGTACACAGAGGCACTTGCCCCCTCCCCCAAAAGATATACGTAACAGAAAAGGTATGATATCTTGAAACTGCAACGAACAAAATAACTTCGAGCAACATCAAATAGCAATATTTCGATAATGACCTTTCCAGATTGCCAAAGAATATAAAGTTTAACATAAATAGGCTAATAGGGACTGTATCTACTTGATATTTACAGGTCGATAATGTTAATAGATGATTAATATGTACCAACAGCTTTGGGCCTCTCTGCAGAACTGATTAAGGGAGCCCTTTATAAATCATGCTTCATAATGATTCCCTCTAGTTTCCAGTATGCAAGATTTTTACGCACAATCTAACGAATCTAACAAGAATCCAACAACACCATTGCGTTGTGTTATGCAAGAAAAATAGAATTAATTAAATAATAATGGTTACATATTACCTACACTTTGATGAATTGTGTAAAAATTTGTAGCTAATACATTTTTTTGTACTTGCTAAAACATTAAAACATGGGTCCTTAGTCCACCACGGACTATATTTTTTTCAAACGGGAGACTCTTGCATCACTACAGACAACGTTTGCCTACTGGTTACGTTAACCATTTTGCAAAATATTGTATGAATTGTATTATATTATAGTTGAAATACATGTTTTGACACCTGACAAACAAATAGGAATCCCTTGATTGATCAATGACTTCTTGGATTACAGTGTCATCATTAATATTTCATATTAAGTTTAGAAAGAAATTGTTTTAATAAGGTGCAATAATTTTACGAGGCACCATGGCATTCTCTTTAACATTTTTTTTCATATAGATCGTTTGGCTCTCAGGGCCGACTCCTGCCGGCCATAGCTATGGGTCTGAACTTGGACTATAAGAATAGCAGACATTGTGAGCGAAGCGAGCAAGAAAATTTTACGAAATGTTTTTGATTTCTATAAAATTTTAAATCAAGGGGGGGGGCAATTGACCCTCTGTGCCCCTTGCAAGTGCCCTTGGCCGTCTGGTAGAAAAATGCAAGGAACACGTAAAAACTAATTCCATCATGAGTATCCAATTGTCCTGCTATTCTTAGATTCTCCTAGTCTTGTTTTTTTACTTAAATGTTTGCTTGCCCTAGAATCGACTTCTGTCCAGGGACGGCGTCAGAAATTTTCGCCTGGGTGGGCAGAAGCGCCATATTGATAGATTAGGGTGGGCAGTATAAATGTAAGACCATATAGGATAGTATATGTGTGTATGTAAGTCGTATGTATCACCCTCTCTCTTACACTCCCGATTTTCCTCTTACTTCTTTTCCCTTTCCTTTTCTTGTTTTCTTCTTTATTATTTCCTAATCTATCCTCCCATCTTGTTCCATTCGCTTTGTCTCTGATGGACACAAATATTTCAAGGAAGTGTTTACCATGTGCAGCCATACATTCTAACCACATTACTTCATGCATGTTAATACAGTGAAATAAATGTGAATTAGGTTTAAGCTTGTGTTGCAAATACAAGGCACATATTTGATTTTATGTATTCGGCGACAGTGATAGATTGATTTGATTGGTTGATTGATTTGCTTTATTTTACTTCGCTTTTTGTGCCACTTTTGGCTAATTTGCGAAGATGGGGATGAGTGATGACATGATGAAATTGATGAATGAACACTCACAAACATCCATGCCCAGGCCGGGATTCGAACCCAGGAGCCCTGGCGTCGTAGCGCGATGTGCTAACCACTCCGCCACGGGAGCCGGAGCGACAGTGATAGAAAGTGCGATGGTAGACACTTGTGAAGTTTCTCGTAATTGAGGACATGTTCCTGAGCGTAGTATTTTCATTGTATGAGTTTTTGACTGAAATAGTTTTCTTACTCCTTGGGGTTACTTTTCTTAGCTTACAAGGTTTGCACAACTGACAAATCTATCTGGATGTTTGTAGTAGCGGCGATCGGGTGCCAACATTTGAGGGGCAAGGACAATATACTTTTTCTTGGTAGAAAAGGCTTAGCATAAAGAGGCTATAGTGCGGGTGCAAAAAGTGGCAAAATGTGGCGGGGGTACTGCATCCCCCACTTCCCGCTCTTCCTAATTGCCGCCACTGCATGTTTGGATTAAAATGAACGTCTTATTAGGAATGATTTAAAACACACACGGAAATCCAATTCTTTGTTCATTGTCCATGAAGTATCCCTAGGCTAATGAAAGGCTATTTTGACAAAATATCACTCATATGTAATAAACAAGTGAGATTGAAAAATCTGTTCAGAATTGAAGAGATTATTAGATAAGTTGCTATTCGTTTTCTGAACTCTCATGTATCTAATGCAGGAGAAGCAACACACGTATGGTTACATGAACATATTTTTTGAGGTAACAAAATGATTTAGGAATCAAGGAATTCATCGAAATTGATCACCGTAACAGCAATAATTCATCTATTTTTTATAGATAACTTGGGTTGTATGGCGTGACCATTTCGAATACACTAGAATATCAACCTGTGCAGCATACCCTGGAAACTTAATTCTTTCAGGGCAACGAGTCCCTGGAGCCTGGAACCACTGTCAAAGTAATAATTTATGAGGGTTTGTATTTTGAGTGTCACAATGTATTTGTTTTTGCCCCTTCGTTACTTTCATCCAATCACAATTGAAATGACTTTAAAAAAAAAAAATCAACCACGACTTACTCTTCCAAAAATGGAGTTTCATTAGCTCGTACCTCTTAGAAAGTTGAGGTGGTAGTTTCAATTGCACAGCGTTTCATTAGTGGATCAAGGCAGCTAATTCCGTGAACAATGACGTTGTTTTCCGAAGTGTCTCAAATATTTGTCTCAGGCAATCATAAAGCACCTTTTTACGATAACTTTACACAAGGAATAGAAACCACAACAAATTTTCACTCAATTCTGCCAGACAAATGCAGACAAAAATAGAATCTGTAATTGTCACAAGTAATCACTATTTTCTCTGAACTATTACATTAGTTACATAAAACAGCATTTAGCCCGGAGCACTCGGTTGCTCAGACCACTCTGAAGGGTCACTCTTTGATAGCCCAAGACAGCATATTTTGCCTATTTTCCTACATCTTTTTCAACCATCACTGGACTAAGTGTATTAATACATAATGTAACTATGCTGGAGAACAGATTTTATAAAACAACAACTTCCATTTCTATTTTATGTTACAAATGTACGAACGTGCTTGAGTGAATCTTATTGGCTTCTTTGGTTGTAGTTCACGATCCACTACACTAATTTAGCTGTTTGAAAGTAATTTTTTCACTCAAGTAAGTGCATAAAATACCCAGTTAAATATGCAAACATTTCAAACAATGTTGGTGCATGAGGATAAATCTAAAGTTTGAGAAAATTTAGCTGGCTTTATATTAAGCTATCATACTAATCACGATACATTCATATGTATATGTAATGCAAACTGCTCTATGTAAATTAATCAAACGTATAAAATTGAAAGAAAGTGAATCATAAATTGTTTCATATTTAGGAAATAAAGTTCCAATTTCTTGCAGTACATACCGAACAAAAATTTCAAAATAAATAATATTCCCAGCTATTTTAAGATTACCATAGAGTCTTCCTCTTATTTCCTTGAGACTTCAATCTCTTTCAACCTTCCCAACCATTAGTCTAACAGCAGAATTGTTTAAAAATCTTGAATGTAAAAGCCATTCTTGAACTGTGAATCTTAAGTATTGCTGAATCAAACTTATATGTTTTCTTCAAATAGCTATAGAGCCATTGTGGAGTGTAATTACACCCATCCTCTTTGGAATTTTGTACCCTGTAAAATAATTGACCCAAAAGAGCCGAAGAAGAAAATCATGTTTGAAGATTTACAAGTGTAACTAAACTAAGGTAATGAAAAAAGCTAATGAAAATTGAAGAATTACAATTAATTCTTACTTACCCCTTCGATCCATTTCGATGGTGTCTACTTCGTCCATGCTGCAAGAAGCGTCTTCCTACCAGCACCACTGCTAGGACAATGAAACCATGAGCAATCGCTTCCACGTAGACACCAATGCTAGGAGACGGTAGAAGAATGCATGACGCAAAACAATGGTTTTTGCAAAACTATCGTTTTGCATCGACCCGGATGTAAAAGCTCTCTTATCGTTTTTATAGCTGTGTAGGGTTGTTTATTCATGTCAATGCTATGCTAACATTTCACAGGTCTCTCCATATTGTAGGTTATGAGCAGCATTGGAGTTGTTATGCAGTTCAAATTCCGAACCCGATATCCATTACTGTGTTATCAGAGTTATTGAAATACGACGTCCAAGGCTATATTTTAGAACATATTTCGAAATATTTCTATTGATTGATTGATCGATTTGTTTTTATTTTACTTCACTTTTGTGTCACTTTTGGCTAATTGCGAAGATGGGGATGAGTGATGATATGATGAAATTGATGAATGGACACTCACAAACATCCATGCCCATGCCGAGATTCGAACCCGGGACCCCTGGCTTCGTAGCGCGATATGCTAACCACTCCGCCACGTGGGCTGACTCGAAATATTTCGAGAAGATTAATTTTGAATTTCTGCTTTATGCGCAAAGAGACTGGTCGAAACTGGACTTGTATCTACAGAGTACGAACCACGAAATTTGTTCGCCCACTGGAAATGAATAAGAAATCTTTTAATGCAGTGATAGGAGTATAATCGTCATAATCAAGCTGTTGAAATTATATTTCGCTGTCTAAATGGTGGTATAGTGGTTACAGCAGCCATTTCAAGACTGCTAAGTTTAATTTATGTCTTATATATATAAAAAAAAGCTAATTATTGGGGTTTCATTTTTCTTCTCTGTGGTGGTTAACAGGTAGGAATTGTACCGAGACGACCTTTTAATAATTGAGAAGAGAAGAAGACCAAACTCTTCGAGTCCTGTCGAGACGATACACACAGTTGGCTAAGTGATCACTTATTACATGAATCCATTAATGTCAGCTATAACCCTGTGTGTTGTTGTTGCATACATTCAGAACAAAAGTTTTTTGAGTGTTTGTGACGTCGATTTATTGATTGGTTTGGTTTATTTTTCTTCAAGTTCAAGTTGGAAAAAAATGAGACGAAACCAAGACAACACTTTAAAAACAGCTACGAGATGAGACCAATTACGTATTTAGATGCTTCATGACTTGCCGGAAAACGATACAGACCATTGTTAAATCGAGATTGAGAAGAGAACGAAACGGATGTTTATGCACTGAGACAAGATCCAGTACGAGACAGCTATTTGCAAGTGGAGATAAGATCAAGAGCGAGACAAACGTCCTCACCCACGAGACGAGACGACACTTGATATTCCGAAATGGGCTCGTGGGCAAAAGAAGTTAAAGGTAAACTATTCGAGATCGGGTTGGGATGGGTATGGGAAGAAGAGCACGTAGACCAAGGAACACTTGAACTCGTTAAACAGCGACTAGAAGATATATCGGCAAGAAATAATGATGAAAACTGCAATTAAAATATCACTACACCTCCAGACAAGGGACATTCGGGAATGGGGACATTCAAATTATATGAATAAAGTAAGCAAGGAAGCAAGAGAGGGATTAGTATGACTGAGACAGGGGGGTGGATACATACTGCGGTGAAAAGCGAGAGAGGTACACTTCGCAACATCTTATTTGACCGCTCCGAAAGAATTCGAAGTCCCGAAATCGTAAACTTAGCAACATTGCACTTCGGCTCCAGGTGAGAGTAGCCAACTTTGAGTAGGTCCTTCCACTAGACGAAAAACGCTGCGGTGATAGGTTTTCAATTTAACACTTTGCATGAACTTAGAAACTACAAACCGCTATTATAATATACAATCAAACAGAAACAATAAATTGGAAAAAGAACCTTGAGAGATATTTATGATTCTGCCTGCTCGACGTGAAATTTTGGGGGTTTGAAACACTGAATAGAGTATTTCTCCACCTGGAGGAAATTGCCATCAAGTTTGTGTAGAAAGAAGCAAATTTGTGAGGAGCTTATGAGACATTTTATTTACAATACCTTGCATAATATCGAACAGTTCTCAAAAACATATATTTTACACGACTTGTCGAGAAAATGTGCTTGAAACACAGGAAAGTGGGAGTCTTCATAAACGTCAACATGTTTTTAAGGTTATAAAGTCATGAAGTTAACGTAGAGCAGTTGGTTAGGCGCTGATATCCTTATTTTTCGTCAAGCGTGAAAGGTCGCTAGTTCAAATCCCACCCTCTCCTCTTATTTTTTTATTTTTTTTTGTTTGCTGAACAGATACCGTTGATATTAGAATATTTTAAAAATGAATCCGATGCACATTTGAGGGACATCCCTTCTGCGCATATTTTCCCTTAGAACTTGGAGATTTCCAGAATTTAAAGTTAAAAACTTTTCATTTTAGTTATTGTTCATATGTTGTGTTAACACAAACATCATCATTAATTCACAAATCACATATATGTATTCAGGATGCGAAATGTAATGCTATTTAAGTTATGTATTGTTGTTCTTCGTCCTCCTCCATAGTCGAGCGTGTTAAGGCGTTCACTCGTCTTAAGATCGTTCGCTGCGGGACGGCGTAGGTTCGAATCCGGCTCTGGTCGGAATTTATTCGGCCTACGTATAGGGCCTGTGGCAACCCACCACCGTGAGGAAATTGGGAAGGTCCGAGTGAGTGAGCGTAACCCGATCGAGAAGACCTGCAACGGCTGGGGGCTCGTCGGGCTGATCCCCCGACACAGGTGACGGAGGAACAGTGTGGGAGGGAGACCAGCAGTCGGTAGGTAAGCCAAGGCCCTCACGGGCTGTAGAGCTATGGGTTATTATTATTATTATGAAAAGATAGAGGAACGTATGAAATATAAAATATGTTTGAAATTAAAACAATGGAAACCTTGAATGATAATACTAACCAACTTCAAACTATGAAAAACATATTTTCGTGGTGGAAAACTCCAAGTCATTTTCGAAATATGAACTTCATTTTATTCTGCATTATAAAGTGGAGATATGGGACGATACGATCCCTCAGAAAGAGAATTTTAAGTAAGCTACCTCCAACTTTTTCAATGATCATAATTACTAATTAGGGTCCGGAAGTTGATGAAAAATCAACTTTTTTCCTGACCCTTAAAAACAATGCTAAACCTGATATCATATCCGTTTCCCTTCAGTTAGAGCCGGAAAACACTTTCTATTTCACATTTTTTTTTTTTTTTTTTTGCATTTTTCGGCCTTTGTTGGCTTTTAGTTTATTTGTCAGTATTTTAACAGTTTTTGTTGCATTTTTACTTATTCTTGAGGTTTATTTTTCTCCTCCCCTGTTGTTTCGTGCATTTCAAATGCATTTACTAGTAAAACTTACATATTTAGATGTCTTGACATGGTCCTCTTAGCAAATTCACCATGAATCGAAAATACGGTCAATGGAAAAGCATAATATTATTCTTAACTGAAATGTTTGGCAATGGATTAAAATACTTTGTGTGAAGATCTACTTTGAGGTTCTTTTTCTGGACACTATTATCGCTTTAATCTGTAGTTTAAAAGTAAAATTAGTCACAATATTAAATGCAATTACACTCTTGTGTACGCGAAACAGAACTGTTTTTTCGGATGCTGGCCGACTACAGTATCATAGAAGGCCCACTCTGAAAGGAGATGAATTGGTTGATTTGGTGTTTTAAGTCAACTTTATGCATAGTAAGGCTAATCGGGTCTGGACCTACAGTTTAAAGTGGGATCCGAACCGAATGCATAAAATAACGTGAACCGTGTGGTGTAGGGGGATCGTTTGCTTATAGAATGGAAGGTCATGGGTTCAAACCTAGTTCTTTGCAAAATCTTTTTCGGGAAGTAAACGGCTTTGGACAGAATGCTTATCTACGTTTGTTGGATATTTCCGTTGATATTTATGCGATTTATGTCCAGTATTTTCGGATAGAGAAAGTTGACATGTAAGTTCTTAATATGTGTTAACTTATAACAGCTGAATGAAAGGAAAAGTATTTCCTAAAATCCTGCCAATCACTGAAAGATTAAAAACATTAGTAGAAGCATTACTTGAGGCATGCACAGTGGCGACGATTATGGAGTGTGGAGGGGCAGATAACCCCGCACTATGCTAAACATTATCTACCAAGGGAAAGAAACTGCCCTTGCCCTCCCCCCACCTTGCCCCATCAGTTTTGAAAGCCAATCGCCGCCACTGAGCATGCATCGCATAAATATTTACAGTAATATCATATAATCTTATAATACGTTATTAGAACACTTCGTACTCGGTAAATAAAAAGGAAAAAAATATAAGGTAAGGGTGAGATTTGAACCTACGATGTTTCGATCTTGACGAAAACAGAAAAAAAAAAAGTGCTGTCATCTAACCAACTACTCCAGGAGATTGCTAACGGAAAACTCAGTAAAGCACGTTAATCTCTGTTGAAGCAACATTGTGCCGGAGTTTCGAACCATTTTTCGCCAAGAACCAAGGAAAAGACACACTTTGCAGAATCGTGTGGTGTTGTGCAAGGTATCTTTACTAAACATTTCGCATAAAATCATCATAAATTTGCCTTCTTGCATTCAAATGTGACCGCAATTCTTTCCAGGTGGATGAGAACCTGTTCAGTGTTTCACAATGCACATAAATTTCCTTATTTTCAAATTCAGAACGAAGTATCTTGAAATATTTTCAACATTCGTATTTCCACTTAACAATTTTTGTCTACTCATATATTTTATTACTGCTTTAGGGTATCTTTACTTTATGGAATGTGAAAGAATGAAAAAAATCACAAGAGCGTTTTCATTGAGGAAGAGGAAATGTTGCAAAGTTGGCTACTCTTAGTTGGCTCTGAAGCGCTATGCTGCCAAATTTACGAATTCCGGACTTTGAATTTTTTCAGGGCGGTCAAATAAGATGTTGCGAAGTGTACATATGAATGTATAATATGTAAGGGGAATGACGGGACGGATCATCTGTTTGCATGTCACTGAACGCGCGCCCTGCAGGATAAATGGCTGGAGGGTGTGGGAAAAAAAGAAGCACTCAAATTAGTTGTGGAACAGAGTGCAGCTAGTGTGGAAAAGTTGGAGAAAGGGGGAGTGTTTTTGGTGAAAGACATAGGGGACAAACTAAGAGACAGCATATAAGATAAACTAAATGCAATATATATGTATTGTAGAAAAACATCCAAATGTTATGTAGTGCGTACAGCTTATGGCTCGCACATGAAAGAATAAAAATCTAAATCTAATCCAAATCCATTCCTACTCTGCCCCCTCTGTTTCTTGTGCAGCAAACTTTGGAATGTATATTTTGTTTGTTCATTTTCCAACAGTTTATTAACATCAGATAATATTGCAAGCACTTATTGGTAATGGCGGAGCAACCATCTTCTCTCGTGGAAGGAAGAAGTGGATCTTATTTTTTTAAAAAAACAACTCTAGCTCGCTAAGCTCATTAGTTTTAGAAACCATGTCAAGGGCTGGGTGATTGCTTAGTTTTAGACATAAGAGAACTACATTAATTTATATGTTTACGATGATTTATTGTTAATTCTGGAAGAGTGATCGCTCAGTTTTAGATGCCAAGGAGGCATGATCACCTGTTTCTAGACCAGTGTTCCGCAACCGGTGTGCCGCGGCACACTAGTGTGCCGTCACAAGGTGAAAGGTGTGACGCGAACTTTTACCTACTATTGCAATATTGCAAGAAATTAATTGTCGATTTTAATTAAGAAGGTGCGTGTTTATTCTTGCTGATAACTGTTATATTTTCATAGAAATTTAATTTAATTTATTTACTCAATATTGTTATAGTTTGCTCATCTTATATGTATTCTCGCCTGTAATATTGGGCCGGTTTGATGGGTTGCAGGCGGCAAGCTTTGTGTTCACCGCAAAGAAAGCCAGGTAAGACTTTTAGCAAGCCTTTTAGCGGCCCGCATCAATCATACAATAGAGCTATTCAAGCGAGTTCTTTGTTTGTAACACTGCATCTTTTGTGTACGGCTGGCTGTTTTGTGCCTGTTTGTCGGCGCTTCTTAAACTAAACAGAAAAATGCAAGGTAGAAACGAAAATATTCTGACTAGTATGGATAAGATTCAAGGATTTATTAATAAGTTGAACTTGTGGATACAGACAATTTAAAATGGATCGTGTGAGATGTTCCAAACTGTATGGCCCCTTGCTGACGATAACAAGGTGTTGATGGACTTAATTAAAGAACATTTAGTACTCTTGCAGAAGACTTTCAAAAAATATTTTGGAGAGAGCGTTGAAGATTTTGACTGGGTTCGTGATCCATTCAGTATGGATTTGAAACATCTTCCGAAAAATTTACGCTTACAAGAGGAACTGGCAGATTTGAAAGCAAACAGAACATTGAAATTAAAATTTTTCGAAGTGCCTTTGGATACATTTTGGTTGTCAATAAGCCGTGAATACCCGGCTATCTCCGAGATGGTAGTTAATGTGTTATTGCCATTTTCAACTACTTATTTTTGTGAACTGAGCTTCTCGACGTTGACTGCAATTAAAACATCAAAGAGAGAGAGACTCAAATCTATCGATGAAGAAATGAGGCTTGCTTTGTCAACGATTCCGCCACGAATCAGCCGTCTGTGTGCAGCTAAGCAGGCTCAAGTATCACATTGAAGGTATGAGTAGAGTTATTTACTTTAAAATTCGTATTAGAAATGTGTATTTTCTACAGTGAATTAAAGTTAATAAATGTTTAATAAATGCATGTCTATTCATGTTTTATAATAATAAGAAGAACAACAACAATGATGATGATAATAATAATTGATTACATAACGACGTAATATTTCGTAATTATATTAAGATTCATATGATTTTGAGGGGGAAGACATTTTGGTGTGCCGTGTTGAGTCTAGGCCCGTCTGGGGTGTGCCGTGAGTAAAAAAAGGTTGCGGAACACTGTTCTAGACGTCTCAGGGGGAGGGACAATTGCCCCTTCCGTCTTCCGCCATGCCTCCTCTCCTCGAGGTATGAAATATTTGAATGTGAACCTATAAAAACCTACGAAAATGACGTTGACGATTTTCGTTTTCGTTTTCGTCCTTGCACAATGAATGGGTTGTTTATGGAGAGAGACAGGCTCCAGAAGTCTTCATTCTGCAACATTTGGTACTTTTAGTTTCATAACCATTCATGCAAGGCTATCAGACGTCACGATTTAATTGGGACAGTCCATTCCTATTAATCCACGCCCCGACATTTTTCGCCTCGAAATCTACTTCCGACACAACTTATAATAAACGGAGACTCTAACATCACTCTAGGCGGCCCCGATGGCGGAGTGGTTAGCATATCGCTCTAGGACGCCAAGGGTACCGGGTTCGAATCCTGGCCTGGGCATGGACGTTTGTGAGTGTCATCATTAGACCTCGGATTTTATGTTTATAACCTATTTCTTCCTTTGCAGGTAAATAGTAAATAATAAATTACGTCTGCGTTTCATAAACAAACGCAACAACTGATGAAGTTTTATAGCACATAAAATAACCTATTTTGCTTATTAGAACCTACTTTAGGTATATGCGTCTAAATCAAAACATCTTTTAGGTTTTTATATCACGCAGACGACCTTCTCTGTGTGGCAACAAAAATTTCAATGACTAACGCCGGCTTTAGACGAAAGCATTTCCTTTAGCATTTTTGCTAACATAAATGCTATGCAAATGCTTCAAAAAATCTTATAGCAGATAGTACTTTATACGCAATCGTTTCATGTAACTTTTCGGCTAGCTTTTGCGATTACAATGTATAACATATACAGCATGAAAGGCAGGTCGAGTTACACCATCTGTGTTGAGTGCACTGTGTTTACATTTGAAACAATTTAAATATTCTTCCATACGTGTACAGTAAACGTTGTAAAGTATGTATTTAAGCAGCGCCATTGTTGTGTATCTAACAAAGTTTTATACGAAACATTATTCCTCTCGGTTGAGTAGTTATCGGCTTTTAAAAATGTGAAGTGATACATTGTTTACATCTCACGCGGCCGCCATTACAACTTCACTCGCTACCTAGAGGTCGCTTCTGATTGGTTATGCTACGGAAATAGGACGGGTTCTATCCTTGAGAAATGCCATGAAATATGCCATGTGCATCTGCAATGCCATAAGATTTTTCACTTTACACGGTAGCATTTTGGTCATGGCGTAAATGTTAAGAAAAATGCTAAGAGAAATGCTTTCGTCTAAAGCGGGCCTTAGGCTCTGTCCGAAAGAAAGTACATACTTGAAGTATGGTCTTGACGGAAGTGACGTCACCTAGTACAGTTCGAAAGCGCCAAGAAGAGAAGCACGCAAGTACGCAGAGCAGCACAGATGGTTGGTGACTAAGTCATGTGATATCTACACTCGTTGTTCATTTGTTTAAAATCGCAGAGATAGAAAGCCAGCAACACGGGTTAAATATACCTTATGTGTCAGCAAGTTGTTGGTTAAAGTGCTTCTAATGTGTGCAAATGTATGTGTAAGAACATTTGAAAATGCTATGTGATATCTATGGGGGAAAAAGTGTCTAAAACGCGAGTAGTGTTGCCCACGAGACGAGACAGGACGAGACTTTGGCCTGTCTCGTCTCGTCCCGTGGAAATGCTGTCACGTCCCGTGTCTCGTCTCGAAAATATTCGTTTGTCTCGTCCCGTGTCTCGTCTCGAAGAGCTTTGTCCCGTCCCGTCCCGTCTCGTCTCGTAAAATTAATGTAGGATATCATGCCAACAAAAGTTATGAGTGGGAAAAACATTATTCCCTAAACTGGGTTATACCTTTAAAACATTTTGTTCACTGTACAGTCAGAAAAAATAAGGTTTGTTAACTATAAGAACATTAATATTTAGTCTAAAATAAAGTTTGCTGATTACCAATAGCTAGATAGTTTATGGATTCTGCCTTGTTGTTCTGACGTCCATCCATTCTTTATCCATCGTACACTAAGGAAGCTTTCACACAGAAGAAACACGCGACAGGAAACAATTCGCACGGTGGGGTTGTAATCTTACAAAGTTACAGGCGACACGAACGAACACCTTCCGCCTAGGCAAGTATTCACAGCATATGCACCAGCAACAGACCGAGGCGGCACACCGCACGATGTTAAGAAAACGACCGAGTTTCAGCTACACGTGCAGCTTGTCGTATTGCTTCGATTCGGAAGGTTAAATTAACAGTCCGAAAGAACACGACACACGGTATTCGTAAAACGGCCTAATCCGTACAACACGCAAGCTACAATCGCCACGAGCAGTTTGTTGAGTCGCTTCGGTTCGAAAGATTTCATGTAAGGGAGATTTGACACCGAAGCGACACGCGACACATGCTGCTTGGGAACGAGCCCATCAACAGCAACATTGCACACCGTAACGGCACGGGAGGCTGCACAAGCCTGCATTCGATTGGGGAATCCACAAACGACACGGGAGTATCGCACCGAAGCGACAACCGACACAATCTCATTTAGTCTATAAGCGGACATTCCCCGCGCATGCGCTACCAATAGACAGAGGTGACACGATACACTATAACTATTAAAAGACAAAAGGTTTATTATCCAGTCTGAGCGACACTCAAGCGACAAGCTACACGTGCCGCTCGTCGTGTCGCTCCGCTACGAAAGGTTGCATTTATTACTGAGTGTTCATTTCCAAGCCGCAGATGCCGCTTGTAGCCTCTCTCATGATTCTTCTTCCTCCTTTGACTTCAGGCAAGATATGTTATTCACGTCAACGCACAATATCTAAAGCTGGAATCACAAGGAACTGGATTTCCAGTAGGAATGCCCTTGTTGGCGTTGGACTGGCTACCCATTTGCTTGTTTTCACCTCGCACGATACTTGTTAGTTGTTTTGTTACCGCACTTGTCGATAGACTTTTCTTCCCATAATTCATAATCATGGACGAGCAATTTGAAGAATACTGCTTCGTGCTTTTATTAAAAATTAAAAAAAGAAAAGTGTGGACTAGAAATTGGCTCGAAAAAATCGGAAAAATCGGAGAAACTAACAAAAACAGCCAACACTCGAAAACCACAGACAAAAAACTCCCCTTTGCAAACTCACAGATTATCTTCATTTGGCCAAATTTTGCTCTGATTGGCTGTTCCACAGAATTCAGTCGAGGAAAGCCAGTAGCAATTAGAACATGTCCTATTCCT
This sequence comes from Lepisma saccharinum, assembly GCF_977018435.1. Taxonomy (NCBI): domain Eukaryota; kingdom Metazoa; phylum Arthropoda; class Insecta; order Zygentoma; family Lepismatidae; genus Lepisma; species Lepisma saccharinum. The sequence goes on along the minus strand of NC_139230.1, from coordinate 63,092,892 downwards.
CCAACCCAGTCAAGCAGTCATCCAGGCAAACATCAAATCCGGGCAGGTAGCAAGTTCAGCGTCAACTAACTGGATATCCAGTTGCGTGTGATTCGGCCTTAACTATTTGTCTATTAGTATGTCCTCGCCGATGGCATGGTGGTACCGTCGTCGCTTTTTAATCAAGGGGTCACGGGTTCAATACCTGGTGGAGGCACCTAGTGGTTCGGATCCCACTTTAAACTGTAGGTCCAGTCCCGATTTGCCTTACTGTGCATAAAGTGGACTTAAAACACCGATTCAATCAACCAATCAAAGAGTCAATTTCTAGCTTGTTAGTGCGAATTCTTTGGAGTTTGCAATCAGTATACTTGAGGGGGCGAGGGTGTGTTGATTTTGAGAAGAGGGGTCACAATGAAAGAACTGTTTGCACGAGCAAGAATTTTAGGGCGATTGTCCCCAGCATGGCTGGAGGAAGACCTACAGTAAATAATGGTAGTGACTACCTCCACATCGTTTTGCGCAAGGATGAATGGCAGGAAGCGTCTGGGGTAGCAGATGGTTGGCAGATTTAAGGTATTCGGAAGAAATTTCAGTAGGAAGATAGTGATCTTTGGAAATAAAGATAGCTGGAACACGAGGTTAAGGTCAGGGTAGATTCGTTACGGACAACGTGTGATGAATTCGGATTTTCGAGGGGGAATCTTGCAGAATATAACAACCAAGATCTTGCTAAAAAAAATTGAAGATATGTTGGAACATCGAGAAATATAGAGAAATTAGAGAATGCTTAACCGATGAAAGAAATTACATGAAATTGAGATATTGATATGGACAGTCATAGAGAAGAACTGTGTCCAGCAAAACGCAAGCGATAAGCGATACGTGCAGCTTGTGTTTCTTCTGTTCGGAATGTGCCATTTATTAACGGAGGTTCGTTTCTAAGCGACATAGGTTGTTGCTTTGGTCTGGTCACTTCTTACTTCGGTCTGACCTATGAGACAAGCAACAGACAACAGGTGAAAAGGGAGAAGTGTCGCTTGGAAACGAACCTACAGTAATGAATGCAATCTTTCGAACCAAAACGACGCGACAAGCATGAGAGGATATCGATCATCCAGTGAAGTTATATCACAATCAGTCCCTTACTTTTAATTGATTATATCTCTTCACTGGATTCAGGTGTTATTTTGCTCCATATTCAGTTCCTGACCGCGAGGTGTGAGGGAGGGATTACAAACAGCAAGGCAGATTACAGACCTTGATTTTGGTCAGTTCCTTAGATGACACGATTTTATGTGGAATTTCTCTAATTCCACATGTGGGACATGGGAATATATCGTGTTGAGACGATAACAATTATTGTATGCCTGCCTTTCTATAGCTTACGAATTGTAGCAGTACTTTCTTTTTACTTTGAAAGCGTTAAAAACATTCCAGCTGTCAGCCGTTAGGGTTGTGCGACGCATGCCACCGCACGGGCCTCGCGCATCGAGATATTTAATATTATTGACTCTTTTATTCATATTTATTTCTCATGAAAAATTGATCACATTAGAATATATAAATGAAAATAATAGAAGCCTACATTAGCAATACAGCTTCATTTTGCAATCAGCATACATACTATAGAAAAGGAAACGGATACAGCGAGGCTGCTGTGAAAATAAAACTTCAGCACTAACACAGTGGAGTTTCTTGTTTGTGAGCCCAACCTTCTACCGATTCCCTGTCATAAACTCTATTGTTCGATAGAGTGTAGGCATCGTTGTGATTCTTTGCGTTGAAACCGAACTCCCAGCCCCAAATTTGAGGATGGGCAATTTACGATGTAGGCAAATTGACAACAGATGTCAAGAAGAGGATACACCGTGGCAAGGAAACTTGTCCCGGTCGGCATGTTGCCTTCTGTGTGAAACGGATCCGCAGCTAACGTATAAATAAAGATTTAGAGATACTGTTATTTCTACTTCCTTGAAACCCAGAGAAGGTGCGGGGCAGATTTCGCGGATTTTACCACTATGCCAGTCAACCCAAAAAGGCTAACTCCGGGGTGGTATTTGAAGAGTGGATGAGGCTGAATTGTCCCTCTGGTATCTCCATCCTCCTGTGGTAAACAGTTGACCCGATATGCTCCCCCCTCAGGGGAAAGTAGAGGTCGGAGAACCTGGCCCTATGGTTGCTAACGTTTTGCTCTTAGGGGAGCAAATGTATGTCCTAATTTTTATACTGTCCCAATGCTCAGGAGGGAGTTAACTGAAATTCTTCATGTTGGAATTTTTTCACAGATTGGCAAAAACTTATGTGGCGTCAAAATTTGACTTCGATAATGGGATTGGCCAAGGCGCACACAGAGGGGGCTGATAATGGCGCGAACAGCATAATCAAATATTTGGAGGTGAATTTTTCTCAAAATAATATAAAATTTAACATGCATCATTTTTCTTGAATATACATATATAATATTGTAATTTGCAAAAAAAAGTTTACTTGTTTGCATCATGTTGCAATATGTGCAATGAGGTAGGGGGAAATCAGAATATATATCCTAAGTATTCCAATAACTTTAGCTGGTTTCAAGACACTTTGACTACCCGATACACCATATTTAGACCGTTGGGTGAAGAGAATGAAGAATTTCTGGCAAAGGCAGATCAATCGAAGTGTAAAGCTAATAAAAGTAATTTCAGTTATTCATTAAATGCTTTATGAGGATTATGCATTATGTGGGTGAAGGCTATTGGCTTAGGGTAGGAGGGAACGGCCACCCTTGGTGTTGGACTGCTACACGAAGGTGAGGGACACATTTTATGTGAGAAGTAAGCTACATTGTGCTCTCTAAAAGAATTTCTCTCAACTATACCATACCAAATATTTATACTTTCACAACACATGTGTAAAGAATAGCGTTCGTAGTGGAATGTGTTAGGTGGGGATTCTATGCATAAGCAAAGGGACTTTGCTGGGGAATACCATTCTCTCGTACCAACTTTAGAATACCCAGCCCGGGAATGTAAACCGGGTCTCCCTCGTGGCAGTCAAAAGACCTACCGAACCGTCTATACTATCGCTGCTCCTATGTATGTTTGTAACGATGAATCTGTAGAGCATGGCTACATACATACAGGATAAAATATGTTTTTGGAAGGTTGATAGATGTTCGAAACAGGTCCTAAAGTAGCAAAAAGTTATTAAAGAAAGTTTTTTGTCTTGATGTCCTCAATACGCTGCCAAATTTCGTTGGTGGCTCAAGGGAAATCCTTGTGTTGAAGGTGGGGTAAAAATTATGCAATATTAATAACCATGTTGATATTAGTGTAGAATTTTACGAAGAATTGAAGGTGTATACATTATAATTTTTCAAAATATAAGAGCCTCGCGGGTATAGTTTGCATACGGCCTCGCGCTTCCTAACGGCGGCCCTGCCAGCTGTTTTAAGGATAAGCAAATAATTTCATTAACATGGAAAAGCAACCAAAGCCCGCAATTTTCTTCGTAAGGTTTACAATATCTTCATAAATTTCTCACTCAAAGAAATTATCGAAAACAGTTCTCTTATTACAATATTTTTACAAATAGATATCTGAATCGGTATTTTAGTAATGTACTTGAATCTGCAAAATTATTAAGCTTGAATACATTGAAAAATGGAAGTAAAGCTGGATTTCGAAAGAGTGTTAAAAATAAGTAGGATAGCCTTTTTTGGGTGTATTGTTGTTGAATTGTTGTTTTAAGTCCACTTTATGCACAGAAAGTCTGATTGGGACTGGACCTACAGTTTAAAGTGGAATCCGAACCACTATGCTATGTGCCTCCACCAGGTAGCGAACCCGGGCCCCTTGGTTATTTTTTCGATGTAATACACGCTGATTTGTTTCTCAAACAAAAATACTTTATTCCGAGCAAATAATTATTTGCAATTGATTAATTATTTTGTTTGTGTTTTTTCGAGACTTAGGAGACAGGACGATACTTTTCATGAGCCGTCTCGTCCCGTCTCGTGTCTCGTCTCGAAAACAAGACGGGACAGATAGTCAGTCTCGTCTCGTCTCGAATTTTTAAAAACCCGTTCCGTCTCGTGTCTCGTCTCGTTTTCGAGACATGTCTCGTCCCGTGGGCAACACTAAATGCGAGGAAAACAACGTGTCCTCAGTTTTATGTACTGATCGTATTTGGCGCTGCAGTCGAAGTGCAATTCGAAAGACTTTCACTTTCAGTCCACGACTTCAAGACCGCACTGCAAGTTCATAGTCGGAGGATGCTCGCTTGAAGTATGGTCTTGCACCTTTCGGACACGGCCTAAGGTGTTTGAAACCAGTGGCGCAGGAACGGTGGGGTACAGGGGTACATTGTACCCCCACATTTTTGAAGGGGGTACTGTACCCCCTTAATCTGTAAATCCAATTGCACCCCTGTACCCCGTTAGATAATTTGACAGACGCAAGGTGCTACTGTTAAAAGAACATATTTTCAATTCGCTCAATTAAAATATTAATATTGTTATAACATAAAGATGGAAGCGGCCCCTGCGCCCACCCAGCGTCGAATAACATGGGTACCTGGGGGAAACCCTGGGGGGTAAAGGCGGTCAGGGGCGTGATGCTGATCACATCACCCCCACTCACGACCGGATCAAGAAAGTGTGGGGCGTTACCCCCACACCTCCTATACGCCTTCATGGCGTGGTGCTATGCACAGGAGAGCACTTTACCTTTTTTTTATAACATAAAGATATAACTTACCACAGAAATTCAAACCATTGTAAACTCATTCTACTACATTATGCTTCCTACTAGTTAGTTCATTGACCTGTGTTCTTGGAAACCTCTTTAAGGAGATGAAAATTGTTTAAAATGTGTGTGGAACGATGGAATCAGATAGCTTACTCTCAGAAAATGACGCTCCAGACGAATTCTCTTTTGCGTGAATGGGTATACTTTTCTAAAGAAGTGGTCGCGTCGATTCGAAGATAAGATACAAATGTTGATCAGAAGAGTATATGAATTTTTCAAATTGAATTTTTCGAAACGAAATACTTACACAAACGAGACGAGACATGACAAACCAACTTGCGGAGGGGGGGGGTACAATGTACTGTACTGTACTGTACCTCACCCATAATTTCCATAACTTTGTAAGAGGGTGTTCGGAAAACTATATATTAAGAGATTTTTTGAATATAGAGAAAGTACTGAGACAAGAAAACGTCTCTGTTTCCTCTCAATTTTCGAGACGAGACTGAAATAAATCTCTGCAAAATCAAAGCGAGACGATACTTAATGACCGAGAGGATCTCGTTCGAAACTATGATATTTGAAAAAATTGATTAAAATAAATTTAAATTACTGTGTGTCTCATCCAGACATACCAAGCGTATATCTTATTGATTTTTCAAATAAGTTGTATATTTTGTTTACTGTAATTGCAAAGTTAATAGATTAGTGACAATTGCGAGCCTGTGATGCCCGGTTTCATCTATTCAGGATAGAATTCCTTATTTCGATGGTTTGCAGCCTCGAAGCAAGATAAACGTTATTAAGAAAAGTTTTTGTTTTCGTGACATATTGTACGTTATGAAACTTTGAATGGTGAGACACAATGTACTGTATGTGTTGTTTATATTAAATATTAATTGAGGGGTCCCACTTGCACAGTGCTTTGGATTCCACTTTATACTGTAGAGTAGATCCAGTCCCGATTAGCCTATCTGAGCATGAAGTGAATCTAGAATAAGCTTAACAAGACAACAAGGAGAAGCACAAACAAAAACGAGAGGGACCTTACCACACAGGAGACGAGATGAGGCTGTGACAATTCTCGACTCGTCTCATCGCGATATCAGGTGAAATGAAATGTTTCCTAGACGTTAAAACAGGGAACAATTTGTGATTTTATCAGAGGGAGGACTTATTTGTACCTCCTATTAGGTATATTTAGAATTGTACATTAGTTGCTTAAAATCTGATTTTGATATCAAATGTAACACAAACGCCATTTTAAGTTAAACTCTAAAGTCAAACTGTAAGAAAATTACATTCGTCAGATGAATGCACGAGATAAATGAGACTCACTGCATGTTCTATGGTTTGCCAGTTGACTTGTCAAGGGCACTGTCATACTTAGACTTGATCCAATTTCTTGCTAATTTATCTGCATGAAAGCAATGCACTGCGGGTCTGAGGAAAGGAAAAGTAGATTCAAAACTGCTAAAGGATTTCTGTAATCAGTTAAGGTGAGGTTTATGGCATTTCACTTTCGGCTGTAGATATTGGTAGATTTTGGATTGGATTCACAATGTCTTTGAGCGAGATGGAAATGTTTGATTTGGTTTATATTTCTTCGCATTTCTGCCACTTTGGGCTAATCGCGAAAATGAGGATGAGTGATGATATGATGAAAATTATGATGGGACGAACCGGGGAAATCTGGTGTCGTAGTGCGCTATACTATACACTCCGCCACAGAGGCCGGCGAGGTCGGAATGTGTTTTGGATTTTCTTTGTACATGCGAGAATCTTTAACTGTGACGGGCACATGCTTTTGCTTACATTAAAGTTCACCTTTTCACATAAACGAGGAATTGACATGTCACCCTATAACACACGCATGTATCTGCATTTAATACCTCTTCATACCGGCTCTTATATTCTCCACCAAAGATTGAGAAGAAAAAAAAATCGAGCGTATGGTTTTCCTTGCTTGCTCTGAGATCTGAAGGATTTTGGTTTTGTACATTTAATGATAGTACTTTCAGTGCTTGAAGAGCGTCATTAGGTACAACTAATTATATTACAAACAAATGCTTTGTTAAATGTTTTACAAATATTCCAAAGTTAGACCTCTTACGAGTTGATCAGCAACCATCTCAACTCAGTATTTTCTTTTTAATACAACGCTCTATAGATGTCTGAGAAAATACTGAATACTAGAAGGCATTGGATGTGGTACACATCTGCCATAAATTGTTTAAAAATATTTTTATACGTAGCTATTGGACCATAAAATTAAAATTAACTGAACTCAAGTGAAACTCTTGAGTATGATATATTGAATAATATGATTTCTATATTCAGTGGGTGGGAGATGATTATTCCTGGTTGGGGTGGCTCAAGATAGAAGAGGGGGAATCCTCCTCACAGCCTTTGTTCGCAATTTCCACATTTCGAACTCCTAATTTTCCGTTTCGTTAAATTCAAAATGATCCCAGAACAAAGAAATGAAAATTATTTATGCAAATTTTGCATTAAATAACAGTAAATTCGAGTGTGCTGTTCTAAAATGGAATATTTCTCAGGCTTTCACATTATACCTGTGAAGTAATATGTGTATAATATACACTGTATATATATGTGTGTGTGTGTGTGTGTATACCTAGGTGTGTGTGTATATAGCTATAGCTATATGAGAGGCTGAATTTTGTACCCCCTAAATGAAAAACGTTCCTGCGCCACTGTTTGAAACATAGTTTCTGTCGATTTCCCTCCATCCAAGTCCGTGGTGTCTTTTCAAAGTTCTCAACAAAGCAAAATAGCTGGCGCTACTGTCACCTGCACGGTCCAAAGTGCAAACTTCTGATCCATTTGGTCTTGCTCACTTTTGCGACAGTTTGGTGCTATGTAGCATTCACGCCTTGCGAAGTAACGATTCAGCATTCCATTTTTCACCACTGACTATTTCTGTTGAAATATCATTATTTATTTATTTATTTCACCTATAACAGAGCTCTCGCTCCAATTACAATAGGCTTACATATATATTTTAAACATTTAAAAAATATATAATTCTAACAATACAAAACAAAAGAAGAAGAATGAGAGCAGAACTACAATAATAAAGAACACCAACACAAGTATTCTAGAGAACATAAATCCAAAAATTATATTCACTGTGGTAGAACAAGATACATATCTATATACAGACTGAGACATTTATAACTATACACATGTAAATACTCGTATATAAACAAATATACACACATACAGGCATAATTTTATTCACAAACATACCCATGTACACAGAAAACATTTATAATTGTTTATTATTTATTCATGATATTCTTCGAAGGACGGATAGGAATTGCATGAATGGCATTGCGAAATCCAAGTCTCCACCGTTTCTGACTATTTCATTATGTTTAATACATAGTCTTAGAATGGGCGAATTCTGGTGTTCTGTTGAGTTGGATTTGCTGTAATAAAATGGCTGCCTGAACCGTAACATGTCCTTCTTAGCATTAAAGTTTAATGTTTGGAGGAGCCTTGGACTGTCGACCAGCCAGTTGACTAACTTATATAAAAATAATTGATGTGATACTGCTCTCCTTTCGTACAGAGCTGTAACATTGAATTCTCTGAGTAGTTGTTTATATGATACCTGATCCTGGAAAGATGATATTTTGTGTTTTTTGTAATATAAGTAACGAATAAATTTCTTCTGAATTCTTTCTATCTTTTTGCTATTACATTGTGTGTAAGGTGACCAGACTACACTTGTATATTCTAATTTGGTTCGAACAAGGCAATTAAACAGGCTTGTCAGAGCTCTTTCATTATGCATGTCTTGTGAACTTCTAATTAGAAACCCTAACGTTCTGTAAGCATCATTACAAATCTGATCAATATGTGTTCCAAAAGATAATTTATTATTTAATGTAACTCCTAAGTCATTTATCTGATTTACTCTTTGTAATACACGATTATTCATTGTATACTGATAAGTATTGGGTTTGATTTGCCTGGAAAAAGTTATTGCAAAATATTTTGTGACATTAAAGTTTTATTTTTGCGAAGCTCCATGTTTGTGCCTTTTCCAAGTCTTTTTGCAACTTATGTGCATCGTTTGGATCTTTCATTACTTTATACAATTTTAAGTCATCAGCAAAAAGTAAGCATTTTGAGTATTTAAAAATTGTGGGTAGATCATTGATGTATAATAGAAAGAATAATGGTCCAAGATTGGAGCCTTGTGGTACACCGGAACAGACTTTGTAAGTGTATGACTTAACTTGATTGTGTGTCACAAATTGCATTCGATTGCATAGGTAAGAGGATATTAACGTAAGAAAGTTATGAGAGAGACTAAACTCAGACAATTTACTCAACAATACATCGTGATCAAGAGTATCAAAGGCTTCTGCGAAGTCCATACATATTGCATCAACAGAATTTCTATCACCGAGGGAATCGGATATAGTCTGTGTGAATTAACCAGATTAGTTGAAGTAGACTTTCCAGGACAAAAACCTTGTTGATCTATTGATATATAAGGTTTAATATGGTTGTATATCCTGACATATAATATATATTCAAATATTTTTGAAGGAGCTGAGATTAGTGAAATGGGTCGGTAATTTGTAATTTCGCATGGGTCTCCCTTTTTTAAAACAGGACAAATTTTACTGATTTTCCAAAGATCAGGAAAAATTTGCGTTTTTAGAATAATATAAATATAACACAAAGGGGTGCATAATAATTCGGCACAACCATTGAATATGTATGTTTTTATGGCTTCATTGCATTCTGCGTTGGTGATAGAATCTACCAACAACGACTGAGATACTATCATGTCAGAGGATTCAATGATGTTATACGTTAAAGGATTTGAAGCATACACTGTTTGAAAATATTCAGCAAAACCATTAGTAATTAGTATGTTCGTTTCCAATCTATTACCCTTATACATCATATGAGTTAGTTTCCTATTTGTTTTTCCTTGTTTCTTATAAAATTCCAAAATGGTTTGATGTTCCTTATTAAATTGTTCTGTATTTCTGATACATATGTTTTATATGCTATATTTATCATTCTTTTTAGTTTTCTGCCTAATTCAACAAATTTAGTTTGATAATAATCTGAATGTTTCAACTTTCTTCTGTATGTTTCTTTTTCTTTTAAGTTTCTTATTATATCTGATGTAAACCAACATGGATAAGAACGTTTTTTACATATTGATCTTTTCGGCGGCACATATATGTCTATCACACCATTAATTACCTTGTAAAAATAGTCTAAGGCTTCATTTGGATTCTTGTAAGTAGCTAAATTGTCCCATTTTTCATTTTCCAAGTGTTTGTACACATTGTAGAAGTCTGCCCTTGCATAATTGTATACAGTAACTGAATTTGATTTAACACAAGTAACCTTTTTGTTTACAAAGACCTGAATAAGTAGTGAAGGGTGGTGGTCGTCTTCCTCAAGCAACGGGTGTAAATTTCTAATAAGAGTCATGCTATCACTTATATTTGTCAATAATAAATCAAGGGTTTTCCCATTTTTATTTTTAATATGTTTTGACAGATTTAAGATTTCCCATTGATAAAAAATTAGCAAGAGAGGTACTAATTGGTCCACCTTCGAATAAATTAAATTGATCATCTATTATTGTGGTAATATTAAAATCACCAACAATAATTACTTTAAAGCTATGCCGGTTAGCAATCTCCTCAACAAATTCAAAAAAATCCTGATACTTCTTAATTGGTGTTTCTGGTGGAAAATATACTGATATAAAAAAATAACTTGTATATTCAAATATAAATTTGATACATACTATTTCTACATGTTCTATAGTGATTTTAAATTCCTCAACAAAATATTTGTTTGCTACAGCAACCAAGACACCTCCTCCTCCCTTATGGACCCGATCTTGACGATAAACATTGTACAGTTTATCTATGAACTCTCCATCATATACACCTACATTTAACCAAGTTTCCGTTAGTATGATTACATCATAATTTTCAAGGGATATACTAGAGTATAGTTTGCGTAATTTTGTATTTAACCCTCTAACATTCTGGTAGTAGATAGATAGATAGTTCATTACATTTTTCCGAAGCCATTTATTGTTTCAAGTTATCTAAGTCATCAGTTGTTCTTAATACATATACATCCTTGTCACCCTCTCTCTTCCTCAACCTTATATTTCCAGAATTATCAACCCATACGTATGCATAATTTCTTTCCCGTTTAATTGCCCTGGTTTCACTATATAATTTCCTTCTAAGGGGGGTGAGACTTTGGTTAATGTATACCATATCATTGCTAGTGTAACCCAAATGAAGACAATTTAGATTTCTTTTTACTTTTCTTCTTTCCATAAATTTATCCTTATCTACTCGCCTAATAAATTTAACAATGATGGCTGCAGATTTTTGTTGAGGAGGCTTCTTTAATTTATGACAGGTGTCTATCATTTGATTATCAACTACAATATCTAACACTCGCCCTACGTTTTTTCAACTTCAAACAGATTTTCATTCTGGTTAACAGCAACACCACATATTTCCAATGTGTTTCTTCTCCCATACTGCTCTAATTCGTCTAATTGCAATTGTGACTTATTTAAATTCTTTTTTATAACAATATTCTCTTCCTTTAACTGTTCTATTTGAAGCAGACACGTTGCGATGGTTTGAGATTGTTTTTTCACGAACTCCGCATTTTCGTCAAGTTTCTCATGTGCGAGATCAAGCGACTTTCCTAATTCGCGTTCGGTGATTTATTGTTGTTTCCTCAGATTTTCCACTTCCCTTTTCAAACTATGTAACAGCTCATACACATCCGTAATAGACGGTTTTGCTTCTCCTGATGGTTCATTTGCACTTTCTTCTAGCAAGCTACCACGCCTGGATTTTGCACATTTTATACACCGCCATCCTTCATTTGTTGATTTAATAAATTCCACGTCATTCTCCACTAGATGAACACCTTTGGTGTGATACCAGTTAAAACAGTCCTTACACTGTATTTTTGAAAGTATGTCCTGCCTTGACACAGGCTTTGAACATGCAGAACATGTACTCATTTTCAAGCAGTTCCTACGTTGCCTCCTATCGCGATGTATAAAGTAGTTGCAGTTGCACACGTTAAGACGCTGTTCACATGTACTTCGTTTGTTTACATTTGGTTCACTTGCAAATTTTAGCAGTATAGCATTATATATGTTCCTTAGTTCCACTTTTTATAGTTTTAGCTTTAGTATAGTACTTACTGCGTTATCTCCTTATATTATTTCAGGCTAAAGAACGTGCAAACACATAAAATTCACACATAATTTGCGGAGCACAAACAACGTAGGTCTTACTTCATTTCTTCTTCTTCTTCTTCTTCTATTATCAGCATATAAGATGGTCCTCGGAGACAAGAGCCGGAGTTTTACTGTGGATAACAGTATGTATGTTATGTAGTCATGATGACTACTCTAGAACCATGATAAAATTCAAGTATAATTTCAGGTTTTATATATTTTATCACGCAGGCTGCACATACTAGCTACAGCAATTGGTCTATAATTTTCAATTCTTGTACTTTTACTTGATTTTAAGATTGGACAGACTTTAGTTAATTTCCATATCTTGGGGAAACATTGTGTCTTCATTAGTAAATTACAAATAAAACATTAAGGTTTCTGAAGCACTTCGGCGCAAGCTTTAATTATATATGGAGAAATTTCATCTGGTCCACTGGATTTTATCGGCTTTAATTTTTTTTACTGTGTGCCAATATTCCTTTTCAGTGATATTATTAGTGAGTGAACTAGATATCTTTAATTCAACTTCATCATTAATAACTAGGTTATGCAGAATAAACATATTTACAGTATGAAGCAAAGCTGTCAGCTATTCTTTGCTTTGTTTGTAAAATTCTGCTGTCATGTATCATAGTTTGATTTCAATACACGTTTCTACCTTTCCTATTATGTACATAATTCCAAAAAGATTTTACATTATCGTTAATGCTTTCCTCAGTTTATTTTATATACATACGATAAGCTTTATTTATAATTTCCTCTGCCTTATTGCGAGTTTCTCTACATTTTATTTTACTATAATCAGCATATTTCATGCGTTTTCTATGATATTCTTTAAGTTTTAAAGTTTTAGTAATTTCTCCAGTAAACCATTGAGGGTATTTGGTTTTTCTGTGGACCTTTTCTTTGGTATAGTATTACGAAGTTCACATTTTCACAAAAATATTCATATTTTACTTAATGTAATTCAAGGGAGCATGGATTGGCTGGTTAATTTATTTATCGCCGCTTTACGTTAAGCAGAATGGAGAGGATGACAAGAGAAAAGACAAGAACAAGGCAACTGAATGAGTATACCACCCCAACGTTCTTCTCTGTTGTTTAATGAATTTTATTAAAGTATATGTCGGGAATTCACATCTAATAAATATTTGTAGGCTCAGATGAAAAATAACAGGTAAGTCAACGCTACTCAAACTGCAGAAAAATGATTTTTTTGATCGCAAAATGTTACTGAACATGCAAGTGCAAAGGTACAAGAAATGTATGCTTTGATGAATGGAAGTTTCAAATGCATGAAACGAAAGAAAGCATGGTGAAATATCCAGTACAGCATTCACATGGCAAGAAATGACACTACTATTTCGCTCTCGACAGAAAGTTGGCTTAGCTGGTTTCTTCCCATAACACTTCATATGGTATTAATAATTACATACTCATATGAGGTCAAAATATTTGTAACTTGGCCCCTAGTCCTAATAGATAAGGTTTCCAAATACAACTTCGACAACGATTGGGTGCAGGTAGATATTTTAAAAACAAGCAACTTTACCTTATAAATATAACCTCGAAAGCGCTTAGTTCCTGCGCTATATGGCCAGTGAAAATCTTACCTGTATGTGTGCAACCCAACATAGCTAACGATCGATCTGGCGTAACTTTCAGAGAGCGTTCCTTATTAAGAGAGACGACTTTAAAACAACAGCTTGGGAGTCTTACCTGAACAAAATCCAAAAGAATAATGATACATGCGATATTGTAAGAAGTATTTACAGGATTTACAAACTGAGCAATACAAAGAATTTCCAATAAAATGAGAACTTAAATTCGAGACTGTTAGTTCTAAAATTTCTTCATCCTGTTTCGAGCGTCATGTGCCGACCTCCATGCGGAGTAGTTAGCATAGCGCGCTACGACGACAGGGGTTCCGGGTTCGAATCCCGGCCTGGGCATGTGTGTTATTCGTGAGTGTCCCTTCATCAATTTCATCATATCATCACTCATCCTGGATAACAGTATGCATGTTATGTAGTCATGGTGGCTACTCTAGAACCATGATAATATTCAAGTATAATTTCTGGTTTTCAAGTCGAACTTACCAAACATTCAAGGGTACAAGCAGATGTTTTCTCTAGTTCAACCTTTCGTATTACTACCCCTTCACATACCCACACAAATATATTGTTGACTTGTAGGTAAAAATTAGAAGGTGTACTTGAAAACGAAACATTACGGAGGCAGGATAATTTTTTGGACTATCTTATTTTTATTAATTACGGCATGTTTTGTTCGTAAAATTAAATCCTGTTTTTGTTGTCGTCTCCTTGCACAACAAACAACCAGTCGACAAAAACCTACCCCACAAGCTCGCAGTATAAATGTTACGAATGAAGAACAAATAATTCCTGTAAGAATACCACAAAATAGACATATCAGACCATCAACGGCACCAGCCCCTATTCCTTCTTCTTCCAAAGCACTGATTAAACAATCATGTATCAATATCCCATCACATCACTTTCACAGTATCTTTTAAGGCACATCACCACCGACTTGCACTTAGTCAATGGATTAGACACCCTGACCAGTAGGCAGACAGTGAACTTCTAAAGCCGCCCTACATTTGGTTGAGTACATGTCGACTGGTGTATGTCCAATCTCTATTACATTCCTCTCCTTATTTTATCATTCTCCTTTCTTTCAATGGCTCAGACCACCTCTAACAGGTACCTACAAAACCAGAGCATCATCGAAGATCGACAGAGGAATACTCGAGGACCTACGCCGCCAAATTGTCTTCCACCTTCTACAGAATACAACTCCAGATTTAAATCAAATTTCGAAACAATCCCCCCTCCCCCTCCCCCTCCAGATTTGGATGGACGATGGACTTACCGTATTGGAGAATAGAAAGATGAACGCCAAGTCAAGAAGAATGTTCCCGGAGGCTACACTTTGTTTGGACAGGACACAGAAGGAACAGCATTAATTGAATATGTGTCTATTACATTCAAATTGATACTGCTAAGACAGGACAATGCATCCAAGGAGAACCTTCTGTCCCAGTTGCGAAAGTTGGAGAAGAAGGGTAAGAGGTTTCTCACCGAGGACAACATGTGATTCTTCCACTGTGATCTGATTCCCAGCTTACAACACATTAGTATAGCAGGCAAGTATTTCACGAACTTGGAAATCCTTCCGAGCAGGACCAATTAGTAGCAATACATGTTCCAAATGCCAATTCCCCAGAGCATCCCAGCTGCTCAGGATGTCATCAATCATTACAAGTTGCAACAAGGTGTGAAAATGAAGAAGTTCGAGGAACTGGAAACGCCATCGTTCACCACTTCAATCCCTATTGCCCTAGAGCATTTATAAATATGAATTAATTCTATGGGATTTAGATTAATAGAAGTTGCGATTTTTCACATCTACGTAGAAAAATTCACGCATAATCCCCGGAGCCAATAATTCATGCATAATTCCCGGAATTCCTGGTGAGTAGCCACCCTAATATTGTGCAGAGTAGCTTATAAATACGCTAGTGCCTCTTTGCGCCCTCGGGCGATAACTAAACTGCATGTATTAAAATTAATTTGCATGTATTTAGAATAAATTTGAATCATTTAGAATAAATGCATATCATTAGAATAATATATGTTTATATATCTGAATATTTATAACTGTTATGAATTTTTAATTATTTATTTTATGAAAAATATGTAAATAGAAGATAATTAGAGGTACTCAATGTTATGTATATGACTTTATGTTCATTACTGTAAAGTACGTAATGTAATATTAATGTTTATAATATTGAAAATAAGATTTTACGGTTTATGAAACGCTATGAAGGGTGTTGATGGGTATTGGTGAAGGTCCAATGACGATTTGGTACGGTCCCGGTACTCGAACCCGCGATAAGTACTGAAAATAATTATAGTGTACTATGAAATAATGTTATATGGTTATAGTGTACTATGTATTAATAATATATGTTATGAAAGAAGGTAGATCGAGACGCTAGGCAGAAGAGTGTGAACTCCGCGCAGCTGGACGACAAAAGAATTTGGGGTATGTGCGGTCAAGGTCAAATAACGTCAGAACGCCAGAACAAACAAAGAACCCGATTGACCAATTAGAAAACGCGTCGGTAGATTTTAAGAACAGGTTTTTTCAAGGTTAACAAGAACGCAAGAACAGGTGAAGGGTATGCAACACCGTAGCACAGGACAAGGGAGGGATTGAACCAGAGAACAAAGGATGTCTGGGACTGCGTTGTCAAGGTTAAATCTCTGAAGCTATGAGTCGCTTGTAGAACCGGTTTTAGAGAATTAATATTCCTCTCAGGGTTGCCTCCAGGGCACTGAATGCTGTAGTATGGGGATTAGGGTAGAACGCTTGCGTGGCTACTTGTTTCTGTCAAAGTAGCCAAGGTTACCCAGAACACAAGAAAAAAGAATTTTGGGATACCAAATTAGATTGGAGCGAAAATTTTGCCCTGAACAAGGAGAACGAAGTGTAAGGGTTTTATCCGAATTAGGAAGAAGGGAAAGCTATCTTGGACTGGGCCTAAAGTTTTTATTTTTTGCCTTTATAACGGGGTGTCGAACCTCGGATCCTTTGATTATTGATTTAGCTAGTAAATTTATGTTTCTGCGTGTTTTTTTTTAAATTATAAAATTGAGTTTATTTTTACCTAAGTTTGACTTTATGTCGAGTATTTTTCAATTTTTCATGTATTTTTACTCAAATAACACAATTTAAACGATTCTAGCAAGAGTTTTTGTTATATGTTTGTCAATTTCTACCTGATTCTTTTTCAAGTTTAGGTTTACTTGTACCAATGTAAGACGATTTAGTATATTCAAGAAAGAGTTCTTATTAAATTTTCGACACCCAAAGTGTGTTTTGTCAAGTTTCTTCCTTTTATTTTTACCAAAATAAGACGATTTATTCGACTTATAGGTAAGAGTTTTTATTATATTTCGGACACACAAAGTGTGTCTTATTCAGCTTTGTCTGTTTATTTTTCAAGTTTTTTATTTTTCTTTTATTTTCCCAAAATAACATCTGAACTTCTTTTTCATTACATTTTGGACTCACAAAGGGTGTCTTGTTAAGTTTTGTCTGTTTATTTTACAAGTATAGGCTTATTATTACTCAAATAACACAATTTAATCTATTCAGGTAAGATCTTTTATTATATATTGGACGCACAAAGTGTGTTTTGTCAAGTTTTATTCTTTTATTTACAGAATTAGTATCCCATATTCACTAATTTTTTACATTAAAAAAGTTTTGTATTTATTTAAATCATTTCAAAAACACTAATGAGAAAGTACTTTGGCTTAAAGTTGTTTTATAGTTTAAACTTTTCATATTTTCACTATGCTATTTTTGGTTTTATATTTCTATATGTATTTATTTAGGTCAGGTGATGCCTGTTTTGCAGGAACATTTGTTCATTTTAGAGTTTGCTGCCTGTTTTGTTACTGTTACTAGGTAAAGTTTTCTAAATATATGAGGTAGGGCTTCATATACGTTTTTGCTGGCTATCCTTTACACACCCAATAGTTGCTTTTTCAAGTAACTACATGTACTGTTTTTGTTACTGCCTTCAAATTTTATGCTTTTTACGTTATTTCTCAGAAATATAGACATAGTCCTTGCTAAATTTAGCACCTGAGATAGTATAAATCAAAATCTACTTAGTCTTGGCGTGTGTGCTTCTGGTACATGAACTTACTTGAAAAAGCAAATATTGGGTGTGTATATTATAGCCTTGTTGTGAAACAGTAAAAAAAACAACCTTCTTTCCTTGTAGCATTAGCTTAAGTGCGTCTTGCAGGCTAATAAGGCTCTGGCGTGTGGTCCTACGTCACCTACAATCCTCTGTAAGGTTTGTGTTGTCCTATAAATTGTCAATATACATGCTAAATGCCTAGTTACAGCCTAAGCTTTTAGCTTCAATCAGAGGCTTTTAGTTCTCTGATAGTGATTGTAGCCTCGTATAATAAAGCAAATGCAAATAACCCCAGTGTTGATGCACCCATGAAAACCAGTATTACTTGAAAAATACCTTGAAGAGGTATTTTAGGCTAAATTAGGTTTAAATTATTCTTTTAGCATAGTAAAGAAACTTTGGCAAGTTGACCTATTGTCTGTGAACTTCGTATTGTCCTGTGAATTGTCAATATTTTGTTAAATGGTTATATTTAAGGGAGAAAAGAAACAACTATCGTAAGTGTCCAATTATGGACCCCTCGGTAAGGGATTTCAGTCCTCATGCACACATAATAATTTTAGTTAGAGTAACTTATATAATATCTCAAGTGCAAATAGTCGAAATGATAAACATTTCGTGCACTTTATCCAGTAAGCCTTAGCTAAAAATACAATAATAGCGTTACGGACATAAAAATTAAACAAGTTTTGATATTCTTGTGGCACATAAGAAGTATAAGATATCCTTTAAAATAGTTGTAGGTTATCTGAGATCGAAATTTTCAAGCCCTCTCTACTGCATAAATAGGCTCTAGGATAAAATTGGGTACATAGGGGAAAGGCAGTTAGAGAGTGGTGCTGATCGCATCATCTCCAAAATAGCAAAAACAATAGTATATGGAGCCCTACTTCATATATTTAGAAAACGTTACCTAATATAACAGTAACAAAACACGCTGCAGACTCTAAAATGAACAAACGTTCCTACGTAACAGGCATCACATGAGCTAAATAAATACATATAGAAATACAAAACCAAAAATAGCATAGTGAAAATATGAAAAGCGTAAACTATAAAATACCTTTAAGCCAAAAGTACTTTTTCTTTAGTATTTTTGAAATGATTTAAATAAATACAAAAAACTTTCTTAATGTAAAAAATTAGTGAATATGGGATACTAATCCTGCAAATAAAAGAGTAAAACTTGACAAAACACACTTTGTGCGTCCAATATATAATAAAAGATCTTACCTGAATAGATTAAATTGTGTTATTTGAGTAATAATAAGCCTATACTTGTAAAATAAACAGACAAAACTTGACAAGACACCCTTTGTAAGTCCAAAATGTAATGAAAAACACGTTCAAATCGTGCTATTTTGGTAAAAATAAAAAATAAAAAACTTGAAAAATAAACAGACAAAACTGGACAAGACACACTTTGTGTGGTCAAAATGTAATAAATATCTTGCCTTAATTGTTAAAATCGTAATAATCATAGTAAAAAATAGGATAAACTTGAAAAATAGCCAGATAAAACTTGATAAGACACACTTTGTGTGTCCAAAATATAATAAAAACTCTCATCCAAGTCGAATAAATCGTCTTATTTTGGTAAAAAATAAGTATAAACTTGTAAAATAAAAGGGAAAAACTTGACAAAACACATTTTGTGTGTAGAAAATTTAATAAGAACTCTTTCCTGAATAGAATAAATCGTCTTACATTGGTAAAAGTAAACCTAAGCTTGAAAAAGAATCAGGTAGAAATTGACAAAACACACTTTGTATGTCCAACATATAACAAAAATTCTTGCTAGCGTTTAAATTGTGTTATTTGAGTAAAAATACATGAAAAGTTGAAATATACTCGACATAAAGTCAAACTTTGGTAAAGATAAACTCAATTTTATAATTAAAAAAAAACACGCAGAAACATAAATTTACTAGCTAAATCAATAATCAAAGGATCCGAGGTTTGACACCTCGTGATAAAGGCATATGATATAAACTTTAGGCCTAGTCACAGATAGCTTTCCCTTCTTCCTAATTCGGATAAAACGCTTACACTTCCTTCTCCTTGTTCAGGGTAAATTTTTCGCTCCAATCTAATTTGGTATCCCAAAATTCTTTTTTCTTGTGTTCTGGGTAACCTTCGGCTATTTTGACAGAGACATATTCTAATGCCCGATTTAGAAGAGAGCATTTAGCTTAGCATTTTTCTTAATATTTACGCCATGACGAAAATTACTACCGTGTAAAGTGAGAAATCGTATGGCATTTCAGATGCCATGGCATGTTTCATGGCATTCCTCAAGGATAGAACCCGTCCTATTCTCGTAGCAATTTACGTAGCATAACCAATTAGAAGTGACCTCTAGGTCACGAGTGAAGTTGTAATGGCGGTCGCGTGAGATGTAAACAATGTATCACTGACATTTATAAGAGCTGATAACTATTCAACCGAGAGAAATTACGTTTCGTATAAAATGTTATTAGGTACAAAACAATGGCGCTGCTTAAATACATACTTTACAACGTTTACTGCACACGTATGGAAGAATATTTAAATTGTTTCTAATATAAACACAGTGCACCCATCATTGATGGTGTAACTCGACGTGCCTTTCATGCTGTATATGTTATACATTGTAATCACAAAAGCTAGCCGAAAAGTTACATCAACTATCTGCTATAAGATTTTTTGAAGCATTTATGCTAGCAAAAATGCTAAAGGAAACGCTTTCGTCTAGGCCGGCGTAACAAGAGCGTTCTACCCTAATCACCATACTACAGCATTCAGTGCCCTGAAGGCAACCATAAGAGGAATATTAATTCTCTAAAACCGGTTCAATCCCTCCCTTGTCCTGTGCTACAGTGTTGCATACCTTTCCCCTGTTCTTGCGTTCTTGTTAACCTTGAAAAAACCTGTTCTTAAAATCTACCGACGCGTTTTCTAATTGGTCAATCGGGTTCTTTGTTTGTTCTGGCGTTCTGACGTCATTTAACCTTGACCGCACATACCCCAAATTCCTTTGTCGTCTAGCTGCGCGGAGTTCACCGTCTTCTGCCTTACGTCTCGATCCACAATCTTTCATAACATATATTATTAATACATAGTACACTATAACCATATCGGACCCTGTGGCCGAGTGGTTAGCACATCGCGCTGAGACGCCAAGGGTCCTTGGTACGAATCTTGCTTTGATGTTTGTGAATATCCATTCATCATTTTCATCATTTCAGCACTCATCCCCATCTTCTCAAATTAGTCAAGAGGCACAAAACGCGAAGTAAAATAAACAAAATCAATCAATCAATCAATCAACTATAACCATATAACATTATTCCTTAGTGCACTATAATTATTATCAGTACTTATCGCGGGTACGAATACCGGGACCGTACCAAATCGTCATTGGACCTTTACCATTACCCATCAACACCCTTCATAGCGTTTCATAAACCATAAAACCTTATTTGAATATTATAAACATTGATATTATCGTTCTATACATTACGTAGTTTACAGTAATGAACTTAAAGTCATATGCATAACATTGATGCGATATGCATTACAGTTATATATATATATATATATATATATATATATATATATATATTATGATATGCAAATTTATTCTAAAAGATGCAAGTTTATTCTAAATACATGCAAATTAATTCTAAATACATGCAAACTAGTTATCGCCCGAGGGCACAAACAGGCACTAGCGTATTATACACACGTAATTCATTTTTCATATCAACAAGTAACTTTTGCTAACAGGACAAATATAGTATGACATTAATTTGTGGATAATTTTGAAAATGGTATGTAGAAATAAAAATTTGGTTAGAACATTAATATTTATTTGTTATGTATACACCTATTAAAATTTCTTATGGTTCTTCTTAAATTTTGTTTTTAACGATTGTACAGTCTTGGACACAGCTGGGTTGTAACGACCCTATTGAAGAAGCACTGAAGCAAGCCATCCATGTCTGACCACCAAGCGCCTTGTGACTAGCCACCCCAAACAGTATTGCAATTCTGCGGCTTGTATACCAGTCACGGATATACATCTCTGTAAATTGAGTAGTGATGCCAAAGAGAAATACGAGATGAAGATTGTCGATCGTAATGTCTCGTGTTCTCGACATGGAATAATACTCGGTCCACGTTACGTTCCATTATTTAATGTTGTTTGGGAACGAACCTGACGAACTGGATTTATATTTTCACTCCTTGCATTACAGTAAATTCCATATTTTACAATTATATTAATGCTTTGAACGAAAATAATACCCAGAAAATCATCGAACACACGTGCACACCACTCTTCTCACACACATGCACGTGAAAACAAACACACAAATCTAAGTTTTAACTTCCAAGTGAATGTCCAAGTAACAGTAAATGGAGAAGCACGAAGTGCGAAACATGGGATTTTTCACAGAAAGAATGCGTCTATTTTTGACATACGTGGTTTCTATTAGTAGACAATGAAACAATTATGAGAGAAATTAAGATGCATTTTCGTCTTCAGGCGTTGAGGAAGGAAACAGACTGACTGGAAAAAAGATGACATGACGTTATTGGTAGAGTGTTGTTTAGCGTACAGAGCTGTCATCAGTGAGGTCTAGGTTCGATCTCCAGCAACCACAATTTTTTTAATCTTTTCTATTAGTGAAGAAGTATGTACTATTGTTTTCTAGTCATTTTGAAGAAAGGATACACATCAAATTTGTTCGTTTCATCTGTATTTTCATTCTTTCAATAGGTTCTCTATCACAAGGGTGTATAGAGATTCTCTATCTAGGCGATGGATATCTTTTCAATGGCTCCGTAGCTACGATTCTCCAGTCCCTTCCACCCACTTGTCTTATTTATTTACTTTATTCATATCAACTCACTAAATACCATGAATCTAACGAAAACACACAGATATACTTAGAATAAGAAACACACCTAGCGTTGAAGGTTCCAGACTAGAGTTCTGGCCTTTTGGCGAGGGTGATTATTCCTGTGTGTCTGTTTATCAACTTTGTCTAAAAAAATATTCCTCATTATTGCCGTGATTAACCTAGGGAGAGACCAAAGCGACTGAAATAACAAAAGTATAGAAAATGTAAGACACATCTGCCTAGGTATGTTATACCTTGGGAATTAGCAATCTGAAAATTAACTTGCGTTTCAGTCGACTACTCGCGAAAGAGTTTCCTGTTGTCTCCTTTGAAGTGTTGGTAGCCATAGACGATTTTTCTGTACTGAGCATGTTTAAAGTATACAACAATTTTACTCCTTTTGCACAAGGGACTGCCATAGCATGTAGGCGACACTTGGATTTACGTAATGTAGTGCCCCATCCCACGGGCAGACAAATAAGTGCCAAATTAGGCTCAGTGTTTCTCTGTAATGCGTATGCTCCGTCAGGAAGCCAAAACAGACGGGAAAGAGAAGATTTTTTTTCAACAGTTGTAGGGCCCGAGTTGACATCCCACACACTAGACACTATACTAGTGGGAGATTTTAACTGCGTAATTCGTTCACAAGATCAAAATCCAGGATACAACTTCTCACGTGCGCTCTATGAATTAACGCAGGGGTTACAACTGCGTGACGCTTGGATACACACCAATGGCGAAAGTCAAGGTTACACACATATCACCTCCAATAGTGCGTCAAGGATTGATAGGTTTTATGTCGCACCCAGATTTCAGGAATATATAATTAGTGTTCAGAATTTTCCAGTATGCTTTAGTGACCATAGAGTTCCAATTCTCAAAATAAATTTAGATTTGATCAAACCCCGACAAGGTAGCGGATACTGGCTTTTAAATAGCACATTATTACGAAATGGCAGCTATGTCCAGCTAATCAGGGAAACGTGGAACGAACTCAAGGCCTCTCGGCCAGTGCAAAAAACCCTAATCGAGTGGTGGGAAACTCGAGTTAAGCCTAAATTTCGTCAGGTCAGTAAATTCTTCAGTGCAGAGGTTAGTAGAGATCAAAGAAACAAATATAATTTTTTGTATGCAGTCTTGAATGATCTCCATCGTTTAGCACTGCAAGGTAATTTCGATCGTCCCTATGCAAATGAAATAAAAGCGCAATTACTTGCTATACATAGGAAACGAAAATCTGCAGCAATAATAAAGAGCAAGATTCTTCCTATAGACCCAGACGAGCAAGCCACACTAAGTCACATTCTTCAAGAACATAAACACGCCAGGAGTCACGTTATTCATAAATTAACTTTAGATTCCGGTGAAGTTGTCACCAGCCCTCATAGTATACACGACAGGTTTTTGCAATACTATAAAAATCTTCTTGGTCAAGCCTTTAATCCAACAGAAACGCAATGCAATTTTTTGAACTACCTCCCTGCGCCACTGACAGAAAACGAAAGAACTGAGCTCACACAACCGTTTAGTAAAAAGGAGGTTCATGATGCAGTATTCAAAGCTCCGAGGAATAAAACTACAGCCGAAGATGGATTACCATCAGAATTCTATCAATGTTTCTGGGATCTAATAGGAGACGAATTAACGGAATGGGTCAACGAAGTGTTGACAACAGGGACAATAGGGAAGACCAGTAGCACGGGAGTTATAGTGTTAGTTCCCAAAAAGTCAAATCCAAATTTCGTCACAGATTTTAGGCCAATTTCCATATTGAGCAGTGACATCAAACTTATAAGTAGGTGCATAAATCAGCGTTTAAAAAAATATATGGTTAAACTTATTGGCAATTTACAGTTCGCTTGTAATACGTCTCAAAGTATACATCACTTGCTACAAACGATAAGAGACGTAATTATTACCAAACAAAATAAGAATGCATCAGAGGCAATTCTATCTTTAGACTTTTCACAAGCATATGACAGAGTGAGCCACGAATATCTGTACAATGTCTTAGAAGCATATGGCTTCGGAGACACTTTTCTTAATTGGATAAAAACATTATATAATCATATGCAGCTAAAACTCAAAATAAATGGTTTCTTGACAACAAGTTTTAAAATGTGACGGGGTGTACTACAAGGTAGTCCCTTGAGTAGCACATTGTACGTTCTCACAATAGCCCCCTTTTTGTTTAGTATCCTGCATCATTTACAGGGCATTTCTATGGCTTCCACCACAATACAAGTTGGCAGTTTCATGGACGACGTCACGATTTTTCTCAAGGATGAAAGAGATCTGTACAGTGTTAAAAGCCAAATACATACTTTTGAGCTCACATCAGGAGCAAAACTAAACAATCGAAAGTCATTCCTGATGCCCCTTGGCAAGGAGAATCCTTTCACAAACAATACGGCGATCCCTGTAGACAAGAAAATAACAGTTTTAGGTATAAACCTCTATGCAAATATCGATGAAACGATCGAAGCCAATAGTAAGCTTACGTGCGAGAGGGCAATCTACGTCCTCAGAGTGCGCTCTCTGAGTTTAAAAGCACGAGTAAGATTTATCAACGTTTTTGCTCTCTCTAAACTTTGGTATGTAGCAAAAATCCTGCCCTTCAAAACTCAGCACTTAGCCAAGGTCAACAAAGCTGTTGGCTGCTTTTTGTGGCACGATACAATTTTCCGGGTGGCAATAAATGAGGTCACGTTATCAGAGAAGACAGGTGGGTTGGCACTAATACACGTGAACACACAGGCAAGAGCATTGTTTGTACAGACTGGCCTTCAAACAGCGTTCTCACTGCACGAGTCAACGACCCAAGCATGTATACAGACGATAATACAAAACATTCCATTAGAAGCTCCCATCGATATCCAAAGTATCCCCAAAAGGTTTTTGTTTTATAAGGACATCGCTTTACAGGTATGCTACCAGTTATTACGACATGAGACAATTACACCATCTGTTAAAAAGTTATATAGTGAAATCAATAGTTTCAAGCACACAGTACCACGAATAGTCAAGGATTTCAATACACATAATTGGCCACAAATATGGGAAAATGTCTCCGCCAAACACCTTTCAAAAGCTGCCCAATCAATATGGTACAAAGTGGTTCATCGTGTTATAGTGACAAGAGATAGGACATACCAATATGGAATCAGTGACTCTCCTAACTGTATATCATGCAACGTGCCTGACTCTTTAGCCCACAGGATAACAAAGTGTCGCAACTCCTCCACGGCGTGGAACAAATTGCGAACAATGCTCAGTCGTATATGCCGCACCTCAGTAACAAAGTTTACGGATACAGATATAGTTTTTCCTGACTTCAATTTTTTTCCACCAACAAAACAACGAGCAGTACAATGGTTGATAACAGAATACTTATTATATATATTTCACAATGACGAGAGCAGTTTTCAGAAACAATTCAGTATCTTCTTGCAAGAACAATATGAAAAAATTCCTCTCCAAGCAAGGAAGAAATGGTATGCAAATTTCTTATTAGTGCTTTATACTTAATTTAGGTCAAACAAAAATGTAAAGGTTAACCAGATAGAAATACAAATTGTAATAGCAATAATACACTTATGTCAAAAACAATGTAATTCCATAAATTGTATATCAGAATGAGACAATAAAAAAAAAGTGTTGGTTATCGTGTCGGACTATCGTGCGCGCAACCCGAGTTCGAGCCCAGCGGAAAGAAAGCTTTTTTTTTCTTTTGTAGTGTCTAATTTTATCCAACCTTATTTATAAAACTGAGGTTTCTGCAAAACCTTTTGAATTGCATGCCACTTCGTATGTTGGTAATCTGAAAGCAGAAAAGATGAAAATTTGATGTTCCAAAGCGACGATGTATTTGTGTATGTGTTGAAAAAACGCAGTTGTTTATTAGCGACAAACATGCAGCCACGTGATCATTGAGAACGCTTCCTAGTTGTCAGTGCTAATATGACAGTAGCTACATTCTGTCATCACACACCAACTTTCCATGTTTCAAAATCGTGAGTGCTGTCTAAAGCAATACTTTGATACTTCCGTTTGCATGTTCGAATCTAAAGTAATACGAAACTTTTTTCCCCAACAAATGACATTGAAACCATTAATAACTGTTTGCAATGATGTGATATTGATATCATATATGGAAATAATAAAAATGGAGAATTTCGCTTAAAACAACTTATAAATATTTTAAATTATGTGGATACCTGATGAAATTGACGATCGAACAAATGCAAGCATAGCATGTTAGCCTTCTCGTTTCGAACACGCAGACTATAATGTTATAACAATTTATTTATTTTATTTTATTTTTATTTTTAAGTTACTTTAGCGCAATTTCAAATCGAGTGCGTCACATAATTCGGGGGGCAAAGCCTTTACAGAAAATAAATAATGGTAAAACTCTTCAAATAAAATTAAAAACGTCGTTTAAACATTAATTAATTCACACATTAAAACTAATGAAGCAATAAACTCCCTTATTAAGAATTACAATCAAATGGCCCATACTTACGTCAAACGCTGATCTGTAGAAGGCGCTTGGCATACACAATGACTAGGGAACGGAACTTTATGTGCTAAAAAACTCAGAAATATTTATTTTTTATGTGTCATAAATGTTGAAAATATGTCATAAAAACAGGAAAATATGTGACAAAAATAAAAACATTTGGTAACAAAAACAAACTATAACATGCATTTTAAACACCTGAAATTAGTTTCTAAATGATTACCTCTTAGCGAGCTATTTTTTGGAAGAGTTGCAGTGGATCACCATAGTTCTTTCCAAATTCTCCATTGTAAATCTGTGACGATTATCTCTAAAAAGCATCTTATATTGTGAGAAAGATGGCTCCACGTCACAAGAAACAATTCTTGCATATTTGAAGCACGAAATGTCACTAACGGTGAAGTTTTCCAAAGCTTCCTCTTCCTCTACTTCACCTCCTTCCAAAACACATGCAATTTGGCACAATGTTTGAAAACCTTGGTTTTTCCCCAAAAATTCTGTACATTTAGACATTTAGATCCAGTGAGTTCTTTCAGTTTCGTTTCTACTATACGGACTTCACCAATGGAAGCTGCCAAAGTGTTCGCGGACGATTCAAGCTTTCATATGGAATTAGAGAGAATGGACAGGTTTGTTGAGATGTATGCCAATTCGACTTTTAAGGAGGGCTCCATCAACAGTTCTTGCAGAATTCTTCTTGTCGAGATCATTTACAACAGATACAATTTTTTTCAAAGTTCTGGGCATAACATCTGCATCGCGTAACTACAGGTGTAGGGGGAAGGGGAACCTCAGGACATTTTTGTTTAAAAATGTCTATTCTTCTAGGCGACTTGATAAAAACTTTCTTCCCATTTGAAACCAGTTTATCGACATTGGGATAAAGAGCTCTTATCTTTTCACATATTCTATGCAACGCATGCGCCACACATGTAACGTGCACCATTTTGGGGTAGCTAACGGCAAGACCACTGCATGTAAGCTGCAGCATCTGTCAAGAGAAGAACATTGTCAAATTTTATGTCTTCTGGCCACAATAGCTGCATTGCTTCATTAAAAAGCCTTGCTATCGTTACGTGTAGCCAGCCCCAGCTACTTACAGCTATTTTCTCCCGATAGGATTGTAGGCGAGGTGCCAGAAGTCTGCCAGCGAGCGTTTTCAAAGACAAAACAAACCTAGCACTCTCGATATGAAAGAGGTGCGGAGAATAAACATTTTTCCTTGGAGGATTTCGAGGTAGATGAAGTCAACGAGCGATTTTATGTATTTAAAATGAAAATTCGCAAAATATGTATTTACATACGGAAAACTGGAAAATATGTGTTTTTATGTAAAATAAAATTTGCTGTGTTGACATATAAGGCTATGATAAGAATTTTGGCAAAAATGAGGGTCTCTATCTTATCGCAGAAAAAACATTTATTTACCTAAAGTTCCTTTCCCTAACAATGACAAAACAGAAGACAACTCAAATCCCGCAGAGAAATATTCTCTAGCCGCCTCTGTCACTAAGTACGTTTAGTGATACACACGATCTCGCTGCAGAAGGTTCCTGATACAAGTTCCGGCCTGGACAAATTCATCTTCGTGGTTATGATTTTCCTGAAAAGGCAGCAGGCACTACACCAGTACATTGACTGGGCCTACCATGATATGAAGGAATTGCAAATTTCATATGTAGTGAAAATATTCTGTCACACGCCAATGGTAACGAAATGCAATATGGTGTATGCCAATGTTACAAGAAACGTACTGAAATGCTGAATGGTAGGCAGGTTTTCTAGTTGACGTGTAAAATACGGGTAAAATACGCAAGAAACGCACACATTCAGAGATTTTAAGTTGCTGCCTTAAAAATCTATAAGACACACTAGGGATGGTAACGAGACGAGACAAGTATCGATCTTATATCTCGAATTTCGAGATCAGGTCCTACGATACTTACCGTGACGAGACCGAGAACGAAACAGACCTCATCAAAATCAAGACTCTCGGTCTCATTCGAGTCATTTGTATGGTATTGAAAATTTTATACTACAAACCAAATTTTCTCTAGTATAGGATTTCTTGAC
The DNA here is from genome assembly GCF_977018435.1 of Lepisma saccharinum. Taxonomy (NCBI): domain Eukaryota; kingdom Metazoa; phylum Arthropoda; class Insecta; order Zygentoma; family Lepismatidae; genus Lepisma; species Lepisma saccharinum. The sequence goes on along the minus strand of NC_139230.1, from coordinate 63,063,656 downwards.
ACATACCAAGTGGAGTTTTGAGTATATAATTTTTAGAAAAACAAATTAAGGAGAATAGTTTTAATGCACAGGCATTAAATTGTTTTCTAGGCGCAGGAATTTACTAAGAAATTACGCATATCTCGTCTAACTCTGATGGTAGGTACTGACGTTATATTGGAAAGTAGTGGTACGTAACGTAAAGTTACATAACGGGAACCTTTAAATTGTAAAATATATAGTAAAGAGGCACACAGGATTATAATGAAATGATCCAATTAACATAACACATCGCAAAATGCAAAAGTAGAGACAATTACAATAAGAAAACAATTCAGTGACTCGTACGGCAACGAAATGCACGTACTAATAGCACAGATATTTAATGTATTTTAATTCTTGTATTTATAATTTGGCTAAAATGGAGGCAATATTTTTTCTTTCAAGTTCTTGTTTCCTGTGTTTGACCGTAGATTTAATCATGCTTAGACACATGCCACTGAATAGGAAAATGCCATTGTCTGAACTATTTTTAGTTTGATTGCAGCTTTTTAGTAGGGTATTATGAAGCACATAAAACCCAAACACAATTACTCATGCAGAACATTCCTCTGTAGTTCGCATGAGAAGTATAGACTTCGGTAATTTATGTTCCCTGTAACAATCTGCACCTCGCACGAGATGCGAGATGAACGAATGTGCAGAGAAAATGAAATCGAGTTGGCATTAGGAATCGGTTTCATCCAATGCTCGAAGTGGAAATTCTTAGCTGGGAGGGGGTGTCGAGTTTGAGGATAGGTGTAGGGATGCTTGTATGGAACAACATGGAGACAATGCTATAGGCGGGCGATGCCTATCCAATTTTTTTTTTAGCTGGGGGATGTCTGATGAAATTTTTTTTTAACCTGGGGGGTTGTCATCCCTTCACATTTCCTCCCACTTCGAGCACTGGTTTGATCTTGAAAATGCTAGCTTGATTATGGGCATGGTTAGAATAAAAAAAAACTGATTCACGGTTGCTAAAGATCCAGGAATTGTAAATAAATTCAATTCCGGTCACAGATAGAAAACCAGTACGCGTACATAAGTTCTGAACTTTTTTATCTTTATATCACTATAATTTCGTCCCGGAACAGAAATATCACGTGAAAAAGAAATAGGGCCCAAAACCGTACCATTTAAATCGGTTTGAACTTCATTCTCTAATAAAAGTGGTACCGTAATACTGGGAAGAGATGTTATTACGGTCAATGTTGAAAAAATCCAGTAAATCCAATTCCGGTTCATTCCGGCCCATGTAAAAAAGATCAATTCCGGTCTAGTCCGTTGGCGAAAGCTGGCATTGCTTGATCTCAGGCAAACATGTTACTCAGGTTCGTAAAAATCGTGATGGGGACATTTGGGGTTCATGATTGAATATCATTACGAACCTGACGAGAAACAATTAATTATCCACTCATGAGTATACTTATTTAGCTGCTGACTGAGAAAAGGCAAACACGTACACTCCGTCTCAAGAATATGAGGTGCAACACTGCGCATAACTGTAGAAAAGGGGAGAGAGAGGGACTGAGAGGAACGCAAACGGCTGGTAGCTGCAGTCAAGTTACATGTAGCCCCCAATCAATCCCTTCGCGTGTTCATTGGTAGAGCCCTCTCTAGTCACTACTTGCGCAGGACAGGTTTTCATTTTCTCGTATATAATATGCCCTTACTTATTTTTGTGTTTACTAACTTTTTTTAAAAAATAGTAAAAGCTCGAAGATGTAGCTTTAATTTCGATTCTCACCAAGTATTGCATAAATATAATACCTTTTGAGAAATTGTGATTTGTTTGTATCTTTGGTCTTGAGCATTTTTGTTATCGTTACGTTTTGCTTGGAGTGAAAAATATTCTTACAAAAATGAACGTTATGATATGAGCTTTGATTTGAACCAAAGATCAATTAAATCTGATACATGGAACCAATGCTATTTTTATTAGTCAAGTTTAGAAACAAATCGAGCTATCTCACAAAGTAACCTCTCTATCGGGGCATCAAACACGTTCAAAACATCACCTCCCATGCCTTTTCGTGAAGTGATGTAGTTTATACGTAGCAGTAACTTTATCATCCGAGGTCATGGGGGTAGTCTCTAATGGCAACACCGAAACATTTTTCAGAGGTTTAAGGAGCAAGATAATGGTATTCAACACAAAACTTTTATTTCAGCACAACATAATGGCACACAACACATTGAATGGAAACGAAAGAAACAAATACTTATACTTTCATCTATATCTGAGGAACTCTTACTGCTTGATGACTTGTACAGTCACGGACACTGCCGGCTTGTAATGAATACATTGTTACAATGGAATCGTTACAAACCGGCAGTGTCCGTGACTTACGATGAACCACTACTTCAACATCACTTATATCTCCGACAAGTTCACTTTCCAATTGCTCCGATGGACGTGCACAGTCCACCAGAAAATACGGCCATCTTGCTTTGTGGGTTACCACTATTTTGCTACGAATATGTGGTGATGGTATAATTTTGCTGACTCCAGAAAACATACATGGAAGTATCACATACGAATTCTGACTAAACAGGAGGGAAGATAAGCACATGTAGACTCGTGAAACAACTGTAACTCAATTTCGGTCAAACAGTGAGTTACCATTACCTTGCACCGAGGGACAGAATTGATACCAGCACCCGACGGTTGAGAACATTGCACTAGAGTACCCTACCACGTTTGACTGGTAGGGTACTCTAGTCACGTCCTAAACGGCCAAAACACATGCTATTTTATCAGCTTAAGGCAAATTACAGCCAATATCTGCATCAACAAACTTGATAAAGGCAAAAAATTAAAAAGTAAAGTGCTCCCCTGTGCTTTGCACCATGCCATGGAGGCGTGTAGGGGGTATGGAGTTAGGGCCCCATACTTTCTTGATCACGGGCGAAGGTGGGGGTGATGTGATCAGCACAAAGCAGCTGGCCGCCTTTACCTCAGGTACCAACTTTATACGCCGCTGGGTGGGTGCAGGAGCCGCTTGAACAGGTGGGAAAATCCCGGTTCTCCCCGGCCGGGGATCAAACCCGGTCTCTTGCATGTAGTCAGACGCCAGAACGACTGAGCTACTGCGGTTTAAGAACGTTGTGTTTAAATCTTGAAATATACATATTGATGCTTTATTACATCAAGAAATTAGAGGTTCAAAAATATTTCAAGGCCTCTCGTTGATCTCTCTTCTAGAGTTTAAATATAGCTCGTTGGGGTGTAGCATTCACTGCGCATGCGCGAACATCAAACTGAGGAGACACGATGAACGATATTGAGAAAACGACCCAGTCCTGGTGACAGCTAAGCGACAAGCGATGTGTGCAACTTGCCGTGTCGCTTCTGTTTGAAAGGTTCAATTGATTACTGAGGGCTCCCTTCAAAGTGACAGGTGACAGGCGATGAGTGACACGGAGAATTCACACACCGAAGCGACACACAGTGGCATATCTAAGGGTGCCAAACTCAACAAAATATAATTTTACAAGATTTAGTTGTCGCAGGAAAGCAGGGACAAACTTCCTGAAAAGGGTTAACATAGATTTATTTCATGTGGGGTAAAATGCATATATTTTCTTAGCTGTCTTATGGAAGATCGGGGTAATATCGTAATGTTGAACTACATTATTAACAAGAGAATGAATATTTTTTAAATGGTTGGCAAAAGTTGGCTCTAACTCATCGTCTTAGCCCACCTTCTTGTAAACCCAAATACATGAAAGAATTTCAGAATCGTTTATGGTGGAAGCTCATACACACTCGCTCGAGGGCAAAGACACGCAGATACAGAGAGACAGACAGAGAAAAAGAGAGATAGAGAGAGAGATTTTAAGAAGAAGAGAGAAAATGGAAGAATAACTAGAAATACAAGAAGGTAACATAAAGAGATAGGGAAATATAGGGGCATTCCACGTGAAATCAACAAATGAATAGGCACTTTTCAACCTCACATATTTTGATTCAATTGAAATTTGGCATACTGGAAGGGCCACCCGAGGCAGGAAAATACGCAAAGTTGTAGATCCATATATTTTGTATTTCCTAAATTACAGTGGTGCAAACTGCGATTTTTACAAAGGGCAATGTAAACATGTAAAAAACGTGAACATGTGACGCAAATACCTCTCCCTTTTCTACGACTAGAAAAAGCTAACAGACAAACCAGTCTAAAATGTGTATTTCACACTGTGTCACTGGGCGTGTCACACATTCACGATTTTTTTACTTTGCCTGAAATTATCGCCATCAATTCTTAATTTACCCAATACTCTGCGATATTGCGATGTCATGCACTATTCCGGGACGAACATATGGCATTTTCGGCTGCCAATGAGACTCGTACCAGTGTATGGCCTGAACGGTGCATGCTACGTTGAAAATTCAAGCACTTAGATTGAAACTTGCCTATTTCAAACAACTTTCCCCGCTTTCCATTTTTCGCTATGTGCACTAATAATAGAGTTGCCGGTGAGAACTGACTTTTGAATTACCCTGTATTTCTAATAACTGCGAATGTAAACATCAGCATCATGTACGTTAATTCAAACAATTAAGTTAATTTAAACAATTAAGTTAATTCAACTTCATTTCTGTTAGACTTTTTACTTTTGAATTGTAGGAATTTGTCTATCGAAATATGTTATCATGCATTACCTAACCTTTTCTACCCTATCCTAACCTACCCTAAATTTAACATAACTCCGGATACCATTGGCGTCCCATTTTTAAACTTTGTACAGTTATCAAGTAATTGTGTATGTATGACATATATTTTTTTGAAAATAAAAAATAAATAAAAGATGTGGGGCGTTACCCCCACACCCCCTATACGCCTTCATGGCGTGGTGCTATGCACAGGGGAGCACTTTACCTTTACCTTTTTACCTATTTTTGAGAGAATGGCTACCAAAATTTTATTTACGCCACCTTCGATTGTTTTCTTACCCTGACAAAAGGATGTTATATTTCATGTGAAAGAGCCCTTCAAGACCTTTCAAACACCGTTTATGCCACTTCTATAGGTGACCTGACTGACGAAATATTGTAATTTAAAATTAACAAGATGTTGAAAAAATGGTCAAAATCGCACAGTTTGCACCACTGTAATTTCGGAAATACAAAAGATATGGATCTACAACTTTGCATACTTTCTTACCTCGGGTGGCCCTTCCAGTATGCCAAATTTCAATTGATGCAAGAAATATAAAGTTGAGGGCCTTGTTGATTTGACATGGAATGACCCTATAGCGAAAGAAAAAGAGAAACGAAGGGAAAAGAATGAGAAAGAAACAACGACGGAGCGAGCGAAAGAGAGAGAGAGACAGGATTAGAAAGTTGCATATTCGGAAAAATATATAGCTAACAGAATTGTGTGTATCTTTTGGAATATTTTACATGTGTGCACCTTTCTTTATGACTTCACTTCAGCAGCGAAAGGTTGCTCTTTTATGGGTGGTCTGATGTGTGTGTGTCTAGGTTATAAACCATATACGATTGCATATTACTTGTTCGGTTATAAACACTTGAGGGGTAATGCCACTTTTGAAATTTAATCCGGTCTTCACAATCCAGAAGTGTACTGTACTGTACCGTAGGCAGTAGCTAATTTAGGAAGTAATATTTTTTTTTAAATCAAGAAGTAATAATAAAATTGATTAGTTTGGGAATATTTCGGAAGGCTGTGGAGGCCCTTAAATACTCCATTCGATAAAAATAACTGCTTATCGTAGGAGCGTGTCTTCTGTTGGGACTTCGTACACTTGCCTGGAAGACCATTGCTCAGAAACGGTTAAATGACCACGGTGCATACTTCCGCCTTGCTTAAAGTTGTCGCTCTGTTTTGAAAGGGTACCATTTTCGATTCTCGATTGAAACACAATTCACAGTATGCTCTGTCCTATAAATCTCTGGAGCAAGGGAAGGAAAACAAGTATTTGCGCAAGTAGTGACGAGAGACGGCTCCACCAATGAACAAGTGAGCGGTAATGGGATTGCGTGGGTGTGGAACGACTGCAGTTATCAGCCTTCGCAGCAGCGTGTGGCTTTGCTACGCCGACTCGATCCCCCCGCCCTTCTCTGCTACTATGCTCCAGACATAGTCAGGACAGAGAATAGCAGCGGCGTAGTGCCCACGTAAGGCTTGTAAGTCCACCTTACAAGTTGAACTTATTGAAGAAAACGTATTTCATTCCCGTATTTATCGCTTGAACGCACATAGCAATATCAGACTGCAAGTAGAACTTTTAACGAAAGAATTGAGGACTTGTTTTGATTCGAGTTGTTCCTCTGTAAGGCTTCTTGAGAGGACTTACGTGCGGGTGAATGGAAGAAATGATTTGGACTCGCCCATAGCGGGTGTGTTTGCTTACGTAGTATCTTCTCAACATTGACAGGGCGCCCCGATTCTCAGGCACTGTAAGCAAACTGTAAGGCGCATTACAGTGGGTGCTAACTGGCGAGAATTTCTGTCCCCGCTGCGTCTGACTCATGTTTGCCACGGTCCGAAGAGAACCAAGAAAATCGACTCCCGTGTTGTTTCAACAATGCTTTACGGGAGGTGTAGCTAACAAAACGGGTGTCATTTTAAATGTGTAAACTAACTATTAAGTTAACAAAGAGATGACATAATGTTGGATACAAGGCACGTCCAGAAAGTACGTTCCGTTTCAATTTATCTCCGCTGCAGCGCTGCGATCGCAGTTCCGCACATGCGCGGTAGACGCTCTGTATCAAGGAGAAGAAACGTGAGCCATTTGGAGATCGCTGTCAGTCACGTACGCTTTGTTGTGCTTCTTTACAATGTCGGTGTTGATTGAAAATCCCGCCGCTTGTGAAATCAGATCTGTGATTCATTAGAAGCAGCGAAGTTAAAGATAAAAGAGGAATGTCTGGCAATCCTAGATCCGGCAGCGCCCGCAAAGTTAGGCGCGTGCATCCCAGTTGCCCGTAATTTTAAAAGCATACGCGTAATATTTAGCGTTATGATTTACAGATACTTTTTTTACCTTTTCCTTTCACTAAGTTGCTTGATATGCTTTTCAAAATGTGCGCAAATATCGTAACCATGATAATGAGTAGAGCCCGGAAGTTCAGGCATTTATTTTCGTTAAAATAGGCAGGCAAAAAGGCATTTATAATGTGGAAAATAGGCACCAAAAATGGGAAAAAAGGCAAAATAAACTGAAAAAGGCACATTTGAAAGTCACTTACTTTTATCTATAATTTCTGGCAAAATGTTAATCAAGCATACATAAAACAAGCAAATGTAGCTGGACTCATTTCGATAACAGCATTTTCACCTTTTAGAATATCACAAATTGTTTTCAATTGTTTCAAGTCATCATTTGCACTCACTACCCACTTGCACTTTTCCACAACAGCTGACCCCTTTTCTCCTGACACTTCCATCATCTGCTGCATAGATTCCTCGAAGATTTTCATGGATGCTACAAGAGTGTCACCTCTTTTTTCTAGCTTTGTAATTGTCTCTGGCAATTCACCATAATGTGCAAAAATAAACGACAGTTCATTCTTCAGTTCTGAATAGCACAGGAGTTTTTTCACTTCACGAATTGAAGCCGCTTCATTTTCTGGAAGAGCATCGATCACCTCACTGATTTTTTCAAGGTTGTTAGCATAATATATAGCTGCTGATATCCAGGTTCTCCATCTCGTCAAGACTGGTTGCGGAGGTAAACTAAGCTCAGGTGCAACTTCCTGAAATGTTCGGGTTCGAGAGGGAAATTTTAGAAATATCTTCTTTATGTTCGAAATCAACCTGTCCACTTCCGGGTGCAACACTAACTTTTTCGGCGATTCTGTGCATTGCGTGGGCTACACATGTGATATGAAGCATGTTCGGGAAGAGAATTTTCAATGCTATGGCAGCCTTCTTTATATAGGGAGCTGCATCACTGATAAAAAGTAACACGTCATTATGATGTACACCATCTGGCCAGAGCAGAAGTAGGGAATTTGAGAATAACTGAGCTATTGACGAACCATTGGCTCTCTCTAGTTGTTCTGACGTGAGAAGAAATGACGACGATTCTCCGCATGTTGGTTCCATAGTTCATATGATGACGTTGGCTATTCAGCGTCCCATAGCGTCAGTACTTTCATCTGTTTAAATCCAAACCTTCTTTCCACCAACTTCAGCACGAATTCTTTGCAGAGCTTCTTCGTAGCAGATGCTTAAATATGTTTTCCGCAGCGTAGATTCCGACGGCACCGTTTCTTTAGTGTATTTCTCCAGGAATTTCTCTCAGTGATTTGTTTTCCACTTTCCAGAAAGGTATCCCTGCTTCCATGAAAGCTTTGCACAGTTCAAGAGAAAACTGAGATTGCCTGTTGCATGAAGTGCCCACTGTTGAAATTAGGGATATCTTCTTCTGTCCAACCTTTTTGGCAACTGCAGATTTATGTTTTGCTGTTGACACATGCTGAGATATAAAGTATTTTTTCTCATGGCTGAATGTTTTTTCACATATCTTTCAGAGAAGAATAGTACCATCTGTCCAAAATGTGCTTTCACCAAATTCATGCACGTAACCATGTAACTTACCACTTAATAGCACACTAAATTTCGGCATGATTACAACTACACGATCCTTTCCTTCCAAAGTGCAGAACTAAACTAAAGATAGAGAACTTGATTTTGGAATCCATGCAAACGCCCTTGGGCATTAGTGCTCTTTCTTGTCAATAACCTCCTGACACGGACGCTGGACGTGATGACGTAATTGTGCAGGTGTTCTGCAACAGGTTTTCAGGAGTCAATCATTCACAAGGACATGTTAACGGAAAGGCAATATCTTAACTCAGCATGACATACTATTTTTTTAACACACTTTTTCTCCTTCAGCAATGTTGAAACATACGTGAGTTCAATATTACTTAAATAAGGCGAAAATTATTCACATAATAAACGGAAGAAAAATAAATGCCAACAACGTTTTTTGGGAGAAAAATAATTTATTTACACATTTTTTTAAAAAAATGTTCAAATTTCATTGAAAAAGGCAAAAAAAAGGCATTATAATTAAAAATAGGCAGTGGGGTCCCAAATAGGCAAAATAGGCAAAATGAAAAGGCTTCTAAAATATTCGAAACAACATAAAAAACGTATATCCGGAAAAATTTTATCAATATATGCAGTAGATAAAAAGAGGCATTTTGCCAAACTTCCGGGCTCTAATAATGAGTAATATTCTCGAATGCATTTGCATTTGCAAATTGTATCCTACGCATTTCGCACAAATGTTTTTTTAGTGAAAGAAAAATAAGAAGAAGAATAAAAATATCACATGACCTTTCCAGAAGAAGGGTTTGTGTCCTTAACTAAGCTGAATGCGAGATTTGTCGGATCGAGTTACAGAATAAATGAGAATTTTCATTAAGTAATACATATGCTATTATTGTTAACATAGTGTGTGTGCATTTCTGTTTGAAATTGAGTATGCCCATACATGAATTAGATTCAAATAGATTCTATTTAGTTCAAATATCTTTGGGTTTTCTTTATCCAATATTCAGGTCAGTTTTATCTAAGGAAGTCTTACACCTTTCATACAATCACGCTACGCCACTGGAGAATAGTGAATCCACTTTAAACTGCAGGTCAAATTCTGGTTATCCTATCTAAGCATCAAAGAAACTTAAAACAAACTTAATGAAAACTTTTTGTTGGGAACACTGGACATATCTGGAACAAAGCACTACGCAATTGCACTGTAACTTTGTTTCCGCTCGTGCTGAAAAAAGTAGGGAAAGAGTTGAGTACAATTCACCACTGAGGCATTTGTTAATGTTCCTATTACTGATAAAACGAGAAGTCAGATTATGGCATTCGTAATAAAAAGAATGACGCACCACGTGTTGAATTCGGATCGAAACAATGGTAGAAGCGAGCATGTTATTTGGAATGTTGATGTTTCTGCCAGGATGTAGTTGGCACTGGGGAACACGTCATTCAGCATTTGACAGCTATTCATGAAGTAAAGCAAGGTGTGTTCCTTCGCAAGCAGTCTTCAGACACGTTGAAGAGCAAACTTTTTCAATTCATCTAGTGTTTCAGAAGTGATAGAGGTAAGTTTACCTCGAAGCTAACTTATTAACTTAAACAATAATTTATTATCAGTGGCGGATTTACGATTTTCTCTCGGGCCTTCCCGGTGGGCCAGTATGATCTTCGCCTTGTGATCATGGGGTCCCAGGCTTGATACTGGTAGAGGCACATGGTGGT